>NC_137820.1:54166344-54748844 GCF_963921795.1 Nannobrachium achirus
TTGTGATGAGACTGGGATCATAATATGGTGTTGCGTTGTTTTTTCTTGATTTTAATCACTTAGGCCTTATTGTTCTACATTCAAACATTCTCACATAATAATGCTATTGTAGCTTCTTTTGAAAGAAAAATAATACATATTATATTACAAATAAGTCCGTCTGTGCATGCATGCTTCATGTATTTCGAGAAACGTCCGACCAGCTGACTGAAACTCTGTGTGCGCATTGGCGACCACCCGAGAGAGTGTTGTTTGTGCCTTGCATTGAGTCGGTCGAATAGTCGGCTGTCCAGAACCACCGATCCGAACAATAGGCAGACAGACTGACAGGTACAACGGGTACTGCATAGGTGGGTGAGTCGCACATTCACAACTTGCATTGTTCACGACTTGCATCGCTCCCAACTTCCATGTAGGCCGGTGCTCAACGGTCACCAGTCTAGTACAATATTACAATATTATAATCATAATATCGATAAGAGATATTTGGTCAAACATATTTTGTCTATATTGCCGAGCCCTGTAGTAAGGTTTGTAAACGTTTGAATATCAAATCAATGAACTATACTTTTGGATCAGATATATTAAACCCCATCCATCTGGTCAGCTAATAACAAGCAGCCCGTCTTCTACTGAACACAGATGGCTGTACAATAAGAACTCACAGAGAAGATGGAGTCCAACTTCATGAGAGACTGTTCGTCCTTCTTCAGAGGAGACAGCAGCTTTAGGAGTTTGTTCTCTATCAGGAAGCCCTAGACAGGAGGATTAGGAGTCAAACCCATAAATGAACAATCAACAGTCAAGTCATCATATAATTGAATTCTATTACAGTTGAGGAATGGACAAAGGAGAGGGCACGCAAAGCTCCAGTACACCTGTCCACTCCTGTTTGCAGGGCATGTGCCAAGCCCCCAGAACCCTGGGGGCGCTTTGAAGCAAAAAGTACATGGTGGCCGTTTGAGGTACGGCAGTTGGGTCAACTATTCATACAGTTAGTTCAGTTGAGGCAGATAGCCCCCCGCTACCCCCGCCTCCCCGTGTCTCGCTCCCCGACCGTCGTGATTGGCTAAGAGGCCAAACAGTTGACCCAATACGTCACTTTTCAGAGGCTTTTCAAACGCGGAAGTACGCTTCATGCGCTGGGTGAGCAACTCAATGCAAGTGGACGGGCGGGGATATCAGTTGCCCTCTCTATTATTATTATAGCTCTATGGCATGTGCACTGAATGGAGGTGTCATCTATACAGTATATTTCTACCTTGAGCAAATTGTCAAATCCCATAAATGAACCAAGCTGCATACAGAGCATGACTGGCCTTCTAGATTTAAATGGCACCTTAATGTAACTATCTTTTATCTTTATGTCCTTGTTTTGAAAAGCAGTGGTTCTCAGTGTGGGGTCTGGGGACCTCCAGGGGTCCTTGAGGTGGTTTTAGGGCGTCCACAGCTAAATGACAGATAGGTAAGAACCAAATCTGGATCCTTTGAGGTCTTATCTCCGAGTGTGTACAAATGGTATTTGTACTTTCTCAGAGTAGAAGCTAAACAAAGGATATTAAATTGTTAATTGGAGTCCCAGAGATTGTATCAAATGGGGGTCCGTGGCCTAATGTCATATCAGTGGAGAAGCACTTTTTCAGAGTTTCTAAACACAACACATCCCTTATGTTAAAGTGTAATAACACGGCTGTGGAACTCACCGCCTCGTCACACAGCACCTCCAGCAGTCTCTTTACCGTCCGTGTCGACACCTTCCCTCTCTCTTCCCCTGCACTCCCCTCGCTCTCCTCGTCCACCTCCGCGTGGCTCTCGCTCCTCGCCGCGGCCACGCTCTCCGTCCTCCCATAGGCCGGTCCCGCAGACGCGTCCCTCGTCCCCGGGCCGCTGTGCCCCGAGCCAGCGAGGTGGGAGGCGGCCTGCAGTGCGCTCCTCTGGGCTCGGTTGCGTTCGCGCGTCCGGGCGTGCCCGGGGCGCTCCGCGAAGACCACGGGGGGCCGCTCCCAGGCCACACCCAGTTGCTGCTCGTGGAGGAGTCGGTCGATTTCCAGAGCCTGCTCCACCAACAGCTTCACCTCCGCCTCGCTCATAAGCCACACCTCCTCATACCTGCCGCTGCTGACGGCTGCAAAGTGCCTGGAGCGACAGAGCGGGTCAAAGGTCTCTGTCGTGTCAAGTAAGTGTTTCTTAAACATACTGTAGGTCCATGGCCGGCCCAATTTTGAGTCACAGACCCATATCTATGGGTTGCAAGTAAATATCCACCGTTTTAACATTTCCCGAAACATTTTCCATGCAACTTTATGACATTTTCAAAAGAACTGGAATATAGCAGATCGGCAATTTTCATTATTTTTGGAAAATGGCATAAGTGGTTAATTGATTATGTATTTCTGTAAGTTTGGGTCCTGGGGATATACCAAATTTCAAGCTGAAAATGTATGGGAATCCCTGATTAGACAGAGAGAGAACCCCTACCTCTTTTTCTTCTGTATGTCTTTACACTCCTGCACGCTGCGTTTGTAGTCTCTAGTCAAACTCTCAATCTCCTCTTTAGACAGCTTCTCCTGGGCACCACACCTGCTCTTCAACTTGTTCAGCACATCCCACAGTCTGCAATACAGACACAGCTGACTTTATAATAATAATAATAATAATACATTTTATTTGTATTGCACTTTTCATTCAATGAATCCCAGAGTGCTACATACATTGCAAGGAGAACACATACTAAAAGAATAAAAGATTATCAAAGTCAATAATATAACATTAGCAGGTGCATTCAATAATCAATAATCAAAATCAATAATATAATGTTATATGAAGATAATATGCAGATTTTAAAGGACAGAAACAAAATACAAAGATAGCTTAAAACTATAAACTAGAAAAGGCCTTCCTGAATAAAAAGGTTTTTAGGCCAGCTTTAAAAGAGTCTAGGGTCTGTGGTGCTCTCAACTCTATGGGGAGGCTGTTCCACAGGCGTGGTGCTCATAGTGCGTAACTTGGTATCAGGGACTTCCAGGAAGAATTTGTTTGCTGATCTGAGGGTCCGGGTGGAGGTTTGTGGAGGCTTGGTAATTAGTGACCGTAGGTAGGTTTACTGACTATATGTGGTGATCACTGATCAACAGTGCCCATGAAGAATGTAAAATTGTTACAAAGATCTTTCATCTCAATTGGATGTATGGGTAAGAAAGATCTCTAGACTAAAGGCCTGTCCATAGTCCATCTCTGAAATGTTCGGTGAGTTGGACTTTCCGACGTGCACATTTCCGAACTCTCATTCGGTCTAATAATTTTCAGAAATCGTGAGTGATGTCATTTTGACTGTAAAGGGCGGTTTCGGTCAAAGTATGGACAGGCTTTTAGGGTGACAGTACGATTGGTAGCAGATTCAAGTTGGCATTAGTAGCATTTACGGGTTAGTTTTAGGATATGGGTTAGGGATATGGATTTTGAGGTTAGCGTAGGTCCCAGTAGGTTAAGTAAAAATGCCAATTTATTTAGATGAAAAAGTGGTTTCGATATCCCCACAAAGATATTAACTCATTCTGTGCCAGATGCCAAAATGGCTCCAAGGTAGCTGTGCCAGGATTTTGTATGTTTTTCTTTACTATGCAATGAAAAAAAATGTTTTTTTTTTATAATTTTTTCCCCCACAGAAACAGACACAGTTGTTGTGATTCAGTGGCAAAAAGAATTTTGTCAATCGGACAAATGGTTCCAGAGATAGAGCTGTTTGAATGAAAAAAAGTGTCCATCCACTAGAATGGACACACATGAACACACATTTTCTCAATCAGCTAAACGAGGGAGCGAACACACAAACAGAGAAAAGCATCTCTCTGATCTCAGGTCATTTTGACATCTTTAAAAAAAAAAAAAAAAAATGAAATTATTATTATTATTTTTTTCTATATAAAAAACACAAAAACCGTCATAAACCGTCATTGGCACACAGGGCTATTGGAAAAAAAAACGTCAAAACCGTCGCGCGTGCGTGCGTGCGTGCGTGCGTTCGTGCAACCTGCTGATCTTCCTCTTCTGCTGGGACTTGGTGATGGTGTTCTCCTCATCTCTCTTCTTCAGCACCTGCACGTTGTACTCCAGTTTCTCCTGGTTCAGCTGATAGGTCGCTTTCATCTGCTGTAGCTCCTGCTCCAGCACCTGTTTGTTGGTTTGTTTATTATTAGCACAATTCTTAAAAATGCCTCCAGACCCCAAAAGAACTAGGGAAAAAATTCACAAATAATTGAGAATAACTTAAAAAACCCAACTTATGAGTCTAAAAGTAGCAGTCCCTAGAGGACATGCAGCTCCTTATACACCCTTCGAGGGCTACATTTTCGCACATTTTCTTTGAGCGTTTCAACATGACATCTTGTGAAATTTTCAGAAGACTGCAGGATCCATTGCTTTTGGGCAGAGTGCTCCTACCCCGTTGTTCTGTTTTTGGGACCATGGATTCTATTCTGTGATAAATTAAATATGTATTGACCTGAACATCTGTGTCCAGTTTGAGCTTGATGGTGTTGTACTCCTCAGCGCTCTCCAGCCTCAGCTTCTGAAGCAAGGCCTCGAATTCCTCCACCTTCTTCATCCTGTGCAGCAGGTTCTGAAACTGGAGGCAGCGTGACATCACACGACTGTTAGAGCAGTAGTGCCCAAACCATTGTTGCATCTGACAGAAGCTGAGACAACCTAAACGCGCATGTACGCATTTGTGATTTTCAAAAATGTTGCCTGATATAATACAGCAAACAGTGCGAACTGGTCCATGGGTGGCGAAGAGCAAGAGAAAGAGAAAGAGTGAAGTAGTGAACGATTAAAAGGAGGAAGAGCACGAGGGAAAAAGAGAGTAAGCGATTATCTCACGTCTATCGTGCTTACCTCTCTGTCCCGCCTCTCTTTCATAGACTGCTCCCATTTATTTCTGTTTCCAGTCAGCAGGACCTTCCGTTCATGCATGTAGGCGTTCTGGGAATGGCATAATAGAATCTCACCATTAGCACACACTCACTCACACACACGCACACACACACACACACACACACACACACACACACACACACTGACGTACAGATGTACATACAGTATGCAGCTAGCACAAATCCAAGCTGCTGCCGTGATTAAAGACCATTCAATAAAGTCAGGCTCAAGAATTTCCAGTGTTTTTATGCATAGCACTCCCACTCATGATGCTGATAGGATCTTCCTCAGATAAGCTGTAGAGAATTGGTTTCCCATTTTAGATCTGTATTTATCACGGTATAAATGTACAGGGTATAGGTACATATAGTAAGCATAAGATACACACATACAGGACAGCATCAGCTTATAGCGGGGCTGTTAAGGAGAACAATACTTCAGTTCTGGAAAGAAGCACCACAATTTTACAGAGTGTACCTCTTGGGTCATTCTTTAGAAAAATCACATTAGACACTTAATTTTCAAAATGTCCGCCAGTTTTAAAGATGGCCGCCTTTTCGGATATGTTTTACAGTACGCCAGCCAGTTAATATCGAATTTTCATAATATTAGAGTTGTTTTGTAGGTTTTAAAACATCCTGAGTTCATTTATTACACTTTTAAAGCAGCCAGAATAACCTTTCTGACTTTTGGTTGGGGTCTTTCCTCACCTGGGACCCCCCAGACAGACCCCTGAGCCTATTTCAGTAATCGCTCTGCTCCTGCACCAGAACAATGTTAAATTAGATCTGAAATATGCTCTGAAATAAAAAATGACTAGTAGCAAATAACAGAGGTCTTCCACGGGGGGTCCGGGACCCCAGGGGGGACCTCAGAGCTATTACAGGGGGCCTGCCAAATCTCGATGAGATCTTTTTTTTTTCTTTTTTTTTTTACATTTGAAACTTTGAATGTTTTTATGTATCCTGGTTTTATGTATTGTACTTTGATGGTTTATTAGTATTCTCAGTATTATTTATAATGTTTTTTGTGTTAAAACAGTTATGGTTGACAGCTGTTACTGCAGGGATTGCAATAATGAAGGTATTGCAACTTTTCACTTTGGGTGCAGAACAACATTTCCATTTATTGCACTGCACTCACACTGACAACACATACACACACACACACACACACACACACACACACACACACACAAAGGAGATGCATACAAGGACACAAATAGTATAGGTGCAGTAGAGTAACATTTACAAAATCATGGCATTATGTCTTCATGATACAATAGCAAGGCACTTGGTACTCTACGGGTATAAGTAACAGCGTCTCCGCCATATGTGGCGGCTGCCGATTATAGCGGAGACGGAACAATACTTTGCCAGCCTTTTTGCCTCTTTTTTAGGCACTCCAAGTTGTTGAAACCCTCTAACAACCAGCCTGTGGGTATGTCCTAGGCTGCCAAATATGAAAACAAATAGTCTGCACCTGTACCCCAGCTCTGAGATCGTATTTAGGAGAGGTTGGTATTTAATGACCTTGGTCATGAAAGCTTCCTCTAGGCTAGGGTCAAAGGTGCAGGCCATCTCCAATACAGACACTTCCCTGGACTCTTCATCAACCACAACAACATCTGGTGTATTAGCTGTCAAAGATGCAAAAATATCCAAGTTATCACAGAGATGAAACATGGATGGAATGACACGGGAATGTTTGTACACACACACACACACACACACACACACACACACACACACACACACACACACACACACACACACACACACACCTCTTTGTTATTGTCACCCCAAAACCCTCACCTTATCCTCTTATAGAGCCCATGGTTAATTACGCCCAAAGAGATTCACTACACTACAGTAATTTCAGACATGCAGGATATATTCGTCTTCATCATCATCATCATCTTCAATGTTCAAGGACTTCAAGGACTTGATAAGGAATCGGGGTATCAGCCTCTTCATGTGTTTGCACTTCCTCAAAATCATGTCCCTTGATGAAGGTATCGTATTATGATGCCTACTTCGTCATACCTGACAAATTGCCCTGAGCTTCCATCAATTGAAAAAATAGATGGAATTCAGAGAGTGGAGGGTATGTTCCAGTCAGGTTTCTTGCCATCCCTGCTGCAAAGGCAAAGCTCATCAAATGTGTTTGCAAAGCAGGTTACAAGGGACGGTGCAGCTGCTCAAACAATAACCTGCCTTGCACTCTCCTCCCTGCAAATGATATAGTGGAAACTGTCAACATTATTAGGGAGGACATGTATAGTAGTGAATTTCTTTGGGTACAATTGACCGTGAGCTCTTTAAGAGGATAGGGTGCGGGTTTTGGGGTGACGATAACAAAGAGGTGTGTGTGTTGTGTTGTCAGTGTTAGTGCAATGCAATAAATGGACATGTTAGACTGTGCGCCCAAAGTGAGAAGTTGCAATACCTTAATTCTTGCAATACCTGTGAACCTGTCTGTCTAACACACACATGTTATAAATAATACTGAGAATACTAATAAAAACAGTTTCAAATGTAAAAATATATATACATATAAAAAAAAGGAACTTCCCCATCAAGATTCGGCAGGCCTCCTGTAGTAACTCTGAGGACCCCCTAGGGGTCCGGGACCCCTGTGGAAGACCCCTGGGTATTTGCTACTACTCATTTTTGCTTTCAGAGCCCAGTTACAACAACTTTAATGCTTCAGTTATGATCTAATTTAACATTGCTCTGGAGCAGGAGCAAAGCGACTACTCAGATAAGCTCAGGGGTCTGTTTGGGGGGTCCCAGGTGAGGAAAGACCCCAACCAAAAGTCAGAAAAGTTATTCTGGCTGCTTTAAAAGAGTAATAAATGAACTCACGATGTTTTAAAACCTACAAAACAACTCTAATATTATGAAAATCGGACATTAACTGGCTGGCGTACTGTTCAGAGGCAGCCATCTTGGAAACATGGCAGCCATTTTGATTTTTCAGTGTCTAACGTGTTTTATCATAGGAACAACCCCTAAGGAGTACTTGTGAAAAGTTTTAGGTTTCTTTCCACTTGTGAAGTATTTTAGTGCAAAAATGCATTTACCTGCCCCGTGGGTAGAGACTAGAGAGGCTGTCTGATAATCAGAAAGTCACCACTTCACGTCCCGGTCTGTGTCCCTGAGTAAGACACTAAAGCCCTAACTGCCAGACAGCCCCTATCCTGTGACTTACAAAGTGCAAGATCATAATAAACCCTAGTCAACAAATGAGGGTCACATAAGTAGAGTGAAAAGAAAAACTATTAAGTGCTATAGACTAACTAGAGAAGATACAAGGTTAAAATGATAATAATAATAAAAAGGCATCTGTCTCAACAACATGCTGTCTAAATTACATACTTACATTTGTGGCCATGCAAACAGTATGTTTATCTAAATAAAATATGTGAACAACACATATCTGCATAATAGTATACCAGTAACTAGCATCAGAAAATATGCAACAGGAAGTGATAGTATTATATACAGTATTTTCTAATGTAATACCACTATGCTGATAAGTACAGTGACTATCATGGTTGAGTATATGATTTCAGTACCATGCACCCTATTATTCTTGTGATACCACAAACTTTTGTCTGATTTTTGGGCACATCATCTGGGTTGATCAGATTACTTTGAAGGAGATAGCAATAAAGTGGTACGTACAGCATATCGTCGTTGTCGGGTGTCCAAAACCGTTTGTTTTGCATTTATCGTTTTAAAAATGATTTAAACTAGTGAAAACAGCTGATCTACAAGCACACAACGCCTCGCACCGCGAGGCGTTGTGTGCTTGTAGATCGGCTGTTTTCACTACTTTTGTGCGACGGCCTTGGATGAAACTTGAAGATACGAGGTTTCCACGCGACAACGACGATATTAATCTTTAAAATAAATATCTTAGACCTTGTTTATACAGACCGCTGCTTTGTGGGTAGAGAGAGTCATGTCACATCCTACCTCCATCTGGTCCAGCTCCTCCCTGTAGGTCTTCTTAAGAGTTCTGACCTGCTCCTCCATTCTCTCTATCAACAGGTCCACCTCCTCTGCCTGCTTCTTCAAGTCCTTAACGTAGCGGTCATCACTGCCTTTGAGCTCCTGTTAAAACACACAAACAGGAGTGTTGTGAAGTGTCCCCAGCTAAATGACTGATAGTATAGTGACTTCACTTAGGACTTTTAAAAAGACTAGAGGTTCAGGCCGATACGTGGCCCTCACATCTTTACTCACACCGGCTACGTCGCACCGCCGATCCGTGGCCGTGCCAGCCCTCCCAGTACCCAATTAATATTAAATCAACTTTTTATGGAGGCTTGTTCTGTATTTGTCTATTTTTAAGTTTTTCCGTATGTGCCATGTTCTGGCACTTTGCCAGTGCATGCTTTCAAAAGAGACTTTGTATAATTTTTTTGCTGGCTAAATAAATTGTCAATTTGGATCCATTTGTAGTCTCAGAGTTAAAGTAAAAATGAAATCAAAAATAGGTTTTTCACACTTTAAGAGCATATCTGTAGTGATAATGGGGACTGTGATAATATGGCCATACCTAACACTGGATGCCAAAAAAGTGAAACATTTGAGTATTTGTGTAACAATTAGAGCCCTAAGCCCAGCCCCTAAACAGTAATGTCTTGCTTGATGACGAACATCAAGAAAATGTAGGTCTATAATTCACGAGGTCAGACTGACAGGTGTCTGTGTCACTCAACGTCATCTACTTCAACTTCAGCGACACCCCGTGAGCCTACGTTTTGACCGTCAAATCACATTCACCCAAGTGATCTGTACCTCCTTTCTGGACCGTTTCAGGAGGAACTGGAGTGAGTGGAAAACTTGGTTTCATTTCGTCTTTAAATGAACACATAGGATTTCACAGCGTACCCGCTGCAGGTCAGCGATGAGCTTGTTCTTGTCCTGGAGCAGCTGAGCACACAGCTGCTGCTGGCTCTTCAGGGTCTCTGCCACCTCCTGAGGAATCACCTTCCCCTCCGCGCTCATCCACCTTCTGTTGATCTCCTCAAACTGCTCCTGGCTGGACTCAGCCTCGCTCTCTATCCTCTCCACTCTGGATGGGCAGAGGATGGAGGGAAACAGGGGTGGACATGAGCTCTAATCCAATATAAAATGGCACCTACATCAGGGGTCTTCAACAGGGGGTCCGGGACCCCTAGGGGGTCCTCAGAGTTACTGAGGGGTCCTTAGAGGTAGGTCCTCCAATTCTACCAATCCTTTTTATATTAACAACTTGAACCCTAGTGTCCATATTTTTAAATATCTGAAAACACAAATTGACATGAATCCAAAATATACAGATCAAACGGTGAGACTATATGGAATCTATGAAAAGGTTGTGGGGGTCCCTGCTTCATCTCTCTCTAAACTAAGGGGTCCTTGGCCTGAAAACGTTGAAGACCCCTGAACTAAATACATGATTTGTAGATCAGCGATTTTTGCTGAATGTTTGCACCCAGAACATGGAGGCTAGGGTTCATGTGTTTACTAAATGTGGGACTTTACCTCAGTCTTTGAGTCTCCCTCAGGTGTGTCCTCCGGTGAGACTCTCTGGCATGGAGAGCTGTTTGTATGTTGGTGACTATCTCAGTCCCGTCATTCAGCAGGGTGATGACTCTCTAAAAGGGAGGTAACAAATGAAGCACTTGGGGTTCACAACATGTTGTTAAATGTTGTGAAGTTTATTTCCTTGTAAAATGTTTTGTAAACAAGAAAGCAACTCAATCATGTGAGCGACTCAACAAACCTTTTGACTTGTATCCACTTGCTGTTGACTTTTCCTCTCCTCTTGGACCTCTTGCTTGTCACCCATGAGGTCACCTCCCTGCTCTCGTCTAAGGAGACAGGTGGGTGCATGGTGTTGAATGGGGTGAGTGACTAATGTGGGAATGCGTGCAAAGTTCTGAAAGTATAACGTATACGTTTTGCGATGAATGCGATCACATGCCGCATTGCACTGAAATTTGCTGATGTAGCCTACAAGCTCACAACACATTGCGTGAGCAAAATAAAAGCCTGGGTTTCCGAGGCTACGTGAGATGTGGCTTGATTTAAATCTGCTATTTTCGATGCAAAACTGTGAAAAGTGATAATTTCATCACTAAACCATGGTTTTGTGGGGCCATTTTTAGCCCAAGGAATATTTTTGGAATGCTTGGATTCAGAATAATGTAAAACCCCTAGTTTGACCCCTCACAACTACTTAAAGCAGATTAAGTTTTTGCTTTTTTTTCTCCATAGTAAAGTTAATGGGACCCCAACTTTCAGCAGCAGCTGATTCCTTAGCTGTGACTAAGGAAGGGTTATCATACCAAAATATTATCTACAGATATAGAGCTTCTCAAAATTTTTAAGTAACCTTTGCCACCTTTCGGTATAGGCCTACTACATCTCGTCTGGCAAATTAATGTTTTTTTTCTTTTTTTTCTTTTTTAAGTATATTCAGAGAGTCAGATCTACAAGTTAAAAAAAATACTTCAGTAAAGTACAAATCACAAAAAAAAATCAATAGGCTAATAATGAAAATAGCAGGTCTACAAACTCACAACGCATTGATCTTACCTGCCTGGCTGTCACCAAGTGAAGACTAGAGTAACAACTCACCAGGTGGTCAGTTTTACCTTTTCTTGGCTTCATGTCGTGCTGCTATTCGGAGATGGCGAGCAGCTATTCTCTCCTGTGGATCTTTTGACTCCAACAAAGGTCCAGACACTTCTTCTGCAGCCTCTTGCGGAGGGTCGAACGTCTCATTCATACTTAAACTTAAATGGACATGGGGTGGGTGTAAACGTTGCGCATCTGCAATAGACAGTTATCTTACCCATAAATTCACGGAGGAGAAGACGCTAGTAAGTACAGCAATGCACTCACAGCACAGCAGCAAGGACTGTTATGGTAAACGTTGCTATGGTTGCGTGGCCCCCAGGCGGTGAGGTTACATCTCGCCACTAGATGGCGCCATGTGACTGTTTGGATCAAGTGTAGCCCACACTAGGTGTTCACAAACCTTGTTGGCTCAGTACCATTGTATAGATCTGACTGGAAATAACTTTGTAATTCAAGTTTAACATGATATAAAATATATT
Organism: Nannobrachium achirus; assembly: GCF_963921795.1. Lineage (NCBI taxonomy): Eukaryota > Metazoa > Chordata > Actinopteri > Myctophiformes > Myctophidae > Nannobrachium > Nannobrachium achirus. Next base: position 54,178,397 of record NC_137820.1, read on the forward strand.
TTTATCTGTCATAAAATAAATTCCAAATATTATCAAATTATCTCACTGCACCCACTTTGAAAACCCCTGGCCTAAAGGTGAATTAACTAGAGAACCTATTGGTGTTCTTTTGCAATATCAAGTGATTTTATTAAACTCCTGATAAACAGTAAAATGGTATAATACGTATTACTTACAGGGGGACAAAGCCACTTCTTTCAGTAATCATTATTTTGGGAACTTAAGCTATCCACGCAAAATGTTTTTGATTGCTTTACGATGGAGTCAGGTCAGACATTTTAACAGTAAACACAGCTTTGATGACATTAACTGTGGGTTTTGTAACGGGGACAGTCACAACACACCTAAATCAAAGAATTTACATTAAAGCACACACCCCAGCCAAGACAGAAAATGTATGAAAGTCGACAAAATGGTGAATAAATCTTTTATTGTTCCAGTTTAAACCCATGACAAGATTGTATTTTGCACAATAATCATGGCTCTCAGGAGCAGTGAGAGGACATCTGCTGAAAATACTGCATTTCTTCCTGACTGCCAATACAAAATTGGACAAAATGTGCACTTGCTTTAGCTGAAAAGCAAACAGATTACACATGGTCAGGATTCCCACTGCAGATCACAGAATTAAACACTTGTAAACAAACTTAAGTCACCAAGCACATCTTGCTTTAAAAAAAGATATTGTAACACTAAGGTCAATTTACAGTCTATGACTGTTCACATTTCTTGGAATTCCTCTTCTGAAACAACTTTAAAACAAAGAATGGGTATTGTAGCATGTTCATGGAAAATATACCATCATCTCCATCTGGAAAGCAGTCATCCCATGTCAAGTGTCACAAAATAAAGCACTAATCCCATGTCACAAAACAAATAACTCGACTGTAGTGCTGTCATAAAATTTGATGACCGTTTCAAACAAGAGTTTCAACAATGGTCTAATCAGGTGATGTGAACATCTCACCAGTGGAATGTTTGAGTAACCAGGGATACAAATTTTCCAATAACACAACTTCCAAAAAAACTCACTGACCAACCAAGGTCTATTTATGGGCATGAAAGCTCACACACCGAAGACGACTTGATGTCAACAGTAGGCATCTTGGATTGCTGGAGTTCAGTGGTTTTTCAGATGCCTACATGGACATACTATATTCTGTTAAAAAACAGTATTCAGATCTCAATGCAAGATTGGATCATGCGTCATGTTTCACACAAACCTTGACTTAACATGACTTAATGTTTAATAGTTTTTGGAAGACCAGCACAGAACCAATAGCTCTCTGGGACATCGGATTTCGGATCTCCGTGCTGTCGGATTTTCGGAATATCGAGATTTAGCCAAGGTAGACATATCTGGTACAGCTACCATGAAGGAGGTAAAAGTATGACAAGTGGAGCCCCCTAAACAGAGGGACAACCCCAAGACAGTAAAGCAAAACAAGCATTGCTCAGCTTGTTAGCATAGTTTGCAGATCACAATAAACCGCCAACAGTATTGTAGCATTTGTCACAAATGTTTTACATACAATCTTAATTTATCCCTCAAAGAAAAGGTGTCACGAAAAAACACTTTTCTTTTTTTTTAAAGCATAAAGTAGGCTTTAAAGTGTGGGATTCACAATGCATAGTATGCGAGGCATACACAAGTCTGTTTTTAATGCTAGATTAAAAACAAGACCACAAGGCAGTTAACTATTTGCACCTACAAAGTTTAACGTGAAAAAAGGACTCCTGTGGTACCTTGGCGTCAATATTAAGTCATTCTTTTTCACTTATTCTTTTATGGAATATATCAGTTAATTCCACAATTCTTGTTGAAAGAAAACCCATATTTCTTCTACTAGTTTAGTCATTGTGCAAATTCCCAATTTTCCCCTCACGTGTATGTAGTCCGTAACAGCTCTGTGAAGGATTCTACCAACAGCTAGCTGCCTGATACATTAGTTTTTAGCTTGTAAGAACATCATGTTTAAACAAATGCCAACTATGAAATGTTTAAATTAAATTAAACATTGTACTATATATAATCACAATTCCAAGCATTCTGGCCTTTTACAATCTAAAGGTAGAAAAATACAATTTAAGTGTCACATTGAGTGACAAGACTGACAACAACATCTTACTGCTTTAACATGTCAGAAAATACAGACCGTGTAAAAAAAAAAGAGATGAATGCAGTTAACATTGTATTAACCTGAATTACTTCAGTGAGTGCACTGCAGTTAGTCAATGGTTAAGTTTGAGAAATGTCATTTAACACTAAAATAGGAAGTTATTCCTCCCCTTTAATGTAATAAACGTTTTTTCAATTTCTTTTATTCTACTAATGCAGAAATGTAAATTATTAATTTCCAATTGTACCACCATGTGAATACAATGGTATCTACATAACAACTGCAGCTTGCAAAAGAGAAACGTAACTTCTGGTCAAAGCAAGACGTTAACAAATGATGTTAATCCATAATAAGGAAAATTATGTTTTCTAGCTCTGGTCCAGAGCTAGCTGGTCTCATGTCTCTTGCACTTAAATCCCTGTAAAAGTGATGTACCACACAATGGTCCTAAAGCACAATGGGACAAGTCCTAAACATAAAGCAACAGCTTTCATGATAATGAAATGAATGAAACACTTTCAAAGAATTTAAGGCCCCAAACCCCCAAATGGTGCATCAGTCCTATTATGCAGAATGCAAGGGAATAACAAATTTGCACCCAAAGGGAGAGTGATATTTGATCCCTACTTCCTGAAATACCTTGCAGGGAACCCCTATGTCACAGAGGTAGACCCCGCCAGCCCCCTGAGCAAGGGGGAGCGGGAGACACAGAGAGAGGGACCACTTGGCCTCCACCGCCGGTCCCTGTCCGCTCACTGGCGGGTCTATGCCGAGTACTGGAGCCCGGTTCTGGTTGGCCCAGTTGGCCGCAGCTCTGTACCAGGGCTGATCCATCAGAAATGTGCTCTCATGGCAATCCAGGCAGTTAATGATGAGGTCCACGGGGCTGTCTGGAAGGTCTGCAATGTAGGAGAGAAAACAATGTGACTTGAGTGGTTTTTGAGCCGTGCAAGCCAGCTTACTTCATACGGGTGTAAGTGCTGGTTGACCTGCTGACATCAGTGGGAATGATTGGCCCATTTAGACGTGAAGTAAATTCTAAAAACGCCTTTCTTCTGACATACCGTAAACTTTCTGAAAAACGTTATGTTGCTATATAAAATGTGTTTTTAAAGGAGTATTTCAACAATTTTCAACCTTATTTCCAATTACTAGGCATATGAGTTATTACTAGCATATTGTTATTACATTTAACAGATTATCACCAAGACACCACATCCACAATACTTGCAAATGTTCTCTGTATCATTGTAGCAGCCTAGTTTCCACCACCCACTGACTTTTCTGACATCAGTGGGTGGCAGATGAACTAGAGGCAGAGTTTTAACAGTGAGGCGTGTTGCTGTATACACCTCGCCTGGCCGGGCAAGAGATTAACAGTATTGGGTTTAGGATATTGTATTGATTGTTTGGTCCAGGGAATGTCTTTGCAGCGAAACTGCGCGATACATAGCGATACATAGAAGATTTAAAGACGCAAATATAGATATTGTTTCATGTATGCGTTTCATACAAAAATACATTGAGAAAAACGTAAGCTGGAAACGTAAGCAGTCATAGTTGCAGCTTGCCATCCTCCGTTTAAGTAAATAATAAAATCACTGTAATACAACATAGACCTACCTTTGATATTTGACACCAGTTTAGCACCAGTTTTGCTGAAGAGGTTGAGCTCACTGGAGACCGACTCAAGCATCTTGACAAATTTTGGTAGAAAGAGGATGACCTCCACTTCATGATTGGCGAGGTGGCGGCCACAGCTGATGCCTTGTGCCCCCTGGACATGGGGCCCACACAGCAGTGCCACTGTTGGACGCTGGTGCACATTCTTAGGGGTGAGTCTGCAAAGGACATAAACTACAGTGAGTCTTTCTTTGCTTTCTACCTTTTTTCTTTTACCGTTTTCTATTCGAAAACAAGTTGCTGCCAAAAGCTTCGCGCCCATCAGAAAATATATTGTTTGTACTAAACTTAAGTACAGTATTTAATAGATTGCTTACCTGTTGGGCCCACCCAGCAAAGTCAAGGCCATCTGACTTGCACAAACGCCCGTCATCTCTAGTCTCCGCTCTAAAGAGAGGCCGTGGCGCTCTGCTACCGACAGTAGGCGCTTGCGGAAGTCATACGATATAGTGGGCACAATGAGCCCTGAATCTGCAAGGAAACAAGGAAGGAAAAGGGTACTTAATGACTGACAATACTAAACACTAAGAAATACCAATATTAACGTTTATTTGTATTTTGTAGTACCACAATTCATAAAGTAAGCACATTAAATACTTGCCAGTGCAAAATTCTTTGTCTCCAGGCTGCGGCACAGTGATCTGTCTATAAACGATGGGTTTGACCTCCAGTATGTTTTCATCGTGGCGATAACGTGTCGGTGTTTGCTCCTGAGGCGTACCGCGTGACCGCGCCCCGTTGCCGCGGCGCTCTGACGTGTCGATCTCCGAGAACACCGCCGCTTTGTCGAACAGCGCCAGGTTCCCCTCAAAGTCAAAGTCCGCGTCCAGCCCGTCATCCATGGAGTCGCCAAAACATTCGTCGTCTCTCTGCTTCATCTGACCGCCGTTCTTCACCCCGTTCTTCTTGGGAGTGACCTGGGTCGCTCCTCGACTACTTGAAGACCCTTAACAAACAATTACAGATAGGTTAAAGCAAACGGTTCTCAAAGTGGTGTCTGGGGACCCCCAGGGGTCCTGGAGGGGGTTACAGGGGGACGCCAGGAAATATATATTAATTTGGGGGTCCTTGACATGAAAAAGAACCACTTGGTTGCTGTATATTTACAAACAGTAGCCCGGGCGTTTAATTTGCAAGTCGCAACACTTGTTTGCGTCCACTTGAATGGTGGCCAATATGCAAAACAGTGTCAGAGCCCCGGCGGCCATTTGTCCCCGGGCTACTATTTGGAAATATATGGTAAGCAATGCATCTTCACACAAAAAGGGTGTCTGTCTGGCCTCAATGTGTGTCTAACACTAGAACGTACAGGAGTTGTGTCTGCGACGGAATCCTTGTTTAGACTGACCACCGGGTATATCCAGGTGGCGTTCCCCATAACTTTTGGAGCAGTGCTGTGGAGAGTTCAGTCTCTCCTTGGTCCTGGGGTCATTCCTTGGTACGGCCACTGGGACGCTGCTTGACTTTGAAGACACAGAAGAGCCATTCCTGACATTACCATTAGTAATGTCCAAAATCTTCAGTTCCTTGATGTCCATGGCACTGTTTTAATAAGTGAGAAAGAAGAGTAGTCAGTCGACTCCACACTCCGTCACGCAAATAACAGATATTGGGAATTACTGCTTTAAAACCAGGGAAAGCATCCGTGTCATTTTGGATTTTAGCAAATGGCCTAGCAAATGGCCATTAAAAAATAAGAGATAAACAAGCTCATCGGGCTTGCAAGCTTGTTATTTTTGAACATTTTCGAAAAATCTTGAAAGCGTTTGAAAAAGTTTGAAAAATACTGAGATTACAATGCAAATTGTAGAATCGGCCTCAGGTCTTGACTTAAAGGGTTAACCCTGTTGGTTCCCAAACCTTTCTGGTCGAGACCCAAAAGAGAGATTAGACGTTTTCCCGGGACCCATACTAGTGAAAACAATAGATCGACAATTGTCACTTTGCGCCGTGTTGTGAGCTTGTAGATCAGCTATTTTCTCTACTTCTTAAACATTTGTTTTCCAATTTATGGAATTTCTTAGATTTATAAATTAAATTACTTGATGATTAACTTAATGTGCAACAGTGTTCGCTCACTCAAATGTAAACAAACCAACATAAAGTTTAAGGGTATATAGAGGGTATCTGCACATTCCTAAAGTGGCAATTTGAGGACTTTTTAATAAAATGACTGTAAAATGACAAATTAAACATTGGCCAAATTGTCAAATATTAGAGGTTGAAATAGTGAAAATAGCAGATCTACATGCTCACAACGACTTCCGGGTATGATGATGTCACGCGCATACACTCTATAGAACCAGTTTATGGGTTCAGGGTGGGAGCGTCCCCAGTTAAAATGAGATTATTTTGGGGGTCGCAGCCTGAAAAGGTTGAGAAGTTGAACCACTGGGCTAACCAACTTTACCTGAAGGTGACCTCGGGAACAGAGCACTTTGCACCATTGTGGAAAGGCTGTTTGAGGGAGATGGTCTGGCTGCTCTGGTCTACAGATGACACCTCTCCTTGATAGACCCCCAGCGTTGGACCACAGTTTATGGACACCAGACTCCCCAACCAATCTGCAGCCATTCTGTCTGCACAAGAATAGCAGTGGTGGGAAAAGTACACACATTCTTTACTTAAAAGTATCAATACTGCAATGTAGATATACGCCGTAAAAGTCAGAATTCAAAATATACTTAAAAGTACGAATGTACTGGCATCAAAATATACTTCAAATACCAAAAGTAGTCACAACAATGTTTGAAAATAGCCAAGGTATAGCGCCAAATTGGTTTATGTATGTTTTATAATATTATAATGTATATCTGCAAATTAACTAGTAACTAAAGTTTTCAAATAATTGTAGAGGAGTAAAAGTACAATATTTGCCTCTGAGATTTAGTGGAGTAGAAGTAAAAGTTTTGGAAATTGGAAATACTCAAGTAAAGTACAAACACCTCAAAAAGTCAAAATTGTATAGTACTTAAGTAAATGTACTTTACTTTACACCAGACGACACCATCAGAGAGGGAATGCGTCATGGAAACAGTCCTGTATTTCCATAATCATAATAGGCTGACCATTTAAAAACTTGATTTATTGATGTTAGCTAACAACAATTAGCTATGGCCTGTTGTTGTCCACTGAAGAAGCAAGAACGCAGCGTTTGAGTTTCAAAACGAACGAAATCTTACCTTTTGGGGAATTTGTTTCGGTAGATTATCTACAAGGGACAACAAATGTTGAATAATAACATAAGTTCAAATACAATAGATAATATTTGCGCCTGTCCGTCGTGAGCAACGACAATGCTATGTGCTACTGCCATAGGCTAGTGGGATGGTGTTTTTTACTGGTGTTTCAGTCCGAGTGTGGGGAAAGGGTGCGTTCGGAAATGCGCACCGGACTGCGCGGGCGTTTATCGTGGGCTTGCCCAGGCCTTACGGCCTGGGCATAAATATAACGATTGCATTCACCACGGCTTCGTAACTCGCGCGGCGCTCCGCCGGCCGCGCGGCCCTGGCCCGCTCTTCGCGGCCACTCGCGCCTGCGGCGCTCGGGGGCGAAGAGCAGGACCAAGGTCCGCTGGCCTTCGCGCCGCTTGCAATGTCGTGGACAATAAAACGAGCGCACCCTTTCATACACTCTGACTGAATCACCAGTAAAAAACACTCTCTCATAGGCTAGTAGTAAGGCTCATAAGGCTACCGTTAGCGAATGTTCCTACCATAGGAGACGCGTGTGCATGAATTAGAAAGCGCGGCCTGTGATTGGCTGGAGCGGAGTTCTGGAGCGCTCGGCTGTGGTCACTTGGACTGCGCGGGCGGGTGTGAATGCGTTTATCGTGGACAGGGCGTTTATCGTGGGCTTGCCCAGGCCTTACGGCCTGGGCATAAATATAACGATTGCATTCACCACGGCTTCGTAACTCGCGCGGCGCTCCGCCGGCCGCGCGGCCCTGGCCCGCTCTTCGCGGCCACTCGCGCCTGCGGCGCTCGGGGGCGAAGAGCAGGACCAAGGTCCGCTGGCCTTCGCGCCGCTTGCAATGTCGTGGACAATAAAACGAGCGCTCCTTCAAACGGCGTCTCCTACGGTAGGATTAATAGCCTACCGTTACTGCGTCTACACTACCGTTTCCGGTTTCAACATAAGAGTTTGGACGTATTTTTCAAAATAAGAGTTCAACTTTATTGAACAAATACATTGTACAATTCAGGGCTTAAAGGAGTAGTTCACCCCCAAAATGACTTTTTTTCTATCGATTACTCACCCCAGAAAGTTTGGGGGTGACAAAATGACTTTTTTTCTATCGATTACTCACCCTGCAGAAAGTTTGGGGGTGAACTAATGCTATGTTTCATACTCAGAGTTTCTAACTCATTATTACATTCCAACAAGTAGAAGTAGAAAGATGAACTAAAACGACAAATTGCCAAATTGAGGAATACGCAAATATGTAATTTGAGTTTTAGTGATTGAATCAATCTAAATTGTTTCCATTGCTGATATTATTATTTCTTTGGGCACTTTAGCCTACAGCCTATATTCTTCTTTTAGTGTGATAGCTGTTTTGACTCTTTATATTTACATTTTGTAATGTTCCTTGCTTTCTTTTTGGACTGTTCATTAAGAGTACTTTCTTTCATTTTTTCCCCTTACTTCTCAGTAACTTGTAACCATAAACTATCTATCTATCTATTAATGTTATATGAGATACTTTAATGGTTTCCTGTGGAAATAAGCGTAGTCTTTTCTAGGATCTCCTTTTAGTAGACCTTGTACCAGTGAACTGTACCGTCATGAAACTGTACCTTTTTCTATGCAAACTTCTAATAAAGTCTTCAATCAATCAATCAATCAATCAATCAATCAATCTATCTATCTATCTATCTATCTATCTATCTATCTATCTATCTATCTATCTATCTATCTATCTATCTATCTATCTATCTATCTATCTATCTATCTATCTATCTATCTATCTATCTATACAGTATTAGAGCAAAATCCTATTAGCCTATTGGAGCAATAACAACATGTAGGCTACAACCGGAAAGCTTTTGGGTTGTGTTTGAGTGATGATGACAATCATTTTCTTTCCTATGACTTTGTGAGGATCATGCAGTATTTCACACTTTGCTTGCAGAGCAACAGCTCATGACGTTTTACATTTGGTGTAGAGGGAAAGGGGCGGGCCGGGGACCAAGTAGACTACCTCAGCGATAGGCCTACCTTCTCAAAGTGGGGTCCGGGGACCCCCAGGGGTTACTTGAGGGAGTTCTAGGGGGTCCCCAGCTAAATGATACCAAATAGACCCTTATGGGTCAGTAACTCTGACCCATTGGGGTCAGAGTTACATTTGTTGCACAAGTGCACAAATGTTCTATTTGTACACTCTCTGAGTTAAACTAGAAAAATATTGTTCCTTCGAAACAATTGTGGGCTCGCTTCAAGCCAGAAAAAAATGGCTATAAAAGTACAAAATGTCAAGATCGCAGGCAGTGCTCTCTTTGATGTTACTGACGTCAACGATTGGTCCATTTTGTTCCAAAAATGTGTTGTGCAAAAGTTGACCCGCTGGTGGCGCTATAACAGGCCAATGTAAGAAGGGTGGTATCTGTTCCTTGACCTATTGGGAATGTGCTTGCAAGATTTCACGCACATTGCAGGCTGTGTTCATGATTTGAGGTGTTTTTGGCTTTGGCCACTTTATCGCTGCTTGCAGCTATATTCATTATTATAATTTTTTTGTGTGTGTGCACTTCATAGGCATATTAGATAAAGGTCCTTAGATTGTGTGTAGAATGTTTCATGCAAAATGCAAAAAAAAAATCCTAACGGGTTTAAGCGTTTCACACACTGCTCAAAATGATATAGCGCCCCCCTTTGGCCAATTGGGGTAAGATTGGTTTTAGTGATATTTGGACTAACACTCTACATCTTTGCCAAATGCCATGAACATGTTACTTTGCATGTATGATTTAGAGGCAGAAGAATAATTTGCATAAAACTGCAATATTCATTGAATTTATTTTAAAAAGCATGTTTCAATTTTAAAGAAATCCGATCTGACAGATCTTTAGATATCGGTCCAAAGTTCACGTAAAAAAAGTTTTGTGCACGTGGAGCGAAAATTCCAGAATAAAAGCGGGTTTACGCGTTTTACAAACTGCTCAATATGGCGGAAAATCGAAGGGCGGAGCTTACTTAACAACGACACAGATGTCTTCCGCTCGAGTCAAAGCACGCGTGTAACAAGTTGCATGTCTTCAAACAAAACGAGTCATGACTTATGCCCGTTTGAAGTTTGAATTTTCAAACGCTTCGTATAGCGCCCCCCTTTGGCCGATTGGAATAAAATTGGTTTCAGTGATACTTTGACTAACCCTCCACATCTTTGCCAAATGCCATGAACGTGTAACTTTGCATGTATGATTTAGAGGCCGAAGAATAATTTGCATAAAACCGCAATATTGATGGAATTATTAAAAAATTATATTTCACTTTAAAAAAAATCTGGTTGATCAATCTGACCGTATTGGTCCAAAGTTCATGTGAAAAAAGTTTTGTGCACTTGACGCGAAAATCCCAGGAGGAGATAGATTTTTACTGTTTTTCATATAATTCCGAATTGTGGGAGACCTAAAGGTCAGAGGTCAAAAGTTAGAGGGTAAAAGTTGTTCGGCATGAGGAGACGCATAAGTGTATACAGGTTTCATGGCTGTATGTATAACACAGCATGAGCTATACCTGTTCAAAGATCGCACTTTCGAAGGCTTCCTACAGCGCCACCATTTGGCCGATTGCTGTATAAAGTAATAGCACACGTCGCCACTGTAAGCTGAACACATTGATGTTTTTATTTTCATTTTCTCATTAAGTATGTAGGAGTAGAAAGGAACCGAAAATCCCGTCTACTTACTAGATAAATAAATAAATAAACTAGAAAAATATTGTTCCTTCGAAACAATTGTGGGCTCGCTTCAAGCCAGAAAACAATGGCTATAAAAGTACAAAATGTCAAGATCGCAGGCAGTGCTCTCTTTGACGTTACTGACGTCAAAGATTGGTCCATTTTGTTCCAAAAATGTGTTGTGCAAAAGTTGACCCGCTGGTGGCGCTATAACAGGCCAATGTGAGAAGGGTGGTATCTGCTCCTTGACCTATTGGGAATGTGTTTGCAAGATTTCACGCACATTGCAGGCTGTGTTCATGATTTGAGGTGTTTTTGGCTTTGGACACTTTATCGCTGCTTGCAGCTATATTCATTATTATTATATTTTTTTTGTGTGTGTGCACTTCATAGGCATATTAGATAAAGGTCCTTAGATTGTGTGTAGAATGTTTCATGCAAATTGCAAAAAAAAATCCTAACGGGTTTAAGCGTTTCACAAACTGCTCAAAATGATATAGCGCCCCCCTTTGGCCAATTGGGGTAAGATTGGTTTTAGTGATATTTGGACTAACACTCTACATCTTTGCCAAATGCCATGAACATGTTACTTTGCATGTATGATTTAGAGGCAGAAGAATAATTTGCATAAAAATGCAATATTGTTTGAATTATTTAAAAAAGCATGTTTCAATCTTAAAGAAATCCGATCTGACAGATCTTTAGATATCGGTCCAAAGTTCACGTAAAAAAAGTTTTGTGCACGTGACGCGAAAATTCCAGAATAAAAGCGGGTTTACGCGTTTTACAAACTGCTCAAAATGGCGGAAAATCAAAGGGCGGAGCTTACTTAACAACGACACAGATGTCTTCCGCTTGAGTCAAAGCATGCGTGTAACAAGTTGCATGTCTTCAAATGAAACGAGTCATGACTTATGCCCGTTTGAAGTTTGAATTTTCAGACGCTTCGTATAGCGCCCCCCTTTGGCCGATTGGAATAAAATTGGTTTCAAAGATCGCAGGCAGTGCTCTCTTTGACGTTACTGACGTCAAAGATTGGTCCATTTTGTTCCAAAAATGTGTTGTGCAAAAGTTGACCCGCTGGTGGCGCTATAACAGGCCAATGTGAGAAGGGTGGTATCTGCTCCTTGACCTATTGGGAATGTGTTTGCAAGATTTCACGCACATTGCAGGCTGTGTTCATGATTTGAGGTGTTTTTGGCTTTGGACACTTTATCGCTGCTTGCAGCTATATTCATTATTATTATATTTTTTTTGTGTGTGTGCACTTCATAGGCATATTAGATAAAGGTCCTTAGATTGTGTGTAGAATGTTTCATGCAAATTGCAAAAAAAAATCCTAACGGGTTTAAGCGTTTCACAAACTGCTCAAAATGATATAGCGCCCCCCTTTGGCCAATTGGGGTAAGATTGGTTTTAGTGATATTTGGACTAACACTCTACATCTTTGCCAAATGCCATGAACATGTTACTTTGCATGTATGATTTAGAGGCAGAAGAATAATTTGCATAAAAATGCAATATTGTTTGAATTATTTAAAAAAGCATGTTTCAATGTTAAAGAAATCCGATCTGACAGATCTTTAGATATCGGTCCAAAGTTCACGTAAAAAAAGTTTTGTGCACGTGACGCGAAAATTCCAGAATAAAAGCGGGTTTACGCGTTTTACAAACTGCTCAAAATGGCGGAAAATCAAAGGGCGGAGCTTACTTAACAACGACACAGATGTCTTCCGCTTGAGTCAAAGCACGCGTGTAACAAGTTGCATGTCTTCAAATGAAACGAGTCATGACTTATGCCCGTTTGAAGTTTGAATTTTCAGACGCTTCGTATAGCGCCCCCCTTTGGCCGATTGGAATAAAATTGGTTTCAGTGATACTTTGACTAACCCTCCACATCTTTGCCAAATGCCATGAACGTGTAACTTTGCATGTATGATTTAGAGGCCGAAGAATAATTTGCATAAAACCGCAATATTGATTGAATTATTAAAAAATGATATTTCACTTTAAAAGAAATCCACCGAGATAAATCTGACCGTATTGGTCCAAAGTTCATGTGAAAAAAGTTTTGTGCGCGTAACAAAAAAAACCCAGGAGGAGATAGATTTTTACTGTTTTTCATATAATTCCGAATTGTGGGAGACCTAAAGGTCAGAGGTCAAAAGTTAGAGGGTAAAAGTTGTTCGGCATGAGGAGACGCATAAGTGTATACAGGTTTCATGACTGTATGTATAACACAGCATGAGCTATACCTGTTCAAAGTTCGCACTTTCGAAGGCTTCCTACAGCGCCACCATTTGGCCGATTGCTGTAAAAAGTAATAGCACACTTCGCCACTGTAAACTGAACACATTGATGTTTTTATTTTCATTTTCTCACTAAGTATGTAGGAGTAGAAAGGAACCGAAGTTTTTTGATACTTGATATGACTGCCTGATAGATAAATAAATAAACTAGAAATACTGTTCCTTCGAAACAGTGTGGGCTCGGTTCCAACCCAACAAATAGGATACTTTAAGGTACTGTAAGGTACAGTACCTTACAGTATTGTACTGTACCTTACTATACTGTACTGCACCTTACTGTACTGTACTGTACTGTACTGTACTGTAACTTACTGTACTTTACTGTACTCTACTGTACTGTACTTTACTGTATTCTACTGTAACTTACTGTACTTTACTGTACTCTACTGTACCTTACTGTACTGTACTCTACTGTACCTTACTGTACTGTACTGTACCTTACTGTACTATACTATACTGTACTCTACTGTACCGTACTGTACCTTACTGTACTGTACTCTACTGTACCTTACTATACTGTACTTTACTGTACTCTACTGTACTTTACTGTACTCCACTGTACCTTACTGTACTTTATTCTACTTTACTGTACTTTATTGTACTTTACTGTACTCTACTGTACCTTACTGTACTGTATTGTACTTTACTGTACCTTACTGTACTGTACTCTACTGTACCTTTCTGTACTGTACCTTTCTGTACCTTACTGTACTTTACTGTACTCTACTGAACCTTACTGTACTTTTACTGTACTCTACTGAACCTTACTGTACTGTACATATTATATGTGTTCTAGATCTACATTTTTGATTCTGTGTTTGGGAACCAGCAACTGTCAAATGGACTCCAACTGTAGTGGAGTATATTGAGTGCATATACTGTAGGCTAACAATCCCAGATCACATCTGTCCTCCACTATGTCTATAACCAAGGCGTTCTTCTATGTGGCCACTCCAGACTGAGGAGTGGAGCATGGCTTTTATTGTGTTTGTGGATCTGACTTGGAAATGCATTGGTTTTGATATCTCCCTGACAACCAACAACAACCACTAATATGGCTGACTGTCCCTGCGGGCTCTAGGATATATGGCTATGGGATTTACATCCCATCGCCCGGACTTGATTCTTGATCACAGCTGTGTAATCAGTAGAGTGGAGAGGGACATTTATTTATAGTTTTAACTATAACTATAGTTTTATACATCACACAGCTTAGACATTTGGATCAAATCAGAGAGCAGACCTGTGTGAACGCAATGATATAGATAGCATATCTGAAGTGTGAACACTGCAGCCACAGCGCCTTAACATAAACATGGGTCTATTATCCTTCTCTCCACTCTGGGGACCCATTGGAAATGCATTGGGTGCTTAAAGTTAAACATTTTTATTTTTTTATAATTAAACTACAAAACATTTCAAAAAGAAAAATACACGCACACTTGTCCTCAGTAAGCTGAACACATAAAAATTTGAATGGTGTTGAAAGGTGTAAGCGTTTAGGAGATGAAGCGCGCCAAAGTTTTAGGATACTGACTAGTATAGAAATAAACTAGAAAAATATTGTTCCTTCGAAACAATTGTGGGCTCGCTTCAAGCCAGAAAACAATGGCTATAAAAGTACAAAATGTCAAGATCGCAGGCAGTGCTCTCTTTGACGTTACTGACGTCAAAGATTGGTCCATTTTGTTCCAAAAATGTGTTGTGCAAAAGTTGACCCGCTGGTGGCGCTATAACAGGCCAATGTAAGAAGGGTGGTATCTGCTCCTTGACCTATTGGGAATGTGCTTGCAAGATTTAACGCACATTGCAGGCTGTGTTCATGATTTGAGGTGTTTTTGGCTTTGGCCACTTTATCGCTGCTTGCAGCTATATTCATTATTATTATTTTTTTTGTGTGTGTGCACTTCATAGGCATATTAGATAAAGGTCCTTAGATTGTGTGTAGAATGTTTCATGCAAATTGCAAAAATAAATCCTAACGGGTTTAAGCGTTTCACAAACTGCTCAAAATGATATAGCGCCCCCCTTTGGCCAATTGGGGTAAGATTGGTTTTAGTGATATTTGGACTAACACTCTACATCTTTGCCAAATGCCATGAACATGTTACTTTGCATGTATGATTTAGAGGCAGAAGAATAATTTGCATAAAACTGCAATATTCATTGAATTTATTTTAAAAAGCATGTTTCAATTTTAAAGAAATCCGATCTGACAGATCTTTAGATATCGGTCCAAAGTTCACGTAACAAAAGTTTTGTGCACGTGGAGTGAAAATTCCAGAATAAAAGCGGGTTTACGCGTTTTACAAACTGCTCAATATGGCGGAAAATCGGGGGGCGGAGCTTACTTAACAACGACACAGATGTCTTCCGCTCGAGTCAAAGCACGCGTGTAACAAGTTGCATGTCTTCAAACGAAACGAGTCATGACTTATGCCCGTTTGAAGTTTGAATTTTCAAACGCTTCGTATAGCGCCCCCCTTTGGCCGATTGGAATAAAATTGGTTTCAGTGATACTTTGACTAACCCTCCACATCTTTGCCAAATGCCATGAACGTGTAACTTTGCATGTATGATTTAGAGGCCGAAGAATAATTTGCATAAAACCGCAACATTGATTGAATTATTAATAAAATATATTTCACTTTAAAAGAAATCCGCCGAGACTAGTTTGACCGTATTGGTCCAAAGTTCATGTGAAAAAAGTTTCATGCGCGTATCGCAAAGATCCCAGGAGGAGATAGATTTTTACTGTTTTTCATATAATTCCAAATTCTGAGGGATCTAAAGATCAGAGGTCAAAAGTCAGAGCGTAAAAATTGTTCGGCATGAGGAGACGCATACGTGTATACAGGTTTCATTGCTGTACGTATAACAGAGCATGAGCTATACCTGTTCAAAGTTCGCACTTTCGAAGGCTTCCTACAGCGCCACCATTTGGCCGATTGCTGTAAAAAGTAATAGCACACGTCGCCACAGTAAGCTGAACACATTGATGTTTTTATTTTCATTTTCTCACTAAGTATGTAGGAGTAGAAAGGAACCGAAGTTTTGAGGAGAACTTGATATGACGGTTAGATATTGTCACTAGAAATACTGTTCCTTCGAAACAGTGTGGGCTCGGTTCCAACCCAACAAATAGGATACTTTAAGGTACTGTAAGGTACAGTACCTTACAGTATTGTACTGTACCTTACTATACTGTACTGCACCTTACTGTACTGTACTGTACTGTACTGTACTGTAACTTACTGTACTTTACTGTACTCTACTGTACTGTACTTTACTGTATTCTACTGTAACTTACTGTACTTTACTGTACTCTACTGTACCTTACTGTACTGTACTCTACTGTACCTTACTGTACTGTACTGTACCTTACTGTACTATACTATACTGTACTCTACTGTACCGTACTGTACCTTACTGTACTGTACTCTACTGTACCTTACTATACTGTACTTTACTGTACTCTACTGTACTTTACTGTACTCCACTGTACCTTACTGTACTTTATTCTACTTTACTGTACTTTATTGTACTTTACTGTACTCTACTGTACCTTACTGTACTGTATTGTACTTTACTGTACCTTACTGTACTGTACTCTACTGTACCTTTCTGTACTGTACCTTTCTGTACCTTACTGTACTTTACTGTACTCTACTGAACCTTACTGTACTTTTACTGTACTCTACTGAACCTTACTGTACTGTACATATTATATGTGTTCTAGATCTACATTTTTGATTCTGTGTTTGGGAACCAGCAACTGTCAAATGGACTCCAACTGTAGTGGAGTATATTGAGTGCATATACTGTAGGCTAACAATCCCAGATCACATCTGTCCTCCACTATGTCTATAACCAAGGCGTTCTTCTATGTGGCCACTCCAGACTGAGGAGTGGAGCATGGCTTTTATTGTGTTTGTGGATCTGACTTGGAAATGCATTGGTTTTGATATCTCCCTGACAACCAACAACAACCACTAATATGGCTGACTGTCCCTGCGGGCTCTAGGATATATGGCTATGGGATTTACATCCCATCGCCCGGACTTGATTCTTGATCACAGCTGTGTAATCAGTAGAGTGGAGAGGGACATTTATTTATAGTTTTAACTATAACTATAGTTTTATACATCACACAGCGTAGACATTTGGATCAAATCAGAGAGCAGACCTGTGTGAACGCAATGATATAGATAGCATATCTGAAGTGTGAACACTGCAGCCACAGCGCCTTAACATAAACATGGGTCTATTATCCTTCTCTCCACTCTGGGGACCCATTGGAAATGCATTGGGTGCTTAAAGTTAAACATTTTTATTTTTTTATAATTAAACTACAAAACATTTCAAAAAGAAAAATACACGCACACTTGTCCTCAGTAAGCTGAACACATAAAAATTTGAATGGTGTTGAAAGGTGTAAGCGTTTAGGAGATGAAGCGCGCCAAAGTTTTAGGATACTGACTAGTATAGAAATAAATAAATAATGAAGATAACATACGTGTGCTCGCCTTTAGGCGAGCCCACAATAATGAAGATAACATACGTGTGCTCGCCTTTAGGCGAGCCCACAATAATGACAATATCTAAAGTGTGCTCGCCAGGTACTGGCGAGCCCACAATTAACATTGATTTTACAATTTAAATTGGGGTCTCGAGATAGAAATAACATTAAATGGGGTTCCGTAGCCTAATGCATGTCAAACTGGGAATAGTTGGGAATCACTGCTAGAGCCGTAAGAATCTTCTCTTATGGGGGTCTCTGGCTTATCTTTTCAAATGGGGGTCAGCGGGCTAAGTTGCAATTTGGGGGTCCTTGACATGAAAGAGTTTCTGAGAACCACTGGGCTAGTCTATAGACCCCTGTCAACACTATTTAGGATTTAAGTTGTTAATATAGTAACCAACCAGAAACAACCGTAATCAAATTCATGAACACATGTCAAAAGTAGTTTAGTTGTTTTATGAGAGAGGACAGGTGTTGTTAACAAGGCATGTCAACAAACAATAACCTGCCCATTGAGGATCTGCATTCATGTGGGGAAAATCTGAGCAGAGTTGGACTATGGCACTCCCATCCAACCGTCTGTATACACAGGTTACCATGGAGACGTTCCTTCAAGAGCTGCACTCAGATGGCCAGCTTGCAATCAAAGCAGCGGAGTGGCTTACATAGGCCTGGGAATGGTTATGCTGCAAGGTTCAGACAGTCAGTAAGTTTTATTAATTAATGTATTTTAATATGGTGCCTTAATTTGCATTCCCAGTACAGTAGCCTACAAATCAATATCATGTTGTAATTAGCTGTCAGCTATAGTTGACTGTGTAAATTAGGGCTGGCCTGGATGATATGACTTCAAATCAATACCACAATTATTTTTTGCCTTAAATACAATTAATTAATGATTTCTTTCAACAAAAAAAGGAGTGAAAATAGCTGACGTGTGAGTGTTGTAGATTGTAGATTGCCTATTTTCACTATTTCTATGCCACCATTGTAAAACAAATTACTGTATAATACAGGACTCATACAGGTTAATCAGATTAATTGATTTTATCAATGATCAAAAATCTATAACTTTTTTTGTGTAGATTCATTAACAAATAAATAAAGAATTATCACAAAAAACCCTGCTTCTCAATTAATCGATTAACCTGCATGAGCAAGATTAAGGTTTCAATATATTTTCAGTTAATTGCCCAACCTTATAGTGTGAATATTTTGTTGATGTGTGTGTACCATATTGTATGTTTCATATCTCTAATCATTGTGTTGATAGAGTTCTAGCAACTATATTGGAATACAGGTACCGGTAAATATAGAACAAATGATTGGCTGCAGAAAAAACAGCATCAAAATCTCTATAGCAATCGGTCACCAGTGATCTGTCCATTAAACTGTCAGGCTTTAAGAGAAATGACGTTTGTGTGTTGGCTGGGGGAGTTACTATTATCTTTCACATTAAAGATGCACATTTGTGTGTGTGTGTGTGTGTGTGTGTGTGTGTCATGGATAAATGCATTTTAATATGTGTTTGTGGCTGCTGAGCACACAAACACGTTGAAATTCCAGGACATCAGTTCTAGGAATAGATGCCTCCTCAGAGCCACTGTATGTACCACTGTTGTGTGAATGTGTGACAAGCTATCCCTGTCTCTTCTTCCATTGGACAGAGCCAGGCCGTGGATATGTGGGAAGATAAGGATTGTGCTCTCTCACTTACAAAGAGCAGTGAAGATTGGGATTCAGCTGGAATCTTTAGACGCCCATTCAGGTCCACAAGCCCACTTTCTCGTACTGATCTCGATATGTGGGACACCAAGTCTCGCTTTAAAGCTGAGGTAAGGACCAGTTGTGTTTTTTTGTTTTCGTTTTTTGTTACAATAACTTCTTTGAGTGGAATATATTGTTATTATTCCTATCCATTTTTATGTTAGTCCTCAGCATGGTGTGGGATGGCAAATATCTCTGGATCAGGGTATCTGTCCAAAGTCAGCACAAGGTGAGAAGAAGATGCACGTTTGTAAATTGTATTTGCATAAAGTAAACTGTATTCATCTCAGACTCTTTGTTCAATTGGAACTTCTAGTTGCTGTCATTATCAGTGGGATTATGTGTTCTTCTCCTATAGCACGTCTGGTAGTAGCAGTGGTGGCTTCAGACAAAATGAACCAGCAATGAGACGACGATGGCACTCAACGTCCCGCCTGGCTCCGGAGGGAGCTCCTCGATCCTTTACTAGTCCTTCCCCCGGAGCTGAATTACGGGCTGCCCTGGAGGAGAGTGGCTTCAGACGAGCAGAGCTAGTGCAAAGGCTGCGTGAAGCTCACGGCCGTCTAGACTGCAGTACAGATCTGCTTAAGACCAAAGAAACACAGCTTCACCACAGCATGAGCACCACACAGCTCCTGGACATGAAACACAAGGTACATGATGACCACACAGCTCTTGGACACACAAGAGCTGTGTCCCCCCTCTCTTTTTTAAGGTGTGCATAATAGGCTTGGTCTGTGAATAATAGGGTCGGACACACACACATACACACGCACACACATACACACGCACACACACACACACACACACACACACACACACACACACACACACAGATAATCTTGCAAAACACAAATGTGTTTTATATCATTTGAAATATCTATATAATTTAATGTAATAATGGAAGTCAATGGGTCTCGGATCAGGCTGAAATCCTACACACATTTGGAGTCATACCATGTCGGCTACAGTACGTCGTAGATACAGTACCGGACATAGACAACTGACGTTAACCATGGATGAACTGTGGTCACAGGCTGGCCTGGCTGGCCTGTTCCCTGTGATTACATTAGATTTTTTATTTTTAGATTCTGCCTTCTGTTGGCTGGTGCCTTGATAGGAATGGTTCTAGATCATTTCTCTTAATCCTAAACCTATAATCTATATCGTACAACCTGTCACTTGCTGGAAATAACTGATGTCGGTGTCGGTTTTGATTGTTATTACAAAACATACATTAACTACTTCAGCTCTATATACTTTGGCTGAAAATCTGATAATCTACAAGCTCACAACGCGTTGTAGATTAACTATTTTCAATAAATTATTTGGGTACTGTAAGAATATTTTGATGCCAATACTTTTTTGATTACCAGTCTTTTACTTGTAACAGAGTATTTCTATATTGCAGTATTGATATTCTTAGGTAAGTAAAGAATGTAGTCCTTTTTCCACCACTGCGCTCACCTCCGCGCTGTGCTCCACAGCAGCTGGCAGAAGCAGTGAGTGCTCTTGAGCAAGAGAAGGAGGAGGCTGAGCTGTCCAGATTTGAGGAGAACCGATTGCGTGGAGATCTTCAAGAAAAGTCAGTATGAGGACACCATTTAACCACATGAACCTTAGCATCCCTATTCTGAGGCAAACATTCAGCAAAAATAGCAGTTCTACAAGCTTAGCTCACAGTACGTTGTAATGCGGCACAAAGTATTGTGAGCTTGCAGATATTAGATGCCAGTTTCGGCATAGAGATTCGTTGTATATAGCGGAATACTAGCTTCCCTAGTATAGAGCTCTGGGGTACCCGGCCAACTAAGTATATAACGTTTAAGTGGTTAAAATGGCATCCTGATAAATCTACCATGATATTGACTTGCGTATAATTGAGAACAGCGTATTATTCTGACACAGAGGAGTCCCTAATTATCAATATTTGTTGTGAAATCTTCTTGCAAGGGTTCTGCAGCTGGAGATGGACATGTTGAACATGAGGTCATCTTTGGCAAAAGGAAGTATCACACAACACTCACACTCTTCAATTGAGAGAAACACCAACCCACTTACCAGAATGTTACCTTCACCTATAACAACAGACCGTTACAGAGAGGTGTGTACAATTTGACAAGTTCTATGTGGAACAATCCACCTGCCATGCTACCTCGGTACAGCTCTAATAGAATAACTGACTTATACTCAGCCAATCTGATGCCACTATTATTACACATTGGTCTTGCACTGTTTTCATCCAGGAGAAACAGGAGGCTGACAGAGAGCTGAGCAAACTGAAAGAGTCTCTAAGGGTCGCTGAGTTGAGGTCAGAAGAGACGAGTCAAGCCCTCCAGAAACTCAAGTCTGCTAAAGAGGAGATCAGTTTAACAACGGTAGAGTGCAATCTAAACACCTGCATATTATATTAACTCTCCTTTTGCAATTGTTTTTCTGTCATCTGTGGTAATTGGCGGCGGCGAGATGCAGGAGTGAGAGAGCAGGGAGGTCAGAGAGAGAGAGAGAGAGAGAGAGAGAGAGAGAGAGAGAGAGAGAGAGAGAGAGAGAGACACCATCTATTTTTTTTTTCTTCAATTTGTTAGAATACAACATACTAAACCATTAGCATGAACCACATGGCAGCAGAGTTGTGATAACAGAGTAGTATAAACATTAACAATAACTCAAATACCGATCTACCTTTGATTTGTCTATATGTCTGTGCTTTATAGGTGCAGCAGACGTTGCTGAGTCAACTGAATGAAGCGAACCAGATGCTCAAGCGCTCTGTGCGGGCCCACAACGAGGTACAGGACGAACTGAGTGAGGCTCGCAGCAGACTGGGACAGGCCTGCCTGGTGAGTGACACCAATCTCAATCATCATACCACTCACTAGACATGAGAGGTCATCGCCATGTTGGCTTGTGGTGGACATATCTGTCATAATTCTGTTTTTGCTATGGACATGCAAAATTATGGCATATAAAGAGCTTGAGCCTCTCAAGGCATAAATTACAATTAGAGATCTGTAACTCTGAGAGTGTACAAATGGAACCAAATGATTCAAGGTACCAGATGTCTACCCACTACTACACGCTCAGAGTTATGATGGTCCTTGAAAATAAAACATCTATTCCTCCATATTAGTAACATGCCATACATAGTGTCATAGTAAATCAGTGTCATACATATTCTGAAGAAAACCTGGAGACTGACATTCAGTAATTGGGTCCATGTCATGTCGCAAAGGAAAAAGACCTCTTGTCCAACCAAGTGCTGAGACTGGAGGACAGCATCGAGGACCTGAAGGCACAGCTATCGGGAGCTCAGACAGAGAAGGACCGCCTTGTTCAGGTCTCACATATACAGAGTCATTTTGAGCTATACATGTTACAGGGGAGCCGATGAGATATGTGTGCGTGTGGATATGTTTTCATAGGAGAAAGCGGATCTGCGCCAGAGGGCCCAGGATCTAGAGCTGCAATTGCAGCAGAGATCACCACAAGGCAAGGAGGGCTTCACTGAACAAGTGTGCAAACTCCATAGGGAGCTGTCTGAAGCTAAGACTGGCAGCAAC
Source organism: Nannobrachium achirus (assembly GCF_963921795.1). Lineage (NCBI taxonomy): Eukaryota > Metazoa > Chordata > Actinopteri > Myctophiformes > Myctophidae > Nannobrachium > Nannobrachium achirus. Next base: position 54,201,259 of record NC_137820.1, read on the forward strand.
CAGAAGGAGCAGGAATCTGTTCAACTGAAGAAAGAACTGATGTTTGTCAGAGAGGTGAGAAGCTCAGGAATGAACATAAGATGGCGCTGAGCTAGCCTGGTAAACCGCGGAATTCACATTTCAGCAAACCTGTCTGCTGAATGAAAATGAAATGTGAATTCTGCCACCGGGATGGTTTACCAGGCTAATGAGCATCAACCCTTTCTTTGTTGGGTTTCATTCTCTCTTCATATAGATCATTGCTTTGTTATCAGGTTTAATTTGTCATCGGGTTTGGAAAGATTACTTTCAAAATGTAGTCAGTATCAGATTAATAATTACCTCCATATTCAATAATCTAAATACTTTAACAGCAATAGATTTTGGGGGAATTACGAAACATATTGATTACAATTCTCATTTTAAAGTTTGAAAACTAAAATGTTGCTTTGTTTCTGTGCTTTTTCCATGGTTATGTTTTAGTTTTTCTGTTACAAGTTTTGAGATGTGTGTGATGTGTTTTTCTTTTACTCACTTTCACCTTGAAATCAGGTAAATGAAAAACTGACATGTGAGCTTGAACTGGTCAAACGGTGCCTGGAAACTTCACAGATCCAGCTTCATGACCTGTCGGCAGAGAAGGTCATCCACACCAATCAGATCATAGCTCTAGAGGCAGAGAGCTCTCAACTGACTGGAGAAAATGATGAGGACCTGCATAGCAAAGTTAACAAGGAGGTACAGGCAGAGTTAACAGAGATGAGAGAAACCTGTCGCCAGCTCAGGTAAGATACTGAACAATCGTTACCCATAATTTAATAATATCCCAAGACATTCATTTGCAAAGAAAATCTTTCAGTACGATTGCTGTTTAGATGAATTAGAGCTCTCCTTGCCCTTTAGCCAGAAGCAATCAAATTAGCAAGGGGCATGGCCAAGCCTGACTTCCTGTTATTCAGGCATTGAAACAACCCTGTGAGGTTAAAAAATGGAAAATAAAATAACTGAATGGGTTTCTAAATAGCATATTCTGCTTCCTAAATGAGCTAATAATTGGTTCATCTGGTAGGTCTGATTATACCTTAAAGGGTCAGATGATGATTGGGTTGGAAACTTGGAATCTGACCTGAGGCCCTTTGCTGCATGTCCTTCCCCATCTCTCTCTCCTGCATCTCTCTCTCCTCTATCAATGTCAAAATAAAGGCTTGAAAATGCCCCCTTCAGTCACGAAATAAAATAATTGGACTTCCTTTGCTAAGGCTTGTTTGAAATTCTCCGTCTAACCAGAGAATCGCAGGATGCCCAGGAGTTGGAAAAGCAGAGGTTGCAAGAGCGCTGCCTGCATTTGGAGTCAGAGGTCCTCGAGAAGGAAGAGGAACTGCACGTGAAGCTGGAGGAGCAGGAGAAACTGGAGGCTCAGAGGCTCCAGGGTATGGAGGAGCTACGAGCTGTGGCCTCACACTGGAGTGAGAAGTGGCAGGACGTGGCTTTGGCCCTGCACTCCACACAGGCTCAGCTGGAGGAACTCAAGCAGAAAGATCCAGGAAATAAAGTAAGACTTGTATCTGTCTGTCTATTAGGGATGGGACGGTATGAAAATGTAATATCATGATTATTGTGACAAAAGAAATAGCGATTTACGATATTATCACGATAATCAAAATCCATTATCCTGGGGCGGAACATTTGTCAATTGTAGATCGGCTATTTTATTTGGCAAAGACATTTGATAGAGAATGGAAAAAAAAGACTGTATCAAGTACGTATATTATAATTTATAAGTACCCTTTTACCAATTATAGTGGTACCGGATATGCAGCTAGGCAAATAAAAGGTGAATTCAACCCAGCAGTGCATGACAGAGGACGATATCACGATAAATTAAATATCCACAATACGATTATCGTGAGTGTTTTTATCACGATAAACGATAATATCACTTATCGTCCCATCCCTATTGTCAATCTATCATCCTACCTACAGAGGTTGGCTGGTAAATCAAACTTTTCTTTTTCATTTTATTAAAAAAAAACTATTTTTAGCTCCAAGAGGAAGTTACACGACTGGTGGCAGAAATTGAGAGACTTCAGAGAGACAAGATTAAAGACAGGTGAATGTGTACTATGTTCATCATTTATATTTTAACTTCCATATCGTATTCAATTTGATTATTTGACAGCAAATCCTTTCCTCTTCAGAGCGGAAATTGAGAGTCTGGTGAGACACAAAGCCAATGTGGAGACAGAACTGAACAAAGTTAAGGTAGTGTGCTGACTGAGAGCTAATCCTTGTGTAATCATCACAGGATTAGAGGCTGCAGTGACAGATTTATTCAGGTCATATCACTATACATTTTTGTTCCCTGCAGAGGGACTCTGATTCACTGCTGCGGGTTGAGCTTGACGCCTGTAAACAAGAACTGGAACTTGAGAGGAGCAGGAGTCAGTCACTGCTTCACAGACAAAAAGAGAAAGGAAAGGGTTCTTGAACATATTTTTATAATGTGTTTGGCTTGCTTTTTAAACTCTTATAAAAGCTTGTGTTATCATGTACAAAGTAGTGAGATAACTCATGTATCTGAAGAGAACATGTTAATATCACTACTAAACACAAGAGGACGTTTGACTCACATGACACTGTGTACTATCTGCAGGTGACAAAGCTGTGCAGACTGGAGACAAAGAGACAGAGACAGAGTGAGTGTACACTGTCCCTTCATGAGCTATTTAAACACATTGGTAATAATGTCTGCAAATTGTTAGCACAGTCTTGCAGAATGCCACACCAACATTTGTTGCTTGTAACTTTATGAGTGACAAGTAAACCCATCTTGATTCTTGATGTTGACATTTTAACTTGATAATTTCTTTCTCTGCTGTAATATGGCATAGCATGTCACCAGGCACCTCTACAATGTCACAGAGCCCCTCAGCCTCAAACAGCCAAACAAATTCACCTCAGGTACTGAAGGAAAAAACTTAAAAATTCTCTATTGCTTACTATTTTGATTAATCGAATAATCTGGATTTTTTTCATATATCAGTTAATCGATTAACCACTAAGACTTTTTAATACTATGTTATATATTGTCACACAACGGTTGTGCAAACATAGTGAAAATAGCCGAACTCACAACCTGTCGAAATGCGATTTATGTTTTTATTTTGTTGACAGTCTTTGCCTACAATGACATACGCAAAATAGGGTATGATTATTAATTGATTATTTTGATTAAATCTATTATCTGTTTTTTATCAATTAAATTGATTTGTTGGATTAACAGTTCCACCCCTATGTAACCAATAAGAAAATTATTGTATAACCATTGCAAACTGGTGCAGTAGTCACACCGTCTTGTAACGAAGGTATGAATTAGGCTTTACTTGTTGATTGACAGGTGTCTCTGCAGGGCAGTGAGGTTCAAAGATTGGAGCAGCAATTGACAGAAAGAGAGGAGGAACTGAAGGCAAAGTATGTTTTACTCAATTTTATAATAGATCAGATTAATAATAAATTGCCAAAACCGACCATTAAAGATGCTGTCCAAAAATGATAGTATGGTGAAATGACACATTCATAAGTGACCAGTGACCACCTATTTTATGTGTCAGGGAACAGGCCTTGAAGAGCTTGGAAAGGCTAAGAGAGGAGGAAAAAACAGAGGCTCAAATCAAGATATCTGCCCTGGAGCTCAAGGTAATAACGTTTTCCTCTACATACTGTACGTATTTACCAATTGTCTGTGAATAAAGACTGTCGAGTAGAGAATTATACAGCAGAGCAAATCCCCCATTTCATCTTTGGTTCACTGTCTGTGCTGGTGCAGCTTTTGAAGTCCAATGGAAAGGCAGCGGCAGATGGTCAAGCCGATGGAGGTCAAACAGATGTCCCAGCCAGCCACACACTGAGGGCTCAACAAGAGGGTATGAGTGAGCTGTGCATCGGGGAGGAAGGCTACTTGGGACATTGCATCTATTGTACTTAATGGATAAACATGATTAAAATATGCTTATAGTCTACTTACAGTGTGATGTAATTCTAGTTCATGTCCACATGGCCCTCGTTCTTCCGTCTCTATGTCTGCAGACAGCAGAAAGCAAGCCAACCAGCTGCACCAGGAGAAAAACCAGGAAGTCCAAAGACTTCAAAATCAGAGGCAACTTCACCAGGTAGACATGCTTCACAAAAATGTCAGATGGACCGTTTTTCAAGACAGTGTGTTGTGACCGCCATAATGCATTCTTAGCGGGATCACAGAAAAATATAAACCAGTCAAATTGAGAACATCCACCCTAATGCATGACACGCGCAATGTGGTGCAATGTGATGCGTTGTGAGCTTGTGGAATATGTGCAACCAAGTATAAATCAGGTGTAGTAAGTTTCTCCCACAGTGGAGACAATAACAAAGGATAATCTGTTTTTACTCACAGGGTAATGATGAATCTCTCGAAAGCAAGAAAGATAAAACAATCTGTCCAGTGAATGTAGACCATGAACAGCAGAGGAGAATGGTCATGGAGCAGGTATAGTAACAATTTACCCGACCATCACAAATTATCTATAGTGTTCACTTTATTGCTTCTCTGCACTGGATTGATGCCACCAAAATAAAATTGTTGTACAAAATGACAAAATGTAAATCCATTCCAGCCTGGGGGTTCCCGCTGGCCTACTGGTCTAGGCGCATACCACATAGGCATTGCCATATAGGCATTGATGCCTTACGGCGTTGCTGGATCAATTCCAGATCCGGACAACCTTTGCCGCATGTCTCTCCCCATCTCTCCCCCATTTCAGTCTACAACTGTCCTATCCAATAAAGGCATAAAAGCCAAAAAATAAAATCCATTCCATACATCTGCTTATTGTTTTAGCTGTAAGTAGTAATATACTGTGTAAGCCTGCTGCGGATACAGTAATTGTGTCCTATCATATGTGTGTACCGTGTATAGTTGAAGAGCCTGTTGAAGGAGCGAGAAGAACAGGGGAAGGTCAATGACAGACCAGTAGCTGCTCCGACTGGGCCACCCCTGCAAGACCAGACACCCAAGTCTAAGGTAAATTAAGCTTTCACCCCAATGTTTTCTACAGAAATATTTTTTATATTTAATAGTTGATGTTCATATTTTGTAATTAAACCACGTGTTCAGGAGTGATTCCTGGTTAGAATTATGTAAAACAGTGTTTCTCAATCTTTTTTGTCTTGAGTACCCCCTTTCCCAGATTTTTGAATCCAATTACCCTCTTTACCCGACATTAAAACTATGAAACCATCGCAAATAAGAAAGGGAGTGAGAGTTTCAAGTGGGCCTTAGTAACTCAGACCCACTTCCCCCCCCCCCCCCTTGTGACGCCCCTGTGCACTGCTCATTCAGGACGCCCCGGACACACAGAGGAGTCAGAGGCATCGACAGCAGGAGGTGATGAGGGGCCAGCAGCAGTGGCCGGGCCTGGAGCCTGTGTTTGAAGAGGAGGAGGAGGAGGAAGATGGCCTAACCTTGCCAGAAGGGGTGGAGGGAGGGCATGAGGAGGTGGCACTCCTCAGGGAAGAGCTCCACAATAGAACCCAGCAGGTTTGAAACTATTCACTTTAGAGTGAATCTCTGCGTGGGTGAGGGGTTATTAGGTCACTGGTTCAGTCTGCTATTACAACCAGCATGTCGTCATTCAGTGCACTTTAGCAAGACACTGCACCCCCACAGATGCTCCGGATGCACATGCCGTTAAATGGCTAAAATAAGGCACCCGATTGTATTTGAACAGCCATCACTAATTGACTGACTGCACCACTAACTGACTGCACCACTAAGAATTAATTAATGGCTTGATCACGATACTGTCAGATTAGTCTGAAATGAACAGAGATGACCATTAGGTTCTCATTCTGAGTGGATTACACACGCACGCACGCACGCATGCATGCACACACACACACACACCCACACACACAGATGTACATAATGTGCAAACAGCACTAATCCCAGCTGCTGCCTTAACCACTTAAACCCTATACACTTAGCTGTACATCAATGGCGAAAATAGCCGATCTACAATCTCACAACGTATTGTGAGCTTGTAGATCAGCTATTTTTCCGTCTATTTTTGCCAAATGTTTGTCTATTTTTGCCTATTATGAAATGGCTGTGGATAAATAATTTGGTTATAACATTTCTGTGTCTTCTGTTGAAAAATCATTACCGGTTAACGACAATACAAAATAAATAAAAAGACACTTTAAAAATGATGTTCAGAAGCCTTAGTTAGTATTAAGATGTCTTCAATTTATCGATTTCAAACCAACGTCTTAAAAACATCAACAATTGTCAGCCGTTCATGCAGACGAATCAGACAAGCTAGTCTCTCTCTTTTTTTGGTTTAGTTTTTCACTTTTCAGGTTTGTTGTTGTTGTTGTTGTTGCTTTGTTGTCTTTCAAGCTTTATTGGAACTGGTTCTAAAAACTTTGAATGTAACTTTCTGAAGACAAAAGACAAAGTGAATGTAATACAAAAATATATACTATCAACCACTGTTCCCCCTGCCAGATATCAGCTATGAGCATGGAACTCAGCAGTCTGAAGTGCAGAAATGAGAATCTCCTGCAAGGTGAAGTCGTGAATGAAGCAGTATCTCCATCAGTAGTCCATTGTTGCTAGGAGATGTGAAAACCCTTGTCAACATCCGGTCAGCTGTTTACAGTAGTGGTTCTCAACCTGTGGGTCGGGACCCCCAGGTGGGTCCCCAAATTATTTTGGGGGGTCCCCAGATGATTAGCTTAATGTGCAACATTGTTTTCTCACTCCACAGTAAACAAACCAACAAAGTTTAAGTGCATAGAGGGTATCTACACATTTCTAACGTGACAATTTAAGGACTTTTTAATATCTCTAAAATGACAAATTAAACACTGGGCAAATTGGGAAAATAGCCGGGAAAATAGCCGATCACAATGCCTCGCAACGCGGCCTGAAAAGGTTGAGAACCACTGGTTTATAGCACTATGAAGGGTCAAAGCAAATTGAGAACAACCCGACCCGTGATAATAAATGTTTATCTGAAAGTTTATGCTGTCCTGTTTTCCACAGGTAACTGTTACAAAAAGGATGTTCACAAAGGTTGGAACATTCAGGTCAGCTATGTGCTGTGACCTGTCTTTGCTGTGTGAAGGGAGATGAGGGTTTTGCTTCTTTGGATATTTCTGTGTGCAGGCCAAAGTATTTATTACATTTTCATAAACAGAGACATATCCACAAATGGCCACATACAGTATAATTGGACTGTGCAGAAACAATAAGAAAACAACTTTTTCACCACAGACAATCCATTGAGTGAATAAGTCTCTGTTCAAAATGTATTTGATTTATTTATCCACATGTACCTCTCTAATCACCAGTGGTTCTCAAATGTTATGTCAAGGACCCTCAAATTGATATGTATTTGACCACAGAACCACATTTGAAATTATTTTGAGCCAGGGAGAGTTTCTTTAAAACAAAAAAGATTTGTTTTGGGACTTTTATGCCTTTATTAATAGGACAGTAGACTGACAGGAAATGGGGGGAGAGATGGGGAGTGACGAGCAGCAAAGGTCGTCTGGATCGGGAATCGAACCGGCGACGCCGCCAGGCATCCATGTCTATATGGCAATGCCTAAGTGGTATGCACCGGGGAGAGTTTAGTCAAGATTTGCCCTGATTTTTCAAATTGCAGATTTACAAGCTCACAACATGTTGCACCACAGCGTGTTGTGAAGGCTTCATTTATTTGTATTTGTTTTGCTTTTCCTCATTTTGCTGGGGACCCCCTGGGGGTCCCTGGAGAACACTTTGAGAACCACTGACTTACACATTTTATGGGAATACCCTACACCCGTTCAGACATCCAACATGACATAGCTTGATCTGCGTACATTTCTGTCCCCTGTGTGTTGTGATTTAGTCAAGCTAAGACTGCAGCAGCAGCTCCAGGGCCTGTGTGGCGCTGCGCCGCCACAGCTGACAGCCAGGAGGTCATCAGAGAGGTTAGCCTCTCCGGGGGAGAGGGACCTGCAGGGCAGACTGCCTGTCCTCTATCCAGATGGAATATTCCTGGCAAGGCTGATTGAAATCTGCAGCCCTGATGAAGATGAGGAAGAGGAGAAGAGACACACAGCCTGAAGACTTGTTATTACTTATATTACTGGTGGGGCAAAGCACTTACATTTGCGGCAAACCAAATTAAATTCACCCATGCATTCAACTTTGCTTTTCTTTTTTTGCGTGTCGCAAATTGAATTTCTGCAAGGACTAATAATGATTAAAAAAAATAAACATTGTTGAATTTTGAAAAACCCAAATGAGTCTAACCTCCTTCTAAGAAATGTACAAATGTAGTACGGTTTGTTAATATTACATGGTATGATTAAGCACATCATTTTCTATGTATTAAACCCAATCAAGATAATTAAAGTTGACCCAAAGGCAAACAACCCTACACTATTATATATTTGTTATACCAAACAGGTAACGATATTTATGGTTATGGACCAATGACCAAGAGTGTAATTGACCCATGGGCTCAGGTTAGTCAGCAATATACCAAACCAGCTACAGTAACTGTCCTATATGGTTCATGGTCCAGCCGCCGCAGGACTCACTGACCTTTCATATGGTGGCCATTTTACTCTTGTGTCACACTCAGGCGTGTGGGTGCGGGGAGCAAAATGCTCCACATGCATGATGTGAACATGATCTATAAGGTCAATCACCGTTGTCTTCCAATAACTCATATGAGAACATGAGCAGGGTCAGTAAAAAAGTGCCCTTTTGTTTTGGCTGTCAATGGTGAACACGCCACACATCCTACTGCCCACATAGTGTGAACAGGTGATGAGTCTGACCCTGGTGACCAGGGGCGTCACACCAAATTCTGGGCCCTGGGTACAAGGATTCACTGCGGGCCCCCCATGAATGTTAACTATTGAAAACTCGTGAAAATGTGTGCAAGAAACCTATGTTTCCATGTCAGTGGTGCTCAAACTTTTTCATGTGAAGGACCCCCAAGATGATATGTATTTGGCCACAGACCCCCATCTCAAAATATTTAGTTCCAGGGCCCCGCCAGAAGCAAAATTTGAGTTACAAATGTTCGCTTAAAAAATACATCAAAGATTTTCACACATTTTCACGACTTTTCAAAAATAGCAGATCTACAAGCTCGGAGCGCGGCACTCGGTGCCGCGCTGTGAGCTTGTATATCTGCTATTTTTCAATAGCTAAAGTTACTAGGGCCCCTCCACCTTGGGCCCTAGTAACTCAGTCCCACCCCCCCCCCCCCCCCCCCCCCCCTTGTGACGCCCCTGCTGGTGACCCACAGGGCCAAAGTAGGTTTGGATGATTTGTTGGCTGGCAACAGTCAGTGGCTCTGGCTGGACAGAGTATAAAATCACGCCCTCTCCACTTGACCCTGGCAGCCTCTGAGTCAATCAGGACTCGACCAGTGGACCAGGTCACAGAGGAGAGGAGGTGAATTCAGTACAGAGAGTGTGTGTGTGTGTGTGTGTGTGTGTGTGTGTGTGTGTGTGTGTGTGTGTGTGTGTGCGCGTGTGTGTGTGTGTGTGTGTGTGTGTGTTATTAATCAGTGCACTTGAATGTGTAAATCCTCTGTGAAAATCAGCAGGGCAGAGGAATGCGTAGAAACAGCTGTGTGTGTCTCTCTCATGTTACTTTTCTGTCTGTGGATTTATTTATAGGGGGCGAATGGAGTTAGGGATGAAACTTCTATTAAAAACACGTGTTAGTGTGTGTGTGTGTGTGTGTATAAGAATGCGCCTGGCAGTTTGACAGTGTGAAAGAATTAGCTCCGTCCTGGCCTTCTAGCCTTGCAGAATTATGGCACCTTTATAGGCAACATCACAACCTGTGCTCCCTGAAAAGAAATATTGCAACATACCAGAATAGCCTAATAACCAGTAAGACTCCCTATTTGGGAGATAAATGACCGGCATCTATACACAAATTGGCATTAAAAGCAACCTCATGGTGGCGCTAGAAGAGGGGTATGTGAGAAATCAGGGGCAGAGGTTGTGGTTTGCCAGCCAAGGAGTGCGTGTGCAAGGTTTGGTATGGCTGGGGGCAACGGTGCCGGAGATAAGAGTAGGGGCAAAAGTGTGACGTGACGTGACGGACAGATGGAGGGACAGACAGACAGCCGGTGGAGGTTTTCATAGAAGGCTAACTTGCGACCTGACGGTCGCAATTAATAACTACATATTTTATCATAGACTACAGTATATCTTGGCAAAAAAGTAAATAAAGAATAAATAGAAAAAGTCATAATGAAGTCTTGTTTCCTTTTTTCTTTTTTTTTAACTGCAGAGAGTTGCCAGTCCCATATGACAAACCTAAAATGTAAATGTAAAACTTGTTTAAGTAGCACATCCTGGTTATTCATAACAAGTAGCTATAGTAGGCTATGGGGTGTGAGCCTGAAGGGGGAAAGAAATCATAAAAAGATGCATTCTGTTCAATAAGATGCAGAAACAGCTCTATCAAGAATTGCTTTAATGAAATAAGATATTTTAAACATGATTGCCTTTCTTGGGCAGGCTTGCCTACTATGCATTGCCCTACCCAAAACAAAATTGGTGATTGGCAGCATTCTTCAGTTATGTTCCCAATTTATGGAACACTCACCGAAAGAGATAGAGACAGACTGTTGAAATCTTTAAAGACACTTTAAAAAATATCTTTCTTAACATAGCCTTTCAATAATACAACTGAACACAAATTGAAATATGCTCGTAAACGTATACTCTGCAATGTAGAGTATACGTTTACGAACATATTTCAAATTGTGATCAAAAATATTGAAAATAGCCGATCTTGGCTATTTCCCCCTACTTTTGTGCCACACTTGTATAATGATGTAGAGTAGACTCTACATCATACATGGGCAACTGGCGGCCCGGGGGCCACATGCGGCCCCCACCTTCAGTTAATGCGGCCCACAGGTTGATATCAGAATACTGATATATTATTGATTTCAACTGTTATAATTCCAAACATGACCTGCTTTAATTCCGTCAGTCTATATTAGTAGCTTAATGACTAGTATAGTAGTATTAAAATGTATTTTTTTTATGTCCAATGTATTTGTATTTAGGTTCATAAAGTAGGATGAGTAGGCTATATAACTAAATGCGTTAGAAATCTAATCAAAATGTTACATTTCAGGATTCCAATTAAGAAATAACTAAAAATAATTCAGGATTCCAATTCAAAAGAAGCAAAAATAGCCGATCTACAAGCTCAAAACGCATCGCAGCGCGATGCGTTTTGAGCTTGTAGATCTGCTATTTTTGCTTCTATTGTATGCAATACTAGAATGACAAATGTGGCCCTCTGGAGTGAAGGTGGAAATATAGTGGCCCTCACCATCATCAAAGTTGCCCACCCCTGCTCTACATCATAAGACTCTACATCATTATACAAGTGCTTTTATATATTTATAAATAGTAATAAAAAAAACTGTTTTGGTTTCTGTCCGACAGCAGCGATATATGTAGTATCCGCCTGTAAGTGGTTGTACTAGACAGCCTTAATGCTGACCGAGACTATATAACTCTCAAATACCTGGAACGTGCCCGAGTCGCGTTAGATTTTAACCACTTTAACCATTATTTTATGCTTTAACTATTGAAAAATAGCAGATATACAAGCTCACAGCGCGGCACCGAGTGCCGCGCTGCGAGCTTGTAGATCTGCTATTTTTGAAAAATCGTGAAAATGTGTGCAAAGTCTATGAATATCTTTGACCCGATCTTTGACCCAACTTCTAAATCCTTCCTCTAAATCAGTGGTTCTCAAACTTTTTCATGTCAAGGACCCCCAAAATTACAGGTATTTAGCCACGGACCTCCATCTCAAAATATGTTGTTCCAGGGACCCCCCAGAAGCAAATATTTGAGTTACAAATAATCGCTTTTAAATAGATATATTCAAAGACTTGCAAAGAAAAATCATGATTTTTCAAAAATAGCAGATCTACAAGCTCGCAGCGCGGCACTCGGTGCCGCGCTGTGAGCTTGTATATCTGCTATTTTTCAATAGTTAAAGCGGTCAATAATTCCTAGGCCTAAATGGGTTAATGCTGACCGAGACTAGATCTGTTAAATCAGAGATCTGGACGTTGGGGAGGATTGGAACATTGTCGTGGGATAGGGATTAAACCTCACTGTCATTAAAAAAAGGGATGATCTCCTGCCTGTAAGACATGGCTTAATCCCCAAACATTAAAAGCAAACATAGGGACTTGGCTTTACCTCCGCCCCTAAAAAGCAAAAGTCGGCTCAGCCCAACCACACATTACATTGTTTCCACACATATCCTCAATAGATCCCTTTGATCACCATTGATTGTTTCAATATCAGCTTGGCTGCACATGATGTAGACATAATACCTTGTTTTAACCTGGTACTGCAGGTACCAGTGAGTGAGGTTGGCCAGGTTGTCTGCTCTGAGGACCATGGTTCTGACGCAGCGGGCCAGGGTCTGCTACTGATGCAGAATGTTAAAAAGTCGCTCTAAGACCAGTGCTGGGCAGCTAAACCCCTTATTCATCGGTGCATATTGGGAGTTCAAACTCTCAGTGAAATGGTATCAGTTCCCAGAGTAGAGAGCAATAAGACAATCAGGAGATGATGAATCAAAGGTTGGGTATTGTGATATGTATTCAGCTTCGATAACATGGATTGGTCAATGGCTTATGGGAAGCCTGTATTACATGCAACAGTCAGCAGTCTCAGCACCACCAAAGGATGTTTCTCAGTCAATTATTTCTCTTCACGTATCCTTTGTGCAACAGTTTCCATGCTAAACTTTTCAATGGGAACCTTGATGGACATGATCATGTGTCCTTGATTTACAGTATGTGAATTTGTATTTTCTTATTAATAGCAAGAACCCCAAAGTAAATAAGTCCAAGATTTTGAATGTAAGTTGTTTTAATGAATCATGTTCTTTCTATTTTTTTAAGTTAAATTAAATTAAACTAAAAAACACTTCCTTTCCACTACCTTTTTAACCTTCCTCTTGTTTGGGCTCAGCTCTTTGTTGTAATGGTAGAGCTGATCTGCACTCCAGTCCCTTCCACTACACTGGACCTCTACTTCCCCCAGCGGCGAGCCCCTCAGACTGGGGAGGTCTCGCGTGTAGAGAGCCAGTCTGAGCAGGCAGCGCTGGAGCTCCTCCACAGAGCCCACGCTCAGAACCAGGACCAGGGCTGGGGCCTCTGGGCTGAGACTGCAGGGGGCAGAAGCGTGCACGGGGCAGGGGCACAGAGGAGCCAGGCTTCCCAGCACGGACACGTCCTCCAGCCTGTGGAGGGTCCCGGTGAGCCTGAGCAGAGTGACAGTCAGGGTGCGCTGCTCTGCAGAGAAGGCCATAGTGAAGTGGAGGCAGGGGTTGAGCGGTGAGGCCGGCTGACTGCTGGTGGCAACAGAGCCATAGTGCAGCATGGTGAGTGGGATGGGCTCCTCCTCAAACACAGAAGGAGCAGAGCTGAGGCTAGTGAGTCTGCTGCGCTCATCATAAGCGCTGTCTCCCGCCACGGTGCAACGCCTCTCCAGAACCCTGCGTGTTCTGGACAGCAGTCCCAGTTTGGGAAGTGAGGGCATGGAAGTACGGCTGTGGTCCATGGGCTTATAGAGGGGCGAGGTGAGGGGCGGGGTACTGAGGCGGCGCAGAGATAAGTAGGACTTTGGGTGTTCCTTCATCTCATAGCCAACGTGGCTATGAGAAGAGAACACAGACACGTCCTCGGAAGGTCCAGGGCTGCTGTTGAAGGTTGAGGGATAGTCCAGAATATCTCCCCCATGCTGCTCATACTGCTGGCTGACTACTGCTGCAGCTGAAGCAGCAGGTGGACCCTGGGCCAGACTCCCAGGGTCGGTGGCTGACGTCGATGGCTCTTTGTCGTCTCCCGTATCGAAGTTTCTGCTCCTCCAGCACAGGACGCAGCCCAGCACCAAACACAGACAGAACATTATCAGGCCAGTCAGGAGCAGAACCTGGAGATGAACTAACAAGACAGAGTAACGAGAACTCAGATCAGATCAGTGATGAGCTCTGGCAGTCTTACACCTCCACACCAGCAAAATCAGTGGATTAAGAAACCAGCATCTCAATATGGAAAACAATTCATTAGCAAAACAATACAGTGTAAATCAGTAGTTCCCAAACGTTTTAGCTCAAGACCCAAAAGAGAAATTAGATGTTTGCCCGGGACCCAAACTAGTGAAAACAGCATATCTACAAGCTCACAACCCGTCGCTTTGCGCCGCATTGTGAGTTAGATCGGCTATTTTAACTACTTCTTAAATGACGTTTTAAATAATAATTAAAAACAAAATGCAGCATGATGCATCGTATGATGCAAAATGCATCACTAGTCATGCTGAAATACTAAAATATCTCAAAACACAGATTGAACACAAAAAGAAAAACTGAGGATTGTGTTGATCTTGTCCCAAACAACAATAAAATAAGATCTGGTTGTCCCAGTGGTGAAGTGGGCCTTTAAGGGACCCATAAAAAAATGTCTGTGACCCACAAATGGGTCCCGACCCAGTGTTTAGGAACCATGCAGTGGTGTAAATGACAGTCAATTTCATTCATGAAATCCTCTGCCTAGTATAACACGTTCACGCAAATTAATATGATGACAGTCCATACTTAAAAATACAGTGTGCAGAATGCAGATCTTACCTTCTAACTGTTTGGTGAACAAAACTTGCAGCATAAGCCAGAAGAAGAGTATGACCATTATTCCCTCGATCATACCCTTACAGCAGAACAGTAGCACAGACTGCCACAGTGGCTGGCCCGGATACTCTTCGTCAGTGTAGGGCATGGTTCCTTGAGTTCCTGAGTTTAGCTTGAGAAATGATCTACACCAGGGGTCTTCAACGTTTTCAGGCCAAGGACCCCTTAGTTGAGAGATAGATGAAGCAGGGACCCCCACAACCTGTTAATAGATATAGTTTCATTGTTTGACAGCACGATCAACTGTGTATTTTGGATTTGTGTTAATGTGTGTCTTCAGATATTTAACCACTTGAACGGTCAATAGTTAATAAACTTGACCTTTCACTGTACTTAGTCTGCTCTTTTCCCCCTCCAAAGCTCTTTGCCGAAAATAGCCGACCTACAAGCTCACAACGCCTCGCAGCTTGTAGATCTGCTAAAGTTCTTTGGCTAAAGTTCTCAGATTATGGACGCTAGGGTTCAAGTGGTTAATATAAGAAAGGGGGGAAAAAAGTTCCTATCACACAAATATTTGGAGGACCCCCTGTAGTAACTCTGAGGACCCCCTAGGGGTCCCAGACCCCCTGTTGAAGACCCCTGATCTACACAAATGTAGAGGACACACTCCATGTCCAGTGTTGAGGGAAGTTACGTTCACAATTAAATATATTACCTTCAGTTTAAAGTAATAGGCCTACATTACTGTACATTACAGAATTGCTTCATGTGCGTGTTTCACAAAACACTCAGATGAAATGCGAAAGGATTAGGCATAATATTAAATTGAAGAGGAATGGAATGGAGAATAATGCCACGGTAATGTTTTTTGATATTCAAGTGATATTTTAACAGTTTAACATTTCACTGTGGCAAAGAAACAAGCAAGAAGAGAAGCAATCCGCACTCACGTTATAAGAGTCTTTTTTAATAAATTAACAGCAGCAGCAGTAGTCAGGACAGCAGACGCGTTTCGGCCCTCAGGCCATCATCAGTGTAACAGTGATGTTACACTGATGATGGCCTGAGGGCCGAAACGCGTCTGCGGACTGCTTCTCTTCATACTTTACCTCGAATTCCGCACCCAAGATACCCTGAAACACGACAATTCTACAAATGAGTTGAGCGAACCAGTTCTTTGAAAAGAAACAAGCAACTCAGAAGCTTCAGCACCCTCTATCAATGCAGGGTACTACATATATTTAGAATTTCCTTTTTTGGTTTAGTTTTTTTATAAAAGTCAAAACCATGAATGGTAACACTACCATTGTCATTAGTGTGCAAGAATTTGTCAGAAGGTTTAAAAAAACGAAATTTCTAAAAGTAATGCTTTATTTGACATAGCCACTGTAATAATATTACACAATCAGAAAGAGAGAAAGTTATGCTTAACTCATGAAAATAATAATGTGTTATACCTACAACACTGTTGAATGTACTTATACCAATGCCCCTCACAAAAGATCACGTGTCCAAGTAGTTCAGGTTGCATTCTGGTAATGCTTCAGAGAGCATCAAGCCATTTCAGGCTTGGGGTTGCTGAAGTCACATAGCCAAGCAATCCAGATGACTGTATACACTCCCTCTTTGATGATCAACATCACATGGTGGTGCCGGTCCCTGCACATTGCGTGGCACCTATAAAGTAATTCACACAAAGTATTTTCCCTAGGCTAATAGGAAATAAAGGTTTCCAATTATGTTCCCCAAGCTGCAGATGAAAAAAAGAAAATCTTGATGGGATCTGAAAAGACCATGTCCAAGCCAAGACGGCCCACTGTCACTTCAACCATCAGCTGGTGATTCCAGCGTTCACAGATAGACTTGCCCAGCGATATTCCTCCCTGATAAGGAGAGGACTGTGGGCGGGGACAGCGGTCTCATAAAACCTGCATTATAGAATGACTATCCCAACAGTAAAACTCTCAACCCATCCCCCGCCCTCATCGCTCCGCCGCCCTCAAGCTGTTACTTCCATTAGTATGCTCACTGTCATAGGTTTACTGTGCAAGAGTTCAGGAATTAACTTTCAATCAGGATCTCTCTCTCTCCCCCTCTCTCTCTCTCTCTCTCTCACACACACACACACACACACACACACACACACACACACACACACACACACACACACTATTTGATGTGAACAATAAATGCATATGAGCCTAAGATAAACTCACATGACCCCTAGAAAGAAACCCATTTGAATAAGCAACACAAATTAAAATCCATTTGGTCCAAAATGTTTTGCAAATAAATGTAGTGTTAAAAGAATATTCTCATTAAGTGCATTTTATTGTATGTAATGTCCCACACAAATTAACCTTGATGGTTTGGATTGATGGAGTAGGGACAGGGTTAACAGTTCTTTAGAGAATCAATGAAATATGAATGATGTATTCATTCTGCCCATGCTGGTGGATTCTACCCTCGCGGGGCCAGACTGAGTCTGAGCAACGCCAGGCTAGGTGGATTCTGCCAATGCTTTTCAATAGGAATGGATTTTTTTTTTTTGGGGGGGGGGGGGGGGGGGGGGGCAGAAATCCTCAAATGGCTCAGTTTCATTGAAAAGCATATATTATGCAGAATCCTCCCGCATAGGCAGAATTAAAGTTGGGTGTGACTGCACCCTGAATGGAAAATTGTTTTCTTCTATGTCAGGCAATACAACTCCAATACATGTACACAATCTATTGTGTGTATTGATCCTCATTGATTGTGATTCATTCAGCTGACCTGCCACCTCCATACAATGGATGACCAGTGACCACTATATAATCGCTCTATCTGTAGCTATATGTACAACACAACCCCTCTACACAAACCACCACCATGAGCAACATGACAAAATACCTATTGACTTCACTGTGTGGCCAATGGGATCCACAAAATTTCCCCTTGAAATACAGTATTTCAAAAGCTCATATTTATCCTGTCGCAAATTACTTTCCTTTTTAACAGATGATCCAAAATCATCAGGTTGCTGAGAGGATATGGAAGAGTCGGAAACAGGAGATTCCTACATCACACGTAAGACTTTTATTTTATATGGTCATGTCCAAACAGGAAATACAACAGGCAAAGACCAAAAAACAGACTCCAACATCAAACTTTTTTTCCACAGTGTCTAATATCACTGAGATGCCCGTTTCCAGTGAGAGATATTACCTCTTGATTGTCCAAATATTCTTCAGCACAAATTAAGCAGATAAACAAATTGACACTGTGTTAAGTATCACATATCGCCAGAGGAGTGAGGTAGAATTGCTTCAATGTACCAATTGTCAAAATGCTCTTCTGATCAAAAGGCTGAGGTCATTCAAGATACATTCTCTTAGCTTAAGTACAGTATAACAGAACATTAGAACAGACAGTATACAGAGCAGCAATACAGCATGAAATAGATTAGAACATCAATCATACAAGTTCACCCTGGATGTTTGAGCAGACATTCCTGAGAAAGTTACTTTCCGACTTGAAAAGTCTTAAATGAGGTAAGTGGTCTATCACTTCCATTCAAATGTGTTTTCTGCAGAAAGCTTGCATCTGCATTTGTTACTTGAGCAGAAGCTGACAACTGACATGCAGGCTAATGAATGTTAAGGGAATCCTTCTAGGCCCAGCCAAATCACTGCCACTGTGCACGTGAAATATACATGGGCCTAAGGTTTTCCTAATTTGCTCTGTCATCATTTTCCAAAATGCAAACCTTCAGCAAAACAGTCACAATACACTGTATATCATACCCTCCCGCTGCTAAATATGGCTTGCTTTCACATACGGCCACTTTGTGTTCCATCTGAAACAAACCAAATGGTTAAGGGTCGAGGTATATAAAAATTGCCAGAGGTATAACAAAACGAAGGCTTTTTTGGTCTTCATTAGCTGCTGCACTACCCAGCTTATTTGTTCTATTTCTATGAGTTTGACAGTTGCAGAGTTACATTGGTAGCAGCTACATAGAAGCACTTAACAAAGCCCTTTCTTGACATGAATGTCACTACATTTTCAAGGTAGCTTCTATGAGGCACTACGGTAAACTTGACTGAGTCTACACTGGATTAATTCTGATATCCTGAGGTCATTTACAGAAAACGCCACCCCGATTTACACTCCCATTCAAAACAAGCTAAAAAAAAATTAAATAAAATTCAAAGACTACAAAAAATATATATACGGTATATATAAATCATATTGTTGAATGTGTAACATGTAACATGTGATTTCCCCAAATTAATGCACTGCTTATGAGCATCTATGGGAGGCTAAGTTTGGTGTTTTAACAGTAAATCAAAGAATATTATCTGATGATGATGATAATAAAAAATATAATAATAAAAGGAATAATAATAATAATAATAGGGACGTACAGGACTCATGGAGGAGTCTTAATTTGGTTCCTTTGAGGAAGAGGAGGATGAAGACAGGGGGCTGTGTGCAGTAGAGAGGGCAGTGAAACCACTTGTTCCAGCAGGGGTTATGTTGTGTGACACCACAGGAGCTGAAGAAGGCCTCTGGGCAAACAGCATTCCTAAGAGGAAAAATATAATGTTGGTGTTCAATACAGGAAGGTGTGATACAAACATTTCCAAAAAATATATTTGACCAGAAACATGAGAAACATCATGTAGACTAGAACAACATGGCAACACTTCTACACATGCTTTGGCATATCCAGCTATTTTTCTACGAAGAGATTTTGTTGTTGGACCCCTGGGAGACACGCTACAGAAACAGGAGATGGGCTCCTGCCCTTTGGGCCTCATGCGTCCACCCTTTTTCCCAATGACCCTAAGCGCGTTGGTGGGGGCGCGGAGGGCTGCAAGGGAAAGGAGCGCTTGCTTTCGGTGATGACGACGGAGGTGCGCCGTCTCAGGCGACCATGAGCCACGTGAGACACTGCAGAACGAGCGACTCGCCGTGTCGAGCGCTGCGACGGTCGCATGAGCCCACTCAGCGCCGTTACCGAGTTATGTGCCGTTATGGACAGAATAGTAAATCTTCGTCCCCTCGACTTTCGGCACCTCAACGCGGTCCAAGAGAACACAGCGAAGCGCTCCCTACCTCCTTGCCCACCACTGCCCCCCTCCGTTGTGCTTAGGTTCCCTGGTAAACGCCAGGTCGCGGGCCTCATGGCTTACTTTCAGTGGTTAAACACAACCACATTTAATGTTACTGCCTTCAGTTGTGTTTACCCTAAAAATATGTCTGCTTTGAAACAGGTCTATTGCCTAATCTGTAAGATCTGTAATAAAGGTAGGCAAAAAAGGTATTTTTTGTTTACCTATCAGCCTTAATGTCTTACTGTACTGCGTGTTGTTTACATCTAATAAAGTCATTCAAATCAATCGGTCAAAAAAACTGGAGAAAGCCAAGGCCACAGTAGAACGTTGTTCATACTGAGCATGTTATAATCGGGGAACATTCTGCGAAAATAGCTCACAATGCGTTTCGTTGTGAGCTTGTAGATCGTCTATTTCCGGCAAACACATTTACCCCGATAAAGAAGTATATGAATGGTATAAAGTGGTTAACACTGAAATGTCTTACCTTTGTAAAGGGTCCCATTGACTTCCACTGATACACTGATACTGGCAGCCCCATTAGTCGAGATGCTCAGAGACAAGTCCTGTTTGCTCTCTGTGGAAGGAAAAAAGGTTATTATAATTACTAAAGTTCGTTTGTTCTGTAAAGTAATTAAAACAAATTAATGAAATAATGATGAGCAAGTTAAAGGATAATTCCGGACTAGTGCTTTTATTATAGTAATCTGATGTTATTCCATCCATTAACAAGTGGTAGAGGCCAGGAATAAAAATCCATTTCTGCCATTATCAAAGCCAAATGTAAACAAACAAACAAAAGAATTGTTGAGCGGGCAATTCTTGGTCATCTGGCCAGTGATGTATATCGGACCAGTTACCCATATATGGAGACCCATGCATGATAGTCAACAATGTTATGTCAAAACATGCCCATATATGGGCATTACCAAATATGGGCATTCCCAGATATGTCCTTAATATTGATGACATTGGGACAGGGATCTCCATATATGGGCATAAAACATATGTTAATTAGTAAAGCCAAGCAGGGCCTTGGCAAGTTAGGGCCTGGGTTAGATGCCTGGGAATCTCCATATATGGGCATAAGGGGTACCCTAACAGGGCATCATCTGGGAATGCCCATACTGTATATGGACATTTTATCCTTTACGGACGGACGGAGAAGCTGCGACATTTCTCATGGTATTTAAAATATATTTCCTTGAATGGAAATGCCAGTTTCCATTACTCGCCGTTCAGGAGCTGTAGTTCCAGACTCTATATAGCATTCGGAGATTGTGGAATAGGTGTCTGGCTACACGAGACTAGGGGTGCTGGGGTTCATGTGGTTAAGTAGGATATAACAAGCTGAGCAAAACACTCCCATCATTGACAGTAATGTGTGCTCTACCTTGGCCATTGTTCAGTTTGAGGTTCATGGGGTTGAAGTGAGAGGCCATGGCCAGTAGGTTATGCTGTAAGGCCTGCTGCATGAAGCGCTGCTGTTCCTCTGCAAGCCGTGCCATCTTCCTTTCTGGACCCTCGGCGGCCATGCCGGCCCCAGCGGCCCTCTCCAGTTTCTCCCGGAGTTGTTCCAAGGTGACGGCTTGGGCCAGCTGGTGCTGCTGGTGCTGCTGCTGCCCCAGTGCCAGAGCCATGGGCAGCCCACTGGGTCGCATGGGCGTGGAGGTCTCATCTGATGTTGCACAGATACAAGGAAATGTTAGGATTAAAGCAGCAATCCAGACGTTTTAGGTCCTCTGCTGGTGGAGGGAGGTGATTACAGTTCGAACACACAGATTTGAATCTAGCAGAGACCAAACCACTCATCTAAGAGGGAATCCTTACATACTCTGTACATTTCTCTTCAAAATGTGTAAATGTCATTTCACATAATCATCTCAGAGAACTCAACATTCCACATCATCGTGTGGACATTTCCTTTTTTTGAGGAGAAATATGCGGAATACATAAGAGGTTTTTTGCCGCAACATATGATCTCCACAAATCGATTTAGGTTTCCAACTTGCATCATTCATGGCTTGGGCATGGTCTAGTAAAGTTCCTTTAAAATTAAAAACACCAGAGGGCGCAAGTGTCCCACATTCATTTTGTTTATCACAAGCTAGTCCCATTGAACAGTGATGTTTTGGCACCAGATATAACTGCTCAACAATGTACTCATGAGATTAATAGTGTTTTCGAGCCCATGCTTGACTAAGTGTGTAACTATGTAGTATGTACAGTATGTCCCTTTGTTGGCAGTATACTCATACATATGAGTATACTGCAAACGGCTGCAATACCACTGGATGACCAAGTGGAACTATTGAGCAGAGCCACACACACACAAACACACACAAAATAGATTTATGAAATAAACTGCTCAAATGCACTGCTCACTTCAAACTGGTTTGATTTTGAAGAATACAAAAGAAATACAACAGGATGTGATTCAGGTTTAACTTAAAAACGTAACAGCCCGGAGGGACCAGCATTCCTGGTGATGCCAGTGGTGATGTCAGCGGTGTTTGGTATATAAGAGCATTCCTGGTAATGTCATCATTAACAGCCAATGAGACCAGCAGAGCGCAACTCATGGCACGCTCTGCTGGCACACAAGACGCAAGTTGGCACCTCGACAGAGTGCAGTTCTAGTTGCTTTTAAATTTACCTAAAGGAGTAGTTCACCACAAAATGGCTTTTTTTTCCGATTACTCACAGTATGGAGACTTGAGTTCAATAATACTTTTTGGTTTTTGTCACATTCCTAAGACAATAATTTGATTTTATAAAATTTACCCCCATTGGTTCCGGACCCAATTTGGAAAGTACAAGTAAAAGTAAAGAGTACATATCTTATTTTTCACATCAATGAATAACTGTAAAATGTTCTCGATGTATTTATAGGACCTTGTAACTAGTTTCAGAGAAGTAACTCAGACAGAAACCACCGGGGGGAAGCCACTGACACAGTGTGAGAGCAGATGTCTGGCCAATTGCATTTTAGGGAAGAAAAAAGAAAACAGACAACCTAAAAGTACGCAGTACTTTTCAGTTTTCCAAGAAATGTACTTGAGGAAAAGTAATAGGACACTTATTTTAAATACAAATCTCCACACACACCCCCACCACCACCCACCTGTGGTTCTCTTGAGAGAGGGTCTGTGGGATGAATTCAGCCCATTGTGGCCAGCAGGTGGGGTGTGCATCTTGGGAGAGGTCAGCAGTGTGTGTGGAGCCGTGGTGGGGGAGGCAGAGAAGCGGTAGAGGCTGTTGCTGTAGCTGGGACGCCGGCCCTCCCTGCGGTTGCTGTCGATGGCAGCCTGCAGCTCACCCAGAGAGCTCAGGCCTTTCTGTTCACATTCAAACGCATACAGGTACTTCATGTACCTGAAGAGGTGGAGATAAAATCACATCACAGCTGTGGTCAACCACCACCAGAAGCAGAGAACTATTTAAAAACTAAAGAAAGGTCATTGTATTCTTAAGTTAATTTATCAACGCTATAATTGACACAAAATATCAATACACAAGCAAATTAATCCACAATAACTACATTCTGTTTATGCATTATATATATATATTTGTATCTATTATGCCATTATGTACTATTTTATTTGTTATTATTATTACTATGCAAATGTTTCAGTTATTTTAGAGAGATTTGTCACAATGTGTGCTTTTTCAAGTTAATTAAAAAGCAGAGTTCCAAAGACACCTACTGTGTACGGAGGGTGAAGGCAGCGCTGGTGATGGAGGTGGGGAGGTTGAGTCCTCTGGTGATCTCTCTCCAGATCTTCTTGTTGATGACCTCCACCAGGCCTCCTTTCTCTGTCACCAGCTTGTACAGCCTGTACAGGTCCAGGATCTGCTTGGCCATGATGGGAATACGGTTCACAGGAGTTCCTGAATGAAAACGGGGGGATACATTTTTCAGCTCCAATTGATCTATTTTGCCTATTTGACAGGCTGAAGTCATATTGTTTTAGGTACATTTCACCACTTAAACCAGGGGTCTTCAACAGGGGGTCCGGGACCCCTAGGGGGTCTGCAGAGTTACTACAGGGGGGGCCACCAAATCTTGGTGTGATAGGATCATTCTTTTTTTTTTTTAAAGATTTGTTTTTGGGCTTTTTATGCCTTTATTGATAGGACAGTAGACTGACAGGAAATGGGGAGAGAGATGGGGAATGACATGTGGCAAAGGTCGTCCGGATCGGGAATCGAACCAGCGACGCCAGCAGGCATCATAGCCTAGTATGTGGTATGCGCCTTGACCACCAGGCCAGCGGGCGCCCCAATAGGATCATTCTTTTAAATGAATGACTTGAACCCTCGCATCCCTATTCTGAGGAGAACTTTGGTTGAAAATAGCAGATCTGCAGAGGCGTTGAGAGCTTGTAGATCGGCTATTTTCTGCAAATATGTGTGTTGTAGAGGTTAAAAAAAAGAAAAAGAGCAGATCAAGTACCGAGTGATACAAAGTATCGTCAAATTTGAATGGTTAAATGTCTGAAAAAACACGAATCCAACATAGACTGACGAGAGTGCTGTCAAACAAGTCTACGAATCTATCTATGAAATCGATGAAAATCTGCAACACAATTTTATACAAATGTAGAGGGGGTCCCTGCTTCAACTCTCTCTCGACTAAGGGGTCCTTGGCCTGAAAACGTTGAAGACCCCTGCCCTATATACTTTCGTGGACCGGAGTCCCCCAGTGGTATATTGGCCCTGTACTGTTTTCATTCTCTGAAAATAGCCAACCTACAATGCGACTGCGTTGTAACATTTAGCGAGCTTGTAGATCGACTATTTTAGGTAAATTTGCATATTATGAAATGTCCAGAATAGGGAACTCAAGCTTATAACGGTAGAAGAGAATTCAGACAAATCACATAATACAGCATATAATGCTTACCCACATGGCTATATGAGTGAGTGTGTGTAGGCGAGACGGAGGAAGGAGGCTTGTGGAGACAAATTCAACTATTTTTGCTAAAACAACAGGGGGAAAGACTGGTTCTCTTATGTATGCACTGTATGTATGTATGCATGTACATTATGAATGAATGTATGTATGGGAAGGGATTGTGACCTGTCCACCTGTGGGCCTAAGATTAAGTCAAGCGGGGCAGAGTGTAATCTCAATCTGTGTGGATGAACGTTACTAATGAAGCTCATTTCAGATGGATGGGGGAAGGGATGAATACACAGTTTTGCTCTGTTATCACTTTGCTTTCTGAGTTGGGGGAGGGGTTTAGGACCAGAATGTCAATGCAAGAACTTACAGCTTATCCCACCCACCCTGCGATAAAGCCAATTAATGAGGGGTGGGCAACATAAGTTGGAGGAATAAGATTACTTCGTACTTGAGATGAACACATGCACCAGCAATAAATAGCAAGGAAAGCCTTTCGGTTATGAGCAGAGGTCTTATTAAGAGTGCGTTGCATGTGGAGAAGAGGGGATTCCATATAACTTAGTCAACTGCAATATGTTCAAATGCACTGTGGTTGAACTACATAATGCCATGTTTCTGTTAGTTAATCAAAAGGTAGCAAGAGATGTAAATGTCTACAACAGTGCTAGTCAACGGACCTCATTTTGTGACATACCTCGTTTTTGCATAAAGATGAAGAGCTCATCCAGAAACTCCTTCCGATTTGGGTCGTTGTCCAGTTCATAAAGCTAAGATGCAAGAATTATTGTCTTATTATTGTTGTTGTATTGTATTGTTATTATTGTAAGTTTCAGATTGTCTACTAGAATTTCACACAAAAATACCTCATGTGTAAATATATTCTAAAAGCACCAATAATCTAATAGTAAAAAGTATCATTACATTTTCTATATGAGGTATTCAGTCAGGTATACAGTCTAATAACTACAGACATTTCACAACTGACCTTGGCAAAGTCCCTGGATGGTTCACCACCCTTTGCTTTTCCACCTTCAGGTTCCTCTGTCCAGCCTCCACTTGCCTTCTGTTAAAAGACAATAGACATTATATTTAAGACAATTAGCTGGTGTATACTACTCTCATCCAGTGTCTTACACTTTTAACTGCAGAAGAAACTTCAATTCCTAGGGCAACAATATAGAAAAATTAGAAAGGACAGAAGGTTGGAGAAGGACATGAAGTTTATTCCCCACTTTAGTCGTTGCCAATTCACCATGCATAACAGTCCCTGTTGCAGCAACTCCCACTGTTGGCCTGGGATGGGAGTAGAGTAGACAACCATGTGCCTCCAACACGAGTTATTTCTTGAAGACCAGTTTATTCTGTAATTAGACCTTGCATTTCATAAGCCTTTGATTTCTCACAACCTTCAATCCAACCTATTGAGTCACATTCTGTGTATGTTTGAAGAACATGCTCTGTGCATTAACCGATTGGAATGATGGAGACGATACTCATGTTTACATTGACCCCCACTCCAGGTTTACGATTGCAAATCCCTCCTTGCTGGTGGTCTGCCGGCATCAAACCCCTACAACTGATTCAGAATGTAAGACCTGGTCTTCAACCTCCCAAAAACTGGTTCAAATATCCGCCTTCTGCATTCCCTTCTCTTCTTCCCTTCTTTATGACCGCAACCAATTCAAAACACTGATGATGACCTACAAGCCAATTAAGGGCATGAGACTCCCTACCTTCAGGACATGGTCCACCCATTTCCATACACTTTGATCAGCTAAATACAGGATTTATGTCCCTCTATTCCCTACCACACCCTGGCCGACTCTCCAAGCATCAGACTCTTCACCCTCTAGTATTTCAAGCTGTGGAATGACCCTCCCCCATGCTAGTTATACTATGCAGGTGTATGTTGGTTACTTATTCATGCTGTGCACTATATGTTTTCAACACTAGGTTTAATGTTTACCATCAGGCAAAAGTAAAAAATACTTTTAGCACTTCGTTTTTTTCTGATTCTATTTACCTGAACATTTACCCTGCTTGCAGACTATGGTTCAAGCCACTTAAGTTGCTACAATATTGCACGTTAAGTTCTCTGGATAGTGTCTGCTAAATTGTAATGATGAACTAACAAGAAATGACCAGTCCTTTGATACCAGCTTGCGCCTTGTGGAGCAGTTTAGTGGCCTTGTGGTTAGTGTTGGACAAACGAGAAGTTGTCTGTAAATGGAAATGGCAACAATTCCAATTACAGAAATGTTATTTACAGGTTGTCTAACAATATAAAGAAAACTGGTGCATCTGTGTCTTTTGTCTGGCGCGAGTCGCGAGGAGTCCACTGGGAACTGAATTCCGTCTAACATTTGCAATATATATTGTGATGTCATGTGGAGCTAGTCGGGCGGGGCCTAGGGCTCAATGAAAAAAGAATAGAGATTATTTATATTACTTTTACTCTGTGATAGTTCTCAAATAATTCCCGAAACCGACATCTACCCGACCCGACGTTTTCGGGCCGGGTAGGGCCTAAAATGTATGCTTACTAGTCAGGCCGGTCCGCCCAGTTAGGGCCGGGTCTTCATTTTTAGGCTAAAGATACTACTTTGCAGTATTAAGAAATGCAATACAAAACAATGTAAAAAAATAGATAAATATGAATGTTCATTTCACAGCAGCTTACATGCTCAGCCTATTTTGCAAAATCAGTCAGTCAGTAAGTGTAATTAAAGCGTTACTATTTCACTCAAGGACAAATTACAATGAACGGTAAAATAAAAATAATAAACTATCCGAGTGCAAAGATTTTACTTATCGACCATTTGGTTCAGTTTGTACACTCTCAGAGTTAAATTAAAGGAGTAGTTCACCCCCAAAATGATTTTTTTTCTATTGATTACTCATGCCATGGAGAGTAGAGTTCAATAATATTTTTAGTTTTTTGTCACATTCCTAAGACATAAATGTGATAACAATACATTTACCCCCATTCATTTTGGATGGTGACCCGTTTCGAAACGGGTCACCATCCGGAATCAATGGGGGTAAATTTACTCAAATCAAATTTTTGTCTTAGGAATGTGACAAAAACGAAAAAATATTATTGAACTCTACTCTCCATGGCATGAGTAATCAATAGAAAAAAAGTCATTTTGGGGGTGAACTACTCCTTTAACACTGAAGATTTGACTGTAAGGAATCTGCACTTCCCACCTGTTCCGTTTCAAGCGGTTCCCCTTCCCAGCAGTAAAAAAAAACTGTAAGTCACTGTGGTGCTGGATGGTTGAACAGCTGGTCAACGTGAGGATCGGTCAGCTATAGTTGCACTGGTGTAAAGTGGGTCTGGCCCATTTTTGGTGCCGCATACTCATTTTCCTGGATTAAGAGTAAATACCCCCCCCCCCCCTCTTCCCTTAACTCATACAGTGCCATCCGGCCACAAGGGGTGCTAGAGTGCCAGAAATTTCTCCATAGACCTTCTTTATAGCTTTCGTCGACCCTCTCCCAACTGGCTTGTGTTTTCACTCCAGTCAATGCTATGGGTGTCGAGAGGAGGAAGCTAGCTGACACGTAGCCAAAATGCTAACCCATTTAGAAGCCCAATCTAAAGCTATTTCAGCCGCAAAAAACTTTCTCTTTGGGTCTGGGGACACAATCCGGAGAAAATCCTGTCTAAAGATGTGATTTATTATTGGAGTGGGCGGCGCGATTTGGCCGTTAGCGCGAATACGGCCCGTGGATGGCCGAGTCTGAGTCCCGGCCAAGGATGGACGTCTAGACCGGGGCTTCGTTGAGGCCTCCGATAAAATAATTAATTTTATTAAATATCCCGGACAAGTTCGTGATAGGCACCCTGGAATACGTCGCGCCGCCTACAATGAACATTCGGTGAACATTGGGGGGGGTCTAAACTTTATTTTAAACCATTTTCAATGGAATAAATCGTCGGAGCATCTAGCGTCTCTCGTTGGTGAGCGCTGGGCGAGCCGGGACCACCCACGTTGCTCCAAGCAGCTCGGGGTAAGTAAAATAGCAAATAAAAAATTGTTTTTGATCCCTAATATCCCGAACATGTTCGTGATAGGCACTTAAAGGGTTAATTTACTACATTTAAAGAAGTATATATTTCAAAAAACATTCCAAAGAACTTTCAACTTTTTTCATAAATACAAAAAAGAAATAAATACAAAAAAGAAATCACTAGTTTGGGTCCCAGGGAGACATATTTCTCTTTTGGGTCTCAGCTGAAAACATGGGAACTAACAGTGTACAAGGCGGCAAGGCCCACTGCTAGTGTATGCAGAAATACATGTGGTCTAGGACGAGACGCCAATTGAACCCCAGGCACAGTTTCTTTTTTTTTTTAAGTGAAGGAGAAAAAAAAAGAAATTAATGATAAGCACAACACTCATTACACAGTTTAACACGAGACTCTACCCCTCCCTTTCCAACCCTGGCCTGCGCACATCCTATGTGACAGTTTAAGGTTAAAGAATGTGAGGGGAGAGCAGTGGGAGACCAGTGTGTGCAACAGAGTGGAAGGAGCCTGCTGAGATGCATTGTGATGTCCAGTCTAATGCCTGGTACACATTATACAAACGTTTAGTCGGACATCGTGTCGCATTTGATTGCAGTTGTCTGAATCTCGCTGCTCTTTCTGTCTTTCTTGACCACATTAACACTACCGATTTGTTTCGTTTTTTTAACAATTTAATGTATTTAACCTACAAGATCATCATGGTGCACTGTGAGCTTTGAGATCAGTTATTTTGTCTATTTGTTGTATAATGACAAAGTATTCAGGGCTTAAGAGGTTAACTAGGGACTGGTGGGGCCGGGGGTAAATAATAGATAATTTAAGGGTTTGATCATAACCTTTGACCACAAATCTTGTGGTCAAAAGTACCTTGGTGTCCCTCGATTTGGTACCCAATCAATGTGGAGTACAATGGAATAATATGAGGAAACCGTGAAAGTAAACATAGAAAATGGGGTACTAGCAGCTACTTTGTGCCACTGTATTTGTTATAGCGTTTGCTTGTACTGAGAAGGGGGGGGGGGGAAATCATGCGCCAACTTTTTTGGGTTGTTGACACATGGGTTGACTGTCCTTTCAGCGAGAATTGAGATCTGGTTGGCTGTTGACCCTCATGGACAGGAGAGCCCGCCCCTGAGACTGTGGCAAGAAAATCACACAGGTTTGATCTTGTCTGAAGAGTTTGATCAGCTGTTAACACCATGCTGACTGAGTCACTGGGGGTGTCACACCTAAAAACAACTGCAATCACAGGCTCGGTCTGTGATTTTCCATTTACCAAGGGTTTTGTTATATTAACACAATCTGGGAACCCATCATCAAAAAAAGGGGGAAAAAAGCGAGAGATTAATATTAACATAATAATAATGATAAAATCCCAGGGGACACTTGCTGGCATTGCAGTCAAAACTGAATAATGGATTGGTTTACTGTATTGTAACTTTGAGAAATAAACGTTTCTACTTGTTGCTTCAAAATGTAAGTAAATCTATTCAGCTGCCCTTCCTTTAGATCACTCAAAATCATCATATGACTTCTGCTAGCATTCTTAGCGATCAGTCAATCAGTGGCAGTGCCCTAAAGACGTTATTCCATTTGCTAGATGGTTTATGGTAACCTGATCAGACCCACTGGGGCTCATAATGATGCCATTTCAGTCCGGGAGCAATAAAATATACTGGAACTAGCTAATAGAAGAATTGGCTTTCACTCCATTCAAAGCCCCGTAATGGTTATTGTGCAGGCAGAACTCATTTCAAACGGCTAAAGGTTCCACAAAGGACAAATAAGAGGAAAAATATATGTCCTCTGAAAAACACATATCTTTGGTTATTAATTGTGTATAATATATACTTAAAAAACACATCTCCCCAGTCCCCCCCCCCCCCCCACACACACACACACACACACACACACACACACACACACACACACACACACACACACACACACACACACACACACACACACACACACACACACACACACACACACACACACACACACACACACACACACACACACACACACACACAAAAAAGCAGTCACCCTGGTGATAGAGTTGTTGACACATCTAATGGCTTGTGGCTTAGCCTTTCTAATAAAAGGCACTGCAACTGGCCCCCAGCAGCAGGCCTATTGACAGAGAAGGGAGATAAACATCCCAGTCTTTTGGTCATCAAGTGAAAATAAATCCCTTCCCCCTCTTATTGATGAGCCAGGGAGACCTACTGTGGATCTATCAACAAAGAGGCTTCAGTTAATTGCTCACAGCACATTCAGCAATCTAACCATGTGAGCCCAGATCATTTTCAGGGATCAGTTCAATTAGTTTGGCTTGATAAAGAAAAACAAAACATTAGATTTTGTGGGAATAGAATGTGCTTAATAATTCTGTAGATCAGTATGTGTTTATGCATATCTGGCCTGTACTCACATGGTTAGATGGGCTAGTGCTTTATGAGCTTTTAAACAGTCTCAGTCAGTACACAAAAGTGCAATACATCTTAACTAACAGACGTCTTATGTCCAAGTTGTAATACACAACAAAGTAAAGGATAAAAATGCCACGTATGGTAGTGAGCTACAGTAAAGCAAATTATATATCCCTCAACACTTCAGTTGAACCACAGGGTGCATCATTTTTTTTCTAATCCAAATCAAGAGTTAAATTAATTATCTGGCCCCCTGATGCGTCTTGGCCTGGGACTACAAGCCAACAGCGCTCTGTTTCTACTGGCCCAGCAAGGGAATTAATGGGTTGCTGCCGGCGGGCTTGAACAATGGATGTCCAGCATATCAAATTGTTCAAACATGTTTCTTCTTTGTAGAGTTCAAAGAGAATGGAAGTGAATTACAGTCAAATAAAAGAATGAGAAGTCATACCCACCCACAAATCTCAATTGAATAGCTCTTGTCCATCTATATTTAACCCAGCCAGGAGGGAGAACGTACTCAATGCTATATATAGCTACGTTAAAATTAAATGTAAAAGCCTAGGTCAGTCAAATCAATGCCAAGTTTGGTCAACACCATTTCAAAGACATACTATATACATTATTGTCCAATGTATAAAGTGCTACTGTTCTCCTACATAGCAAGTCCTAAAACTATGGACCAGAGCCATTCTCCTTCAACTTCTCATTGGAACGCCTTTATGGTCAAAGAGAGAATACAGATACCATGCGAGATGTTTCTAGACTCTAATGTGTCACGGGGAGATAAATGACTCAGCTTCACAACTTACCATTTTCTGCCCACATTTGTAATTAAAACCAGACTGGGTTCTGTACTGAAACGTTAACAGGGTTAGGGTTATCTTCATGGCTAGTTTTAAGACTTAAGCCATTGTTCCATTTATATGCTGTTGTTCTATTCATAATGACCCCCAATAACCCTAAAGGGATGACTAATGTTGCATTTTATTGTATTTTCTCAAATTTTTTCTTTCTTACATTTATGATGTGCTATGGGGCGAGGAGAAAAATAGGGGTATTCACACAGCATTCCTAATAGCAGTGGAATCTATTGATTACTTGCAGCTGAGTCAAGCTACCATTAAGTGTTGCCAGGCAACAGCTAAATAATGCAAGGAGAACAAATGAGATACAGCTAGGTCAGCCGTGATTGGTTATTATGGATCTACATGGGTTTAAATATCAAGGCAATGAACAGATGTTTAAATGCCATGAATGTGGAACATTAAATACTCATACTGATGGAAACTAATGTTGTACGCAAATGTGCTGATGCTTCCCTTTCTGTTTAAAACACTGATACTCCTCCACAATCTGAAAATACTTAGGAGTAGAGAAAAGCAGGTAATAATATCAAAATAATAACGTTCTCCTCCCCCTCACCCTTGACCAGATAGCAAACATAAGGGGGAAAAGCCTAGAAGACAAGTTACAGTAGATTTAATTGATTCATTTTGGTAAGAAGAACATGATAGAGATGGAACTACAACATTTTGCAACAGGAAGTCTCAAAAACTGAAATGGAAAGTTTCAAATTGTACTTCATAAAGTAATAAAGTAAAGTAACTCCTGCAGCACTGTATCCCCGTTATACATCCGTCATCATAAACTACTAAACTACCACCAGCTAACACTGTAATTTAACTTTTATAGTGTGAATATTGGCCCTTAAAGGGTCCTTTCATAGTTAAATGAACAATCCAAATTGTGTAGCTGCCTGCAGGACACTGGGATATACAGTACTACAACGGACCACAGACACCACTGTCCTTCTGTCCGACTCCACTGGCCTCATTAATCACAATGTATAGAAGAGGGGCCAGGGTAGGGGTGACTCATACAGTACAACCAATCAGAGAAGCTTCCATATGAAAGGGTAAAAAAAAGGAAAAAAGACACAAGTCAATAGGCAGCCTGGAGGTTTGAATACTAGTAATTATACTAACTAGACGTATATCCACAGTAAGGTGGTCTATACATTTGTTGTTTTGCCTATCATTGTCGACATGTTTCTCTTTGCCGTTTGATTCTTTTCTCCTTGCTGTCCCCCTCACCTTTTTATTTTCTCTTCCTGAAAACAACAAAAACAATGGAGCTTGCACACAAAAGAATTCCACCCACTTCTTTATGCCTGTAAACCTGTGATGTGGCAACAAAGTTGATTCTGATCTTGATAAGCCCCCTTGCCGTCTGCCGACAGGCTGCCATGTACCTCATTATAGCACCTATCAGCATCTCAACATACATAAAGGCCCTGGTTGATTCAACATGAAAGGCCTGAATGCAAGGCCTTTGCATAACATAACTAAATATGTGTGAACTGGGAAGAGTGGATCATGTAGTGTTGGTCTCAGGTTGACCCAATTTTTGTTAACCTCAAATGATTCTTCTGAAGAGAGTTTTGGGTGGCGGCCAAGACAAATTAGCCTTGCCAATGCCAAGACGCATGTTCTCAAAATGAGGGACATAGTATACGCCCGGCTGAAGGAGGAATCCTGGACTGGTGACTCGGGTTAAACACTAATGTTGTCGGGCTCTTTGCCAGAGCGCCACTCTCCTTCCTCCACATGTGGGCCTGAATGTTAGCAGCCATGTGCAGGAAAATCCCAGCAGGGACAAGTAAACAATCAAAGAGGGATAGAAAAAACACACACACACACACACACACACACACACACACACACACACACACACACACACACACACACACACACACACACACACACACACACACACACACACACACACACACACACAAAAAATGACCTCTTAGTAAATAAGATAGGATGATATATTGACTTGAGTTGTATTTTGAGGCTGAAATGGCATGATACCAGCCAGGGAGGGGATATCAAAAACGTTGTGGCTTTGATATACCTGTAGGTCGCAAATAAAAGCATGGGGACAAATGCATTAAAAAAAATATATATAAATTAAAAGGTCACTGTTTGAGATACCATACAATCACACTGGCTAACTGTACTCAGATCCTTAACAGTCACCAAATCCATACCTATACTTACATACATCTCTCTCTTTTTGTGTCTCTAAACACAACGAACACAAGCTCTGGCTAGTTGTACGATCGATTGTGGGCAATACTGCTGGTTCAGGAGCCACAACCTCAACAAAAAAACTCAGCTGAACTCTCATTCTACTGCAACAATAAAAATTCCTTACTTGTTTAAGCACCTCATCATATCCCCAGTCAGCAAGACCACCAGGCGATGTGAAGGATTGTTGGCCCACCGGAGAGGACAGGTCATTCTCTTCTGGCTCCTGTTTCACAGCGACTGACTCCTGCTTCACCATGACTGGAGGAGATGTGGTCAGTTGCTTTTCAGGTGAGGCAGAGGAGGGATAAGGAGGAAGTGAGAAGCGGGGATCACAAGCAGGAGCCTGAGGGAGTCGAGGAATCATGACCTGATGATGATGAAGTCCGTTCTCATCTCCTTCCTCCATGTCATCCTCATCCTCTGCAATGTCTTCATCTTCTTCGTCGTCATCATCCTCCTGATCCGAGTTGTGATCTCCCCTCATGAAATCAAACTCTTGATCCATACTGCTGTCCATAGATTGTTGTCCCATTCGAGGAGTACTGCCATCGGCCCCTTTGCCCAGGAAGGTTGGCTGTGGCCTGTGTCCAGAGGCCCTAGCCGCAGCAGGCTGCTTACCGAAAAGGAGCTGGGCTTGAAGAAAGTCCATCCCCAGCTTGGCCTCCTGTTGCCTCTGTAGGTGCTCCATCACAGCCCCAAGTCTCCCCTGGTGGCACCCTGGTCCTCCTAAACCCCCCTCCTGGGATAAGCTGGACTGTGGACAAGAAGAGAAGTCAGTCAGTGGTTTTCTTTGTGGTCAATTAAGCCATAGACAAACAGACAGTTTGTAATCTAATTATTGCACTCCCTCCAGTTTTATTAAAGTTGCCAACAGGTTTTCACAACAACCTTGGCATACACATTTTTACCTTAACTCTTGAGCAATTTGCC
The DNA here is from genome assembly GCF_963921795.1 of Nannobrachium achirus. NCBI lineage: Eukaryota > Metazoa > Chordata > Actinopteri > Myctophiformes > Myctophidae > Nannobrachium > Nannobrachium achirus. The sequence continues at coordinate 54,236,482 of NC_137820.1, forward strand.
GTATGTAAATGATAATGAATACCGTATGTATTAAACATTTACTAAATAGGCCCTCAAGATACACACAGGCCTAAATAGTCAAAAGGTGGATACAACAAAGATTTAAAAAACAAAATAACAAAACTGGTGGCTGCGACATTAAATTGATTTAACTATAAGTTAATATATTAATACATTCAGAAGAAAGCGACTGTAGAACAGTATATAAAACGCGTTGTAGGTTCATATGAGACCATTTGAAATAGAACAGTTAACGTTACACGTAGACTTCAGTAGCTAGGCCAAAATCAGTTTGAACGATAGTTCCAAAGAAAACAACAACTGATCAATACAAAAGTAACATGAACATGCATTCGTGTTCAGAAACATTCTAAACAACTTGGACAGAATATCGCGAAGAAAACAACAAGGATTATATTCCTCGTGAAGCTGCTAAACCAGTCAGACTTGGAGATTAATCTCCCCTGGCTTTGTTACTGTAACAAACTAGATCGGAAACGTTGCCCGACTCACCATTTGCGCCTTCGAATAATCCATCACCACCACCGCCTCCTACTTACTACAGGTATTATCAAAACTTCCCTTCTTTTCCTCAAGTCGAATCAATCGCGTTGCATGACCAAAAGCCTTCGGTACACCGGATTCGTCCCCTCGATCGAATATCATAAAGGCTCAACAATGTGAGGGGGGTGATCGAATGATCGTGGAGGAGAAGTAGCCTAATAATGTCCGTGCTGCTTACCTCCCCTCGACTCGTCACTGACTCACACACACACTGCGCATGGAAACTCAAACATCTCTCTGATTGTGTGGCTGAGTGGCCTACACCCCCAACGCCCCCAACCAACCAGTGGTGGGAAAAGTACTCTACTTACTAGGCTACTTGAGTAAAAGTATCAATACTGCAATGTAGAAATAGCCTGGCTATAGGCCTACTATAAAGTCCGTAATTCAAAATTTACTTCATTACTTGAGTAAAGGTGCAAAAGCGTTGGTATCAGAATGTATAGCCTACTTAAAGTACCAAAAGTAAATTGCAAACTGTCCCATTTCACACAAGTTCAAAATGTAAGTATAACAAATATTTCGAAAATGAACGATCTACAAGCCCACGATGCGCCACTGCCAAATGTTTTAAATGGCCGAAATATAGACTATACAGGGCTGAAGTGTAGTTTGTTTTGTAGCCTAATAATAATAATAATCAAAGTAGAGTAAGGTGGGGTAAAAGGCCCCCCCTAAGGATAATGTCTATTTTATGACCAATTAAAATACATTTTGATATTAATTCAGTATGTACATGTTAACAATGCTTTACCCAATACACCTATATGGGCACCATGTTGAAAAATTAGATACATTTGATTTTATAGTACAAAAAGAAAAACATGTAAAAAGGGCCTATTGCCCCACTACTGGGGTAATAGGCCCCCCTCTATGGGGTAATAGGCCCCCTTCTATGTCCTGGAGCAGAATAAGTGCTACAATCATGAAAATTGTCATGAGCATTTTCCATGGGTCACTTGACAAGATAATTGTCAGAGGAATTTGAATTTTCAAGATGGTGGTCATTTTTCAAGATGGCTGACACCTTAGTGGAGCAGTTATGTGATATAATAGTTTATTTGGTGATATAAGTATGAAAATTGGCATGAGCAGTCTCTGTGGGTCACTTGACAATTAGCCACCCACAGCTACTTGAAATTTCAAGATGGCGGACATTTTTCAAGATGGCGGACACCTTGTGGAGCAGTTAAGTGATATAATGGTTTATTTGGTGCTCCACTAAGGTGGTGGCCATCTTGAAAAATGGCTGCCATATTGAAATTTCAAGTAACTGTGGGTGGCTAATTGCCAAGTAAGTCTGGGTTTCCGAGGCTAATTGCCAAGTGACCCACAAAGACTACTCATGCCAATTTTCAGGCTTGTATCACCAAAATACCCAGGGGGCAAAGGAAGGTGTGCTGCATTTGCCCCGACATAAAAAGTTGTCCACCAGAAATATTATCTATGACCCAGTAGGATCACAACCTATATGGACAACCCGGTCAATTTGTACAACAAAGTCCAATATGGCCGCCTCAATATTAGCCCCTATTAGTTTTAATGGGGGGTGAATAGGGCAACATTTTAAACTGAGGGATATTTCCACGAAACTTCACAGGTTGATCAATGGTATACATATGAAAATTTTTTGTATTGCAAGTTTCCATGAAATCCAATATGGCCGCCACAATATGGCCGCCATAATGTAAGGACCCAGAAAATAGGTTTTGCCTCTAACTTCTGAACCAGATAAGCTAGAAACGCAAACTTGGTGTCTATTTCATGGTGTCTGACCATGGGAAACTCAATGGAATAGCTCATTTTATTATTGGGTGTGTCTGGACCTTTATTGTGCATATTTGCAAGATGGTGGATTCCCAAATTGAGATTATCTCAATGAAATGAATGCAACTGCCTTTTTGGGTCTTTCACACATAGACATGCACATGCTTTCCAACAACTTCAGCTTCAGGGAAATTATAATGAACACATGATTAAAACAGGCTGCATTATAATGCAAATAATTGCTAGTCACTATCACTGTCATGTGTACCTATCCTGCTGCATCTTGTCTCCAGTCCTTGGCAACGACACCCCAAGTAGCATGCAATTCCCTTCTTCGCACATGAAGTTCAATCACCCGAGAGAGACTTGGAGTAGAACCGCTGCTCCTTCACTTGGAAAGGAGTCAGCTTAGGTGGTTCGGGCATCTAGTACGGATGCCCCCCGAGCGCCTTCCTAGGAAGGTCCTCGATGCACGTCCCACTGGGAGGAGACCCCGTGGCAGACCTAAGACCAGATGGAAGGATTATATATCCTGACTGGCCTGGGAACGCCTCGGTATACTCCCAGAGGGAGTGGAGGAAGTTGCGCAGGATAAGGAAATCTGGAAGTCTCAGTTGGAACTGTTACCCCCGCGACCCGATTCCGGATAAGCGGTTGAAGATGTATGGATGGATGGATGGCACATGAACAGTTTTTCTGGCAGCCTTTGATACAGCTACATGATATTGCCTTGTCCATTGATATAGGCCAGGCTGGCTCTGTAGATGTACAGGGGACTGCCTTCCCATCACTGAGAGACCATCCATATTCAGTGAAGCAAGGGATGTCTGGCTTCGCGATGTGTGCAGTTTTATCTATTATGGCTGCAAGAGCAGCTCTTTTCAGGTGCAGGCCAAAGGCATTTTCTGTAGGTGGCAGCAGCTTCAACAGGGTTGATCGGTTATTTAGGAACTTGTACACTCTCAGCTTTGCCAGGTCAAAGTCCTCCGAATGGTCAGCTTTTGATGCATATACAGCTATTGTGAGGTCTCTAGCCTGATTCTTGACATCCTCTGAGAGGGAATAAGAGGAATTTTCACCAAACTCCTGAAGTGCAGGGAGATCTAGACCCATGCTGGTCTTGAACCATGCCTTCTTTCCAGTGAAAAAGGGATAGCTGGTGGTATCTCTGCCACTCAGGCTGTGAATAAAGGGCAGGGCACGACACTGTGCGAGTCCAAGGGCTGAGACCATGTGATGGATAGGAAGATATGCATCCTGCTCTGTTCTCACCCACAGCTCTGGAAGGTCTAGGAGGTGGGTGGCAGCATGATATAGATGCCTATATCATGCTGCCGCCATGGGAAGGCAGTCCCCTGTCCATCTACAGAGCCAGCCTGGCCTATATCAATGGACAAGGCAAGATCATGTAGCTGTATCAAAGGCTGCCAGAAAAACTGTTCATGTGCGAAGAAGGGAATTGCATGCTACTTGGGGTGTCGTTGCCAAGGACTGGAGACAAGATGCAGCAGGATAGGTACACATGACAGTGATAGTGACTAGCAATTATTTGCATTATAATGCAGCCTGTTTTAATCATGTGTTCATTATAATTTCCCTGAAGCTGAAGTTGTTGGAAAGCATGTGCATGTATATGTGTGAAAGACCCAAAAAGGCAGTTGCATTCATTTCATTGAGGTAATCTCTCTCTTTTTTTATATTTTTTTTAATAAAAAAATAATTTCTAAGATACATTGTTTTGGTCTCTGATTTTATCTGAAGTCATTGCTACAACTACATACAGTAGAATCGGACAGGAAATATAATATCTCGTTTACAGCCATTTTGACAACATGCAAACTCAAGAATAATACAGGTATAAGTCCCTTCTGTGCCATAAATCTTAGCAAATGGATTCATATTGCTTGTATTTGCAAAAGCAGTCAACAATCATGGTAGAAATTATGTTAAAGCTCTATTTTGGGAATCCACCATCTTGCAAATATGCACAATAAAGGTCCAGACACACCCAATAATAAAATTAGCTATTCCATTGAGTCTCCCATGGTCAGACACCATGAAATAGACAGCAAGTTTGCGTTTCTAGCTCATCTGGTTCAGAAGTTAGAGGCAAAACCTATTTTCTGGGTCCTTACATTATGGCGGCCATATTGTGGCGGCCATATTGGATTTCATGGAAACTTGCAATACAAAAAATGTTCATATGTATACCATTGATCAACCTGTGAAGTTTCGTGGAAATATCCCTCAGTTTAAAATGTTGCCCTATTCACCCCCCATTAAAACTAATAGGGGCTAATATTGAGGCGGCCATATTGGACTTTGTTGTACAAATTGACCGGGTTGTCCATATAGGTTGTGATCCTACTGGGTCATAGATAATATTTCTGGTGGACAACTTTTTATGTCAGGGCAAATGCAGGTTTCCCAAAAAAAGGCTGGTTTGCCCCCTGGGTAAAATAACCCTTTATATCACATAACTGCTCCAATTAGGTGTCAGCCATCTTGAAAAATGTCTGTCATCTTGAAAGTGTCCATTTGGAAACTGCTAATGCCAATTTTCACGTTTGTATCATTAACTGAACGATTCTGCCAAAAATAAGCAGTTATTCTCTCCATGGGGCAAAAAGCCTCCGGGGGCTTCTTACCCCACACGAGGGGGGGGCCTATTACCCCAACGCTGTCATTGCAAAGAGTGTCATCTTAAATCTTAAACCTTTTTTATTTTTTTATTTTTTTAAGTTGATAATTTATCATAAGGCCTTCCTAATGATATACAAAAAATAAGTGAAGAGGTTCAACTTATTTACACCGAGTTTGGAACATTTTCACAGTGACAAAGAATTAGATCAGTTTATCTTAAATGTGTTTGATTGAGAAAGTTATGACCTGGATTAAGGTGAGACAATGAAATGTTGTATCCATGAAGAGCTAAGGATGCCAGGAATGTGCTGAAATCAAAATTTTTGCCACCTTGTAGTTCTGTAGTCAAATACAGCTGGGGGGCTTATTACCCCAGGGGGGCCTTTTCCCCCACTCTACCCTAACTATCTAGGCCTATAGCCTAACTTAAGTTTTTATATTGGAAAGTACAATATTTGGATCCGAGATGTAGGCCTAGCCCTAGTGGAGCAAGTAAAAGTATTTGAAATTGGAAATGCTCTATTAAAAGTACAAATACCCCAAAATTGTACTTAAGTACAGTATTTGAGTAAATGTACTTAGTTACTTTACATCCCCAACGCCCCCAACTCCATGAATGAAAGATCCGCCCCGTGTGTAAAAACGCCTGGAAACTGGCCTTTCTTTTGTAAAGCAGCCTTTGCTTTCGAGTTTTACCTCCCGGGACTTCACACACAGTAGTGTAGGGTAGGCAGGGATCAAAGAAGGACACATTTTCACCCCCCCAAAATAAATAGGCTATTACATTTCCGATATAGAGATACTGTAGCCGATATTGGAGATATTGCGCTGATGATCTTCAGGCAGTAGGTCTACTACCTGTCAGCCAGTAGGCGTCTGCTAGCCTACTGGCTAGCCGTCAGAAACCATGGAGCGACCTCCAAGTTAACCACTGCAGAAGTGCTGTATTAAATACTCCAGTGGTTCTCAAACCTTTTAGCTCGAGTCACAAAAAGAGAAATTAGACGTTTGCACGGGATCTGAACTAGTGAAAAACAATTTTACAAGTAGATCGGCAATTTTCACTAGCCTATTTTTTTGTTTGTTTTACATTTGTTTTCAAATGTATGGAATTTCTTAGATTTTTCTTTTGTTTAGGCCTATTAATGAAAGTTTCCCCATGAAAATCGTTTTGGGGAATGTTTTTTGAAATAATAATAATAGCATAGGCCTATAATTAAAAACTAAATGTAAACAAACAAATGAAGGGACCCACAAAAATGGGTCCCGACCCACTGTTTGGGAACCAACTAGGCTACTCTACTCGACTCACCCACCTCAGAATCTCACTCCCCCTTCACGTGAACTGTGGGGAGTGAGACAATTAAATTATAGTCTACAACAACACCGGTCTGTAGGCTAATAATCTTCATTTAATGTAGTCTAACCAAAGGAACCCGGGGACATTTTGCATTACTTTAATAATTAATATAGCCTTTTTACCCAAATTATCGACACGAAACCAAGTCTGTATTAGCCTAGCTGATCAGCATCAGGCCTAAATAGGCTACTACGTAGAAAAGCATGCTTTGTTTGTTTTTTCTTCATACACAAAATTATGCACATTTAAATCATAATGTTGATATTTTGAGAAGGGTTTATTTATGTGGACGGTGTGTTGTTTAGAGAGGATGCTGCCTTTGTGTGGCAGTGGCGGTTGTCTGTGTCTTTCTGTTGGCCAGGAGTTGTCAATGCAATGCAGCTGGGGGGAGGGGGACAGCTGACTGACTGGCCTGTGTTTTTATAATCCATATAAACCTTTAAAAATACTACATTTTTGAACAATTGTGTTGTTGCTGAAACTATATTCACTCTACTTATATGCAAAACACATCAGAGTCAGGTATGATTATTCATCTTAATTCTTTAATAATCAATAACAGACTTCCCATGTCTAAATCTCAGGGGAGAGTCCGAGCAAGTGAGATAGTTGTGTGTTGTTGTGGGTGAAACAGGGCGAGGCCTGTTGTTTGTTTTCAGGTGCCAGTTGTCATTCGCTTGGCGTCGCTAGAATACACAAATGTGAAAATGAAATTGCTTTGGCAGATTCGTCACAAATCGTCAGCCTAAAAAAGGCACTTCACAGACACTCAATTATCGAGAGCGACGTGAGTGCGAAATCAGAGTGTGGCAATAGTCAACAAACGAACAGGGTAAATAGTCACACAAGTAGAGCGCTTCAAAGAACCTAGGATACCATGTAAACATCAAACCGAACCCCATATAGACTAGAGCAGAGGTGATTTAATCTTGGGTGGGCAGAAAAACATAATAACTTGTATAGTGTGAATATTGGCCCTTGAGGGTCCTTTCATAGTTAAATGAACAATCCAAATTGTGTAGCTGCCTGCAGGACATAATACAGTACAACAACAGACCACAGACCAATGTCCCTCTGTCTGACTCCACTGGCCTCATTAATCACAATGTATAGAACAGTGGTTCTCAACCTGTAGGTGAAGACCCCCGGGGGGGGGGGTCCCCAAATTATCTTGGGGGGTCCCCAGATGATGCAACAATGTTTTCTCACTCAACAGCAAACAAACCAACTTAAAGTTTAAGTGTATAGAATGTACCTGCACATTTCTAAAGTGACAATTCAAGGACTTTTTAATACCTCTAAAATGACAAATGTACAAAATGTAATGCCTCAACTCTTAGTGCTCGTCAGGATGGGGGGTCCCCAGTTAAAATATGATTATTTGCCCATCATCGTTAATTGACATGTTTCTCTTTGCGGTTTGATTATTTTCTTCTTGCTCTCCCTGTCCCCCCCCCCACCTTTTTATTTTCTCTTCCTGAAAACAACAATGGAGCTTGCACACAAAATAATTCCACCCACTTCTTTACACCTGTAAACTGTGATGTGGCAACAGAGTTGATTCTGATCCTGATAAACCCCCTTGCCGTCTGCCCGACAGCCGTGTACCTCATTATAGCACCTATCAGCATCTCAACATACATAAAGGCCCTGGTTGATTCAACACCAAATGACGAAGGCCTGAATGCAAGGCCTTCGCCTCTAGTTCTTTCAGAGCTTCACAACTAAATATGTGTGAACTGGGAAGAGTGGATCCTGTAGTGGTCTCAGGTTGACCTAACACACACACACACACACACACACACACACACACACACACACACACACACACACACACACAAAATGACCTTTCTCCTGAGTTGTATTTTGAGGCTGAAATGACATAATATCAGCCAGGGATAGCCTGCTTCCAGACCATAGACCCCGCCCACTCTCAGAGTGGACTGTAAGCTTAGTCTGAGATCAGGCTAAGGCTGCCCTCACACCAAAATACCTTTGAGAGTGGAATCCGTGTTCCGCCAATGCATTTCAATGAGAGTGAAGCAGTTTCATGCCAGCAGAGGATTTCTGCAAAAAACGCTCCCTTATCATTGAAATGCATTGGCGGAACGCAGATTCCACTCTCATAGGTATTTTGGTGTGAGGGCAGCCTAAGCCAGGGATGGGATATCAAAACTTTGTGGCTTAAAGTATCCACTCCAGAGTAGGTCTGAGCTAGGCCAAACACTTCATAATGACTGATCACTCACTGACTTTTCATTTAGACCACCAGGACATAATTGTAATACATGATAATAGATTCTATTGTGTTATAACCACTATAATAATCTATTATAGTGTGTTATAGTTATCATAGTAATACATTCATACTTTATAGTGTATAATCCATTATGGTGCATTATAATTAGGATAGTAAGTTGTAATACAAATGCTGAACTCTCATTCTACTGCAACAAGACCACCAGGCGATGCGAAGGATTGTTGGCCCACCGGAGAGGGCAGGTCATTCTCTTCTGGCTCCTGTTTCACAGCGACTGACTCCTGCTTCACCATGACTGGAGGAGATGTGGTCAGTTGCTTTTCAGGTGAGGCAGAGGAGGGATAAGGAGGAAGTGAGAAGCGGGGATCACAAGCAGGAACCCGTTCTCATCTCCTTCCTCCATGTCATCCTCATCCTCTGCAATTTCTTCATCTTCTTCGTCGTTATCATCCTCCTGATCTGAGTTATGATCTCCCCTCATGAAATCAAACTCTTGATCCATACTGCTGTCCTTAGATTGTTGTCCCATTCGAGGAGAATTGCCATCGGCCCCTTTGCCCAGGAAGGTTGACTGTGGCCTGTGTCCAGAGGCCCTAGCCGCAGCTTACCGAAAAGGAGCTGGGCTTGAAGAAAGTCCATCCCCAGCTTGGCCTCCTGTTGCCTCTGTAGGTGCTCCATCACAGCCCCAAGTCTCACTCCAACCGGGCTGCCCTGGTGGCATCTTGGTCCTCCTAAACCACCCTCCTGCATAGTATAACTATACTTGGCATACAAAAAGGTTACAAGAATACAAGGAGAGAGGAGTGCTATAGGGATTGTAGTACGAAGAGGTGAGTTTCAAGGCTTTGTCTTGCTATTCAAACCAACAAATTGCTTTTGAGGGTGTGGGTGGTTGGTTTTGTTTTCAAATAGTTTATAAAGGGTTAAGAAGTGTGTGTGTGTGTGTGTGTGGGGGGGGGGGGGCTTTTAAGAAACCCATGTAGACTAGAGCAGAGGTGATTTTCATTTTATTTAATCTTGGGTGGGCACAAAAACATAACGGGTGGGCATGCGGTCGCACGTCATAACGTGTGGTCGCACGTCATGTTATCAGTGACCGTCATGTTTCAGGGCTACGCCCTTGGGTGAACCAGTTTAAATGACCATAATTATTAAGCTTTCAGGTTCATGTCTGATCATTATTTGATCCTCAAAAACATATTTTTAAGGTTTAGACTGATCACATCTCCAAGAACATTCCTGATCATGCTAAAGCTTGTTGAACCTACTGTGTAAATGAATAGAATGGTCGGTAGTAAAATAGGAACATATTGTGAGTGTATTTTATTTTATTATATTTGCAACTCTTTATGAGAGGGGGGTAAAGTTTGCAATTGAATGGTAATCACTGCAGTAATTGAAACAAGACTCTTTCTTAAAATAACAAGAATTGCTTCCCATATTTTGATATTAACTTGGGGACTATGCTACTTTGTGCTCAAATGATCCAAGTTTGTAAAACCCTTTCTAAATATATATTTAAATATATAAATTAAATGTAGGCTAGTAAGGCTACTAAAACAAATGCAAATTTCCTATACTTAAGATTTCACCTAACAAAATTGGGTTAGACAGACATAAAATAGAACATTGAGGTGAATAATAAAAGGTACTTATTTGTACCTTGGTGATAATAAACGAATAATAATACTACTAATAAACTCATTATGTACCTTTTTAAACATGTTTATTCATATATCGTCATATACATTTTCCCTGAAATGAAAACATTTCACATAGATTTTAATGAAATACAGGTAGGTAGCTTATTTTTTACATTCATACTAAAATGCTGCTCTCTGGTGGAAAAATACGTTATTACCCTCACAATTATACATGCCCAGTTACAAGGTCCAAAACGTGCGTCATGTGACCTACAGTATAGGCTACTTTATGTATAGGCCTGTATATAGGCCAAAACTTCATTACCTCAAAACATTAATGCAACACTCAATCAAGATAGGGTTTTCCTTTATTAGGTTCATCAATATTTTACAAGCAAAAGAACTTAATAAAGGCCAAATTAAATATCACACATCATTTATACGAGGCAAAGATTTAAGTACAAGGTTTCAATGTCCAAGTGGCGTCCATAGTTGTTGGAGAACTGTAGGAGAGACAAGAGAATTTCAGTTAGAGTGAGATATTTGTAACACTGCAGAGAATAATACTATGTAGTAAACAAATAATACATTAGGCCTATAGTAAAATGTATTACCTACCCTGCTATACTTTGTCAATGCCCAGTTCTTCAGGGGTGGAGATTCCAAGTTCATCTAGTGTTGGCCGCAGTTCTTGAATCAGGTATGGGTAGATTTCTTTGTGGGGGCCTGAAACCAAGTCTGTATTAGCCTAGCTGATCAGCATCAGGCCTAAATAGGCTACTACGTAGAAAAGCATGCTTTGTTTGTTTTTTCTTCATACACAAAATTATGCACATTTAAATCATAATGTTGATATTTTGAGAAGGGTTTATTTATGTGGACGGTGTGTTGTTTAGAGAGGATGCTGCCTTTGTGTGGCAGTGGCGGTTGTCTGTGTCTTTCTGTTGGCCAGGAGTTGTCAATGCAATGCAGCTGGGGGGAGGGGGACAGCTGACTGACTGGCCTGTGTTTTTATAATCCATATAAACCTTTAAAAATACTACATTTTTGAACAATTGTGTTGTTGCTGAAACTATATTCACTCTACTTATATGCAAAACACATCAGAGTCAGGTATGATTATTCATCTTAATTCTTTAATAATCAATAACAGACTTCCCATGTCTAAATCTCAGGGGAGAGTCCGAGCAAGTGAGATAGTTGTGTGTTGTTGTGGGTGAAACAGGGCGAGGCCTGTTGTTTGTTTTCAGGTGCCAGTTGTCATTCGCTTGGCGTCGCTAGAATACACAAATGTGAAAATGAAATTGCTTTGGCAGATTCGTCACAAATCGTCAGCCTAAAAAAGGCACTTCACAGACACTCAATTATCGAGAGCGACGTGAGTGCGAAATCAGAGTGTGGCAATAGTCAACAAACGAACAGGGTAAATAGTCACACAAGTAGAGCGCTTCAAAGAACCTAGGATACCATGTAAACATCAAACCGAACCCCATATAGACTAGAGCAGAGGTGATTTAATCTTGGGTGGGCAGAAAAACATAATAACTTGTATAGTGTGAATATTGGCCCTTGAGGGTCCTTTCATAGTTAAATGAACAATCCAAATTGTGTAGCTGCCTGCAGGACATAATACAGTACAACAACAGACCACAGACCAATGTCCCTCTGTCTGACTCCACTGGCCTCATTAATCACAATGTATAGAACAGTGGTTCTCAACCTGTAGGTGAAGACCCCCGGGGGGGGGGGGGTCCCCAAATTATCTTGGGGGGTCCCCAGATGATGCAACAATGTTTTCTCACTCAACAGCAAACAAACCAACTTAAAGTTTAAGTGTATAGAATGTACCTGCACATTTCTAAAGTGACAATTCAAGGACTTTTTAATACCTCTAAAATGACAAATGTACAAAATGTAATGCCTCAACTCTTAGTGCTCGTCAGGATGGGGGGTCCCCAGTTAAAATATGATTATTTGCCCATCATCGTTAATTGACATGTTTCTCTTTGCGGTTTGATTATTTTCTTCTTGCTCTCCCTGTCCCCCCCCCCACCTTTTTATTTTCTCTTCCTGAAAACAACAATGGAGCTTGCACACAAAATAATTCCACCCACTTCTTTACACCTGTAAACTGTGATGTGGCAACAGAGTTGATTCTGATCCTGATAAACCCCCTTGCCGTCTGCCCGACAGCCGTGTACCTCATTATAGCACCTATCAGCATCTCAACATACATAAAGGCCCTGGTTGATTCAACACCAAACGACGAAGGCCTGAATGCAAGGCCTTCGCCTCTAGTTCTTTCAGAGCTTCACAACTAAATATGTGTGAACTGGGAAGAGTGGATCCTGTAGTGGTCTCAGGTTGACCTAACACACACACACACACACACACACACACACACACACACACACACACACACACACACACACACAAATGACCTTTCTCCTGAGTTGTATTTTGAGGCTGAAATGACATAATATCAGCCAGGGATAGCCTGCTTCCAGACCATAGACCCCGCCCACTCTCAGAGTGGACTGTAAGCTTAGTCTGAGATCAGGCTAAGGCTGCCCTCACACCAAAATACCTTTGAGAGTGGAATCCGTGTTCCGCCAATGCATTTCAATGAGAGTGAAGCAGTTTCATGCCAGCAGAGGATTTCTGCAAAAAACGCTCCCTTATCATTGAAATGCATTGGCGGAACGCAGATTCCACTCTCATAGGTATTTTGGTGTGAGGGCAGCCTAAGCCAGGGATGGGATATCAAAACTTTGTGGCTTAAAGTATCCACTCCAGAGTAGGTCTGAGCTAGGCCAAACACTTCATAATGACTGATCACTCACTGACTTTTCATTTAGACCACCAGGACATAATTGTAATACATGATAATAGATTCTATTGTGTTATAACCACTATAATAATCTATTATAGTGTGTTATAGTTATCATAGTAATACATTCATACTTTATAGTGTATAATCCATTATGGTGCATTATAATTAGGATAGTAAGTTGTAATACAAATGCTGAACTCTCATTCTACTGCAACAAGACCACCAGGCGATGCGAAGGATTGTTGGCCCACCGGAGAGGGCAGGTCATTCTCTTCTGGCTCCTGTTTCACAGCGACTGACTCCTGCTTCACCATGACTGGAGGAGATGTGGTCAGTTGCTTTTCAGGTGAGGCAGAGGAGGGATAAGGAGGAAGTGAGAAGCGGGGATCACAAGCAGGAACCCGTTCTCATCTCCTTCCTCCATGTCATCCTCATCCTCTGCAATTTCTTCATCTTCTTCGTCGTTATCATCCTCCTGATCTGAGTTATGATCTCCCCTCATGAAATCAAACTCTTGATCCATACTGCTGTCCTTAGATTGTTGTCCCATTCGAGGAGAATTGCCATCGGCCCCTTTGCCCAGGAAGGTTGACTGTGGCCTGTGTCCAGAGGCCCTAGCCGCAGCTTACCGAAAAGGAGCTGGGCTTGAAGAAAGTCCATCCCCAGCTTGGCCTCCTGTTGCCTCTGTAGGTGCTCCATCACAGCCCCAAGTCTCACTCCAACCGGGCTGCCCTGGTGGCATCTTGGTCCTCCTAAACCACCCTCCTGCATAGTATAACTATACTTGGCATACAAAAAGGTTACAAGAATACAAGGAGAGAGGAGTGCTATAGGGATTGTAGTACGAAGAGGTGAGTTTCAAGGCTTTGTCTTGCTATTCAAACCAACAAATTGCTTTTGAGGGTGTGGGTGGTTGGTTTTGTTTTCAAATAGTTTATAAAGGGTTAAGAAGTGTGTGTGTGTGTGTGTGGGGGGGCTTTTAAGAAACCCATGTAGACTAGAGCAGAGGTGATTTTCATTTTATTTAATCTTGGGTGGGCACAAAAACATAACGGGTGGGCATGCGGTCGCACGTCATAACGTGTGGTCGCACGTCATGTTATCAGTGACCGTCATGTTTCAGGGCTACGCCCTTGGGTGAACCAGTTTAAATGACCATAATTATTAAGCTTTCAGGTTCATGTCTGATCATTATTTGATCCTCAAAAACATATTTTTAAGGTTTAGACTGATCACATCTCCAAGAACATTCCTGATCATGCTAAAGCTTGTTGAACCTACTGTGTAAATGAATAGAATGGTCGGTAGTAAAATAGGAACATATTGTGAGTGTATTTTATTTTATTATATTTGCAACTCTTTATGAGAGGGGGGTAAAGTTTGCAATTGAATGGTAATCACTGCAGTAATTGAAACAAGACTCTTTCTTAAAATAACAAGAATTGCTTCCCATATTTTGATATTAACTTGGGGACTATGCTACTTTGTGCTCAAATGATCCAAGTTTGTAAAACCCTTTCTAAATATATATTTAAATATATAAATTAAATGTAGGCTAGTAAGGCTACTAAAACAAATGCAAATTTCCTATACTTAAGATTTCACCTAACAAAATTGGGTTAGACAGACATAAAATAGAACATTGAGGTGAATAATAAAAGGTACTTATTTGTACCTTGGTGATAATAAACGAATAATAATACTACTAATAAACTCATTATGTACCTTTTTAAACATGTTTATTCATATATCGTCATATACATTTTCCCTGAAATGAAAACATTTCACATAGATTTTAATGAAATACAGGTAGGTAGCTTATTTTTTACATTCATACTAAAATGCTGCTCTCTGGTGGAAAAATACGTTATTACCCTCACAATTATACATGCCCAGTTACAAGGTCCAAAACGTGCGTCATGTGACCTACAGTATAGGCTACTTTATGTATAGGCCTGTATATAGGCCAAAACTTCATTACCTCAAAACATTAATGCAACACTCAATCAAGATAGGGTTTTCCTTTATTAGGTTCATCAATATTTTACAAGCAAAAGAACTTAATAAAGGCCAAATTAAATATCACACATCATTTATACGAGGCAAAGATTTAAGTACAAGGTTTCAATGTCCAAGTGGCGTCCATAGTTGTTGGAGAACTGTAGGAGAGACAAGAGAATTTCAGTTAGAGTGAGATATTTGTAACACTGCAGAGAATAATACTATGTAGTAAACAAATAATACATTATAGTAAAATGTATTACCTACCCTGCTATACTTTGTCAATGCCCAGTTCTTCAGGGGTGGAGATTCCAAGTTCATCTAGTGTTGGCCGCAGTTCTTGAATCAGGTATGGGTAGATTTCTTTGTGGGGGCCTGACTTGTCCTGAAAGAAATATATCAGTAAATTATATTTCTAATACAATCAACTCAAATGCCCAACTGAGGCCAGGCTTTTAGGTTACCACCCATTACCAAATCTTGTAACTGATCCGCAAATATATATATAAAAAAAGGTTTATATCCGTCTTTAAGCCAGTCGTCCGTGCTCTGACATAATTCCCCAAGTAAAAGGTTTATTTATTCCAATAATTGTCTTTTATTAACCTTCAATAAAAAGGTATCTCCATAATCCACAAGTCCTAAGTCTCAAAAGAAAAACAAGTTCATAATAATAACCCCACTTCTTGAGGTGTTTTTTGTCACTGTATAGAGTGGTGTTTTGGTCGTAGCACGGAGTACCATAGCCCTGAAATATGACGGTTGTATCATGCGTCGACCTCAACCTGGTTTGGAGCGGGGTAGTCAATTTGCCACGACAGGCTAAACAATTTTCAAAAATAAAGTGCTTCCCCAATGCGCATGTGTGTCAGAATACGCGTCGCTCAACCAAAATTACATGCCGCTCCCGTACTGTTTAATAAAAGGCATTTTAATCTGATCGTTTTCTGTATTTCTTGGTGTTCCCCATGCGCATCAACCCCATCTATCGGTTGTAACGTGCCTAGTTATGTTACGGTGCACATGCATGCTAGAACTTAAAATTACAATATCATACCACCGAAGATTACACCACTGACTGTATATGTACTGTATGTATATGCACATGTGTGAAATGTGTCCTCCACATTTACTCATCCTATAACTAGAGCTGACCCCAAAAAATAGAATATTCCAAGCTTCGTTCGATGGCACAGGTTTCTAACACTCTCCTATCCGGTGGCTAAGCTAGGCTGCTAACGCTAACTCAGCACTGCATGAATGAAGACACACCAGACTAAAATCACGTTTTGAATTTCATCTTGGTAAATGTACATCTAAGCTATTAAGGACAATGATGTATGGACATCTACAACAATCAGTTGCTGTGCAGCAGTGCTATCAGTAGCTGCATGTTTTCCATACGAATTGGATATATAATCAATTTTTGCGACACATCCAAACATGCAGCTCACATCCAAACATGCAGCTCACGTGACAACATAAGTAGTAAGTTAGGCCAAGTATTTTCTATTAGGCACATTACAGTATTTCTGTATTTCATTATTTTCAAGAAAAAAGGTTATAGAGCTGATTTTACTTTTGATGCCTTCCATTATTATGCTCAAGGGATAAAAACCTCATGACATGTTATGCCCTACACGTGTGCAGCTGTACAGAGCAACATGGTGCAGAGAGGGGAGGGGGGGATTTCTGTCGCAAACATGAAACAAAAGTTTTGTTTGCGTCAATTAAACATCGACATTTAATCTTTGCATAAGGATTTAAGAATGTTATGCTTAATAATGATTTCAAGAAGAGTAGTTATCTACAGTCATGGAGTATGTTGTTGAGACTGACAGAAATAACTTTAAATGAGCATAAGCTCCATCTACGAGTGGAGACTGGAGAACATTAACGTCAGGTAGGCAAATCAATCAGATGGTGTTGCCTGCCGAATATAGACCATCTACAGGCTCCCTATGTGTCGTGAACTTGTGATGCTTCTGAATCGGCTGTTTTTGGCGAGCAACATCAGCTGTATTCACTCACGGGTGTATTCACTGAACTGTACAGGGCAAACCGTTTATACCCCTTTTAATTCTAACCCTTGTTGATATTAGAATCCTTTACAGATATACTGTATATGTATCCACGTGTTGGCTGACGTCAGTGTAAACAAAAACCTCCTTCACTGGGGTTCCGCCCATTGTTCCGCCGGTCCGTTGTTCCCAGTAGGAACTCACCAGCGTCGGCAGGTTAGCTAATCACCAGCACTGGCAGGTTGGGTTACTGAGGTTAGGGTTAGGTTTAGGCATAGTTTTACTGAGGTTAAGGTTAGGTTTAGTTCGTCGGCATACCGGCCTGTCGGCATATTGACGCGGACCACTTCACTGTAAATGTCACGCGCCTGGCTTACACCATCATTATATATTATTATAAATCTTCTTTAGATTATCTGTTAAACATGATATAGTCTCACCTACAATACGTTTCATTTAATTTTACCGTGTATGGTATATGGTTAGACACCCCACCACATTAGAGGTTCTGATTACCTACCCCCCCCCCCCCCCCCCCCCCCCCCCCCGGTGCCCCGTCCTCAAAGCTTCAAAGTATGACCGTTTTTAGGCTTAGAAGAATGGATTTAAATAAAAAAAGATTCGAAGGTCAGCCCTACCTATAACTAATAGGAGTAGGGAAATGCCATTCTATGTGCGCTCTGGGAGCAATTAGGGGTTAAGAGTCTTGCTAAGGGACACACATCGACACATTGCTGGGCTGGCCTAGCTATGGCCGACCCCCATGTCATCCGCAATCATTACTATAATTCACCCAACACTCATGCATGGTAAATCTGTACAGCATATGACACCCACAACCCGTCCTACTCCCACCGCACCCTGGTGATCAAATATTCTATCAGCACCTTTTGGTGGCCATGAATATGGTCACTACGGTATGAAAATAAAAAAGATTACCCAAGTATATTTCACAAGCAAAAATATATATATTACATAAATTAATTAACTAGTTAAAATAAAGAAATCTCTAATAATTGTTTTGGATGGTTTACATTATTATTCCCTTTCTGACAGGTGTCATTTCATTTTTGGACTGCTCTGGGACAGTTTTGGAAAAGTTTGTCTGGTTTTGACTGATATATACTGTATATAATCTAACTATAAATTTACTGAATGTCTGTCTGTCTGTCCGTCCGCCCGTCGTCTGCACGCTGACATCACTGATACTAAACAGTGTTTCCACCATGGTAACAGCCGCATGCTAAAACAGTGCCCAAATTTGGAGATGACTAACATAACTGATACTTAACAGTGCCCAAATTGGGAGACGACTCCATGACTGACATCACTGATACTAAACAGTTTCCAAATCTGATATACCCGCATGCTAGAACAGTGCCTAAATTTGGAGATGACTGACATTACTGATATGTCTTAAATCCTTCTATCCTACGAGACAATACTTACACCTCAGTACACAACAACCACGGGCAAGGACTAGTAGTAAAAAGAAATTTGAAGGACTCAGATTTGATTAAAGTTTCTATTTGAGAACTTAGAATAACTTCTCTCTCTCACCTTGACAGCTTCCAAGATTCGGATAGCACTGGCCAAGTCATCTAACCTCCGACAAGCTTTTAGAGCTGCTTCGATAATCTTTGGTTCAGGTACCAGATCATAACCGATCAACGTGTTCATTCCTGAAAGAAGGAACCACAGAAATCAGTTAAACAAATGTCAATATTATATATATATATATATATATATATATACATATGACAGAAAGTAGCTCATAACGTGTCTACGGTGGATTTTTCTGAAACAAACACTTTGCAGATAGAAAGAGGATAATTCAAGATTTCCATAGAGCCACAATATTGGTTGAGTTTGACGTTGTTTAATACAATCAGATAGCAAAAAGAAAAAGAAAAGAAAAAAAAAAAAACGTTTTGATGCATTGAATCCCTATGGGAGGTATTGCAACCATAGATTAATCAATAAAAAAAAATCTAATGTAACTTGCGGCTAATTCATACAGACCTTTTCTCAGTTCCCAAGCATCAATGTCTGGCTTGCTGAAATAGGTTACCCAACGGGCATCAAACTCTTCATCTGTCTCCTCTTTCCCACCATGTGAGTAACACCTCAAAGCCATTGGAGCTACAAGATGAAAAGGAGACAGTTAACAGGTAGAAACTAGAAATGTGTTGAAGTGTACTTACAGTGGCACCTAGTGTTAACTAAATAAGAGGTGCAAGCAGACTGCTTGAAGCAGTGCACCTCTTGCATTCTCATGATCCCATTGGTGAATGGCATGACATTGTCATAAAGTAAGGCTCTCTACCACCCCCTGCTTTCACTTTATCTTGTGTTTTAGATATGATTTAAGTAAATAAAGACAACACATGACCACAAACAATACATACATGTAGATCTTTGGTCCACCGATATCCTAATCCACAGATCCAAATTCACAGTGCCCAGAATTAAAGTCATATCTAATGTAGGCTAATCTAACAAATACAGGCAACAGCATACAGTCATTGGTACCTGGCTGAAATGTAAAGGGTTGTTAGTTGTAACTTGTTACTGTCTAGGAATGGATTCCTGTTGGCCTGCCGCCAGTGCCCTGATATGACCTGGTTATAAAGTGCGAGTTGAACACACCTTTATGCAACTGTGATTTGGAGACGCCCCATATTTCCGTACGGTCTCTGTTGCTCTAATACAGGCTGAGGCTATATTGCTATAACCTATAATAGAGGGTATCATCATCATACCCGGTTTATGCAGGAACTCCTACTGAGTGGCAAAAACTACTTTCTGGCCTTGACAGCCCATACATCCAAAAAGAAAGTCCTATTAGATTTCCACTCGATTTGCCATTCACTTTATGCATGTGGTTTTAGCTCGAGACAAAAAAGAGAAACTAGACATTTGGCCGGGACCCAAACTGAAAGTGAAAACAGCAAATATACAACCTCAAAAACATAATAATAATCATGAAAAGCTTTTTTTGGGAAGGTTATTTGAAAATGTTTTCAAGTAATAATTCAAAACAAAATGTAGGAAACCAAACATTAAGGGATCCATAAAACAGCAAACCCACAAATGGATCCCGACCCAGTGTTTGGGAACCAGTGATATAACCTATAAAAGACTCTACGAGCTCAAAGGATATGCAAAGGATGTATGGCTCTACTGTAGTCTTGTCTACGACAGGCTTACTTAATCTACTGTACCTGCTGCTACTATCTAGCCACCAGTTAGCCACACACAGGGCCCGGTCATGGCAAGGACACACATAAGAAAAACCTTGCTAATTGAACAGTGGCTGGTACAGTCAGCCAGAAGGACAACAGCACCAAGCCAAACTACACCAACACATCCCAGCAGAGCTAGAGGTACCCTTGTAGAAAATATTTAATGCAGCTGTTAGCACGATAGCAAATCTTCACGTTACTGTTAGCACGCTAACACTAGCATGAACCGTGACAGCCTGAACTCTGATTTTTTGCGTCCCCATACGTGTCAACTATTCAACCCATTAAATAAACCGGACGACATGATAAATTAAAAGGCGTTCACGTTGCCCACCTTGACATCCTGGCTGTACACGCGTTAAACTCCGGACACCGGAGAGCGAGAGTCGGACGGCAGCTCTGAACATGATGGTAAAGTCAGCTAAACGGGACACAGTGACCCGGCTGGTTGGATATGGACTGGAGAGGAGACAGGAGAGAGCCAGCCAGGGCGCACGTACATTGGCGCCCTACTGCGCATGTGTAAGGTAAGCTTACATATGGAATTTATTCGATGATTAATTAATGATTAATTAATGAAATTATTAATGAAATCATTCAATTTTTTTTAATTCATGAAAATGTTTCTTTTAGGGAATGTTTTGAAAACTCTTGAAATAAATTCAAAACAAAATGTTGGAAACAAAAAATTAAGGCTATATATATATATATATATATATATATATATATATATATATATATATAGACCTGCAAAACACAGTCTCCCAGATGATGAGTAGCCTACTCAGCCACTGCCCACTCCTGGATGAAGTCATACCTCCTGTCAGAAAT
This sequence comes from Nannobrachium achirus, assembly GCF_963921795.1. Taxonomy (NCBI): domain Eukaryota; kingdom Metazoa; phylum Chordata; class Actinopteri; order Myctophiformes; family Myctophidae; genus Nannobrachium; species Nannobrachium achirus. The sequence goes on from NC_137820.1 coordinate 54,257,650, forward strand.
TCATTTCATTCCGCTTAAGAATGGCCTGAGTGGTCAGCGCCATCTGGTGGACAACTCATTGGGTGAAGTGTGGAGATGATGGTTTGTCATCAGAATAGAGGGTATGCGCGTGACATCATCATCATACCCGGAATTTATGTGGGATTAAGTGGCAAAAAACTACTTTCTGGCTCATACATCCAAACAGAAAAGTCCAATCTGATTGTATTAAACAATGTTAAACAATATTAAACTCACTTTGCCACTCGATTTGCCATTCACTTTATGCATTCACATAGCCTACCCTTGATTGATTGATTGAAGAATTTATTAGAAGTTTGCAATAGAAAAAAGTACAGTTTCATGACAGTACAAATCACTGGTACAAGGTCAACTAAAAGGAGATCCTAGAAAGCCGAGGCTTATTTCCACAGGAACCACACTTTAAGTATCTCATATAACATTGAAAGACAGACGGATAGAACATAGTACTTTATCTAGGATAATATCAGTTTCAAAAGCATAACATCAAATACAAAGGCAGAAAAAAGAATAATAAAAAAGGGGGGGGGGGGCATGGGGGCTTAGTCTATTTACAAGTCATGGGTAGCAGCTGTCTGAAGGTGACTTTTCATACCAATTTTGAAGGAGGCTAGGGATTTGCTCTCCTTTAGGGCTTGAGGAAGGGCGTTCCACATGTTGATGGTGTAGCAGGAGAACGAGTTAGAGCCTTGTTTAGTGTTAAATCTACGTTGATGATGATTAGTGGAGCTGCCTCTGGTGTTGTGGTCGTGAACATCCTTGACCTTTAAGAAGTAGTTTGTCAGGTACATGGGAATCTTGGAGGTGTAGTGTATCTTGTACACCAGGCCCATTGCAAGATGCTGTACTCTGTCAGCTACTTTGAGCCATCCCACGCTTTCGTGGTGATGATCGGTAAGGTGGGTCAGAGGAGGGAGACCAAGCACAACCCTAATTAGTTTGTTTTGGGCTGTTTGAAGCTTTAACTTTAAGGCGGCTGGGGCGTCGCGATACCAGACAAGGACTCCGTAATCAATGAGGGGCCCAATAAGAGCTCCTCCTAGTGTCTTTCGGGATTTAGTATTGATCAGCGGGGCAACCCTTTGCAAGAAGCGAATTCGTTGGTTGACTTTATTGATTACCTTGGTGGTCATTTTTTCACTGGATAGGTTAGCCTCCAGGATGCAACCCAGGTAGCAGATGTAGTTTTTTCTTTCTATCACAGTGTCACCTACTTTAATTGTGAAGTTCTCAACTAGGCTAAGTTTCTGACTAGATCCAAAGAGGATACATTCAGTTTTGCCTAGGTGAATTGAGAGTCTGTTGTCATTGAGCCAGGTGCAGATCTTGTTAAGTTCACAGTTAAGGGCCTTTTCAACCTGCAATAAGTCTCTGCCGGAGACTAGGAGAGCCGAGTCATCCGCGAACAGAAACAGATTGCAGTCACAAGCAGATGACATGTCGTTTACGTATATTAAGAACAACAGTGGTCCTAGTATACTCCCTTGAGGTACTCCACAGTTTACTGGGAGGGGGGGGGGCAGGGTTCCGTTGACTTCCACCATCTGTTCCCTCCCCACCAAGTAAGAGTGCATCCATCTCACTGCTGTGCGATCAAGACCAATAGCTTTGAGTTTTTCAATCAGAATAGAATGATCGACGGTGTCAAATGCCTTCTGGAGGTCCAGCATGAACATGCCGCAATATTTGCCATCGTGAATTCTATTAACTGATTGAAGCTCCTATGTGGTGTGCACGCTGGTGCCTCTTCAGATTCCCTAACACACTGAAACTCTTGTCACACTGTTTACACACAAAGGGCTTTTCTCCCTTGTGGATACGCTGGTGTATCTTCAGGCAATCTAACTGACTGAAACTCTTGTCACACTGTTTACACACAAAGGGTTTTTCACCAGTATGGACACGCTGGTGTGCCTTCAGATTCCCTACAAACTGAAACTCTTGTGACACTGTTTACACACAATGGGCTTTTCACCAGTGTGGATACGCTGATGAAGGCACATAAGTGGCGTTTCCATAAAACTACTTTTTGCGCATTAACGGCTGATTCGCTAAATGTTTTTATGGAAACACTTCAATTTGCGAATAAACTTTCATTATCCGCAAAAAAGATTATACGCTTGGAGGAGGAGGATTTTGAGGCTTAATCGGATAAACTAAATGCGCAAAAGTGAATGGAAACGGGTCAGACAATACATTCGAATAAAGTATGACGTTCTGGTCCATATCGTCCTCCTATATAACACTTTCCCCCGCCGCTTAATTAACGTCCATTGTACAGCGTTCGTCAGAGAAAGACAGCTGCTGATCGACAGATCTCTCTCTCTCTCTTTCTCCCTCTCCATCTCTCCCTCCCTCCCTCTCTCTCTCACTCACACACATGTACAGGCGCGCGCACGCAGCCACCCACGCACACACTTTTCATACAGGTTTGTTTTATATCAGCAGAAATATATCCAGATAGTCCATAGACTGTAGAAAAATAGAGATAGTCACTACCAGCATGGGAACAGCGCACGGGTGACGGACTGACTCGCTATATGTTGCTCTTGCAAGTACACGCCCACTGCCTGATCTACAAACCCTACAACGTAGCGTGGAGGGACACAGTTTGATCTTGGAAATCTACTGTTCCGTGCGCCACACAGTCATACGACTAATCATAAATCAGGCACCATGGCATGAGAAGCAGACAGCACGCAGACCAGTTTAGCAGCGGAGACGGAGAGAGAGGGTATAAAAGTCAGAGAGAGTAACAGAGGCATGGATGGAAACGTGTAAAAGTGAACTCATCGTCAAAATGGGACACAAATTCCTTATTGAAGCGTTTTTTCCTCCATTGCGCGAAGCAATGCGATGGTGTGTTGTGTGGATAATACGTTAATGTGTTTGTGTGCGTGTGCGTCACAGTGCGTGCGTGTGTTGCAAGGCGAAGCTCTCAGAACAGCCCCGTGACATTTTGTATTCATTATTGTGTCGCTTGTCGCTCTTCTTCTGCAGTTATAGAATGTCGTAGGACTGAAAAGGTGCGCCACCTATTGGTTTTCCAAACGAACTACTACCCTTATTCGAATGACACCCGCAAATGGAAACGGGCTAAATTCACTTAGTCTAAATGCGCATTTCTGATAATACGCTTCCCTAATGCGCTTAAGTTTATGGAAACGCCACTATTGACACACAGAACAGGACACCTGTGTCTTGGAAGATTGGTTCATGGACACCGCTTCTACTACTTGGACTGTAAATTGGAAGGTGTTTCTTTGTCTCTTGCAGGTTGGAAAGACCAATATATTCTCTGTCAATTTCTTTGCCTATGTCTCTATATATGCCTGACTCTCTGACTCTCACAGTACACTCTGTTTGTAAATACTTCCTCTCGGTCGTACTCAGACTAAAGATGATGTTTAGAAGCTGCGTCACATCTTATTCAGGTTGACCAGAGCTCTGGTCTGACGTTATACAACACAAACCATTGACATCATTCCTAATAAAACTGATTTGCACTGTTGCAATTCATCCATCTGTGAATTTACTTGAACCAGTAAATTGAACCAGCATACACAAACTTTAGAAGACAATGGTAGGCAATCAAGAGGGATTATGGGAAATGAGACAGATCCATGTTGATGACATGACTTTAGAGATACTGTGTACCGCTTTGCGTGATTTTAGGGCAAAATCTGTAGGAGCAGTGTCCAAAAATGTGTTTTGCAAGAATCGGCCTCATGGACCATGGTGGCGCTAGAAGAGCAAGAGGGCCATGTGAGAAATGAGTGGAGGTTGTGGATTTGCAGCCAAGGAGTGTGTGTGCAAAGTTTGGCATGGATCGTGGCAACGGTGGCGGAGATATGAGATGGGGAAAAGTGTAACGTGACAGACAGACAGACTGACAGACAGACTGACAGACTTACTGACAGACAGCCGGTGGAGGTTTTGATAGTAACAATTCATCCATCTGTGAATTTAGTTGAATCATTGAATCTATCGGACATTATGCCCGTTTATGCCCATCTATGCCCATCTGGCCCATCACATATGCACCTATAAGGCACAACACAACCTGGCTCCTCCCTACCTCTCTGACCTCCTCGAGCCACTTGTCCCGTCGCGTCGTTCCCTCAGGTCCAGTGATGCCGGACTCTTCGAGGCTGAATAATGAGTTTTGTGGTTTATTTAACCTGGCTTGTTGGAGCTTGAGTTGGCACTGGCAGACAGTGAAAGGTGAATGGCTGCCCATTAATAGGTGACAGATGACAGTGACAGCTCTATGCCACCCCCTTGTGTACAATGATGGCGTTTCACTCACCCTTTAACATTATGAGCTATAAATGAACTAATAAATACAACATATACACCATACACTTCGATTATTGTATATGGTTCTGATGATGATGCATTCACATCACTAACCTGTACTGGATAGTATTCACATATTTTTACCCAATTCATTACGATAATAATGACTTGTTGACATGATATATATTTTTTTTTTGTTCTGGAGAATTTGTGGTAGGAATGACACTGCCCATTGGTCATCACTCACACCACTATCTTCTTATAGAAAGCACACAGATAACATGAGCTGGCCTGGAATCCAGATCCATCCATAATAACATGGTTGCAGGGGAGGCCACGCGGAGACTGTCAACTTCTCCCCTGTTCAAAGGTCAAGGTCAACATAATGCAGTTGCAGGCTCCGGTTTAGTCATGTTTTCCTGACAGTCTTGTAATGAATTTGACTATTGACCTGCATCAACATGCAATAGAAAGCTTTATTAAAAAATGCACACAACTATAAAACATTTTTGGCAATTCTGATTTGATTTTGTCAGAAATGATAGAGACACACCCTGTTGAGCCACTGGGGCACCCATCCCCATGATTTGGAAGTAGAACCCGCTCACAGAGATATAGCCTATAGACTTGTTTAAGTTTATATCCATGGTGGAACTTTGTCAGACCTAACAAAGCCTAGAGCTATGGGTTCTACTTCCAATTAACTAAAGCATTTAAACCTTGAGAAATCCTACACATACTGTATGTAAGGTTGTACCACTGTGAGTAGACAATGTTACAGAACAAACCACATGCACACATTACAAAACAACATAGCATACAAAAACTAAGACAGAAGCAGCATTTCCATGACTATCAAATGATAAGACAAAACACAAGATCCCTCCACAATCATCTAATGTCAATACAATAGTACTGTAGCTTGAGAGTTCCCCCTTGTTATTGGCCTAATTATAGAAATTTCATGACATCAAAGGGCGGACAGCCAAGGCATGCCAGAGAGAGAGAGAGATAAGCATAATAATGAAGCCAACAGCCTCTCTGACCAGTGTTTGCATGATCGTTTGATTTGGTAATCATGCAAAATGTAATTTACAACATGAGTCATGGACAAATATCATGAGACCATAATTGGATATTGTGTGTGTGTGTGTGTGTGTGTGTGTGTGTGTGTGTGTGTGTGTGTGTGTGTGTGCGCGTGCGTGCGTGCGTACGTGCATGCGTGCGTGCGTGCGTGCGTGCGTGTGTGTGTGTGTGTGTGTGAGAGAGAGAGTGTGCAGGAGGAGGTATAATCAGAAGGTGCAAAATACATGCATGCTGGCATGTGTCTGTCTGGCATGAGTGTTCATGTGTGTCTTTCCATACATTATGGATTATGGACATATTTTCTCAGCAAGGTCTCGTTGCAATAACTTGCATAATCTCCCTCTCTATCCTGGGGTCCTGAGTGTTGACGCTGGTGTCTCCTATCTGCCCGTTCTCATACCTGAAAGAGACAAAAGCAGAAGGCGCTTAATGAACGAGATGCGCTGATTGGTCCAATATCTGATGGCAGTGACGGATAGCCTAACGTTTTCTCTGAGGTCTTATGTTGTGTACTTACACAAAGAAGAACCGCGTACACACATGGTCGGATATCGGGCACATCCATATGTTCCCATGTTTTTGAAGATTCTTTGAAGTTATAACTGTTAATGATATGAATAACATAATCATTAATGAGACAAAGCCATGGAAGTGCAATTTGTGATAAAGCAGTGTGGTTTGTGACATGACATACATAGTGATGTTTAATTTATAATCCGTCATAGAACAAAGTATACATTTCAAGTGGCCTTACTTAACAATTCAGTAAAATGTGTTTCCCAAAATGTTTACATGTTTTCAGCCATAATTATTTAACATGAACAATGTGTTTAGAAACATGTAATTGAAAAATAATAATACAAATAGTCGATGAAATAATAACAATAATACAAATAGTCGATGAATTAATAATAATAATACAAATAGCCGATGTTGTGAACTTATAAATCTACTATTTTTAAAAACGTTATGAACGTTTTCATTGGGATGTCAGGGTTAAAGTGGTTAAGGAGTGTTGTTATGTTTAAGTCTATTTACCCTCACAGAGTGCAATGCAGTTTAGATTCCTGTTCTGAAGGAATCTGGCTTGTCCCGGACGCTCCTAGATTGAATGCAAGATGAGATCAGTGAGGCTGAGATCAGACATGTTGTATATAGGACAGTGTAGGAGTTTGAGTGTACAATAGGAGCAAGTACTGTACACACTGTACCTGCTCGATTGTGTTGTTTCGGTTATATGTGTTAATAAGTTCTTCTTTGGAAGGCATTTGGTGTTGCCCTCTCCCCATGTCTGAGAATAGAGGGGGGGGGAGGCTTTTACAAACTGAATTTGTAAAGACTCAGTTTCAGGGAATGTCGCAAAAAGCTTGCGTGTGCAGCACTCTTACCCGAATATCCAAAGGATATGCTGGAGATGGGGCTTAAATAGATGCCTTTTCCATATGCAGCCCCATGAAGCTTAGATAAGAAAGAATACAAGAGTGAATGATGAGTGCATGAATCATCTTTAAGTTGAGCAAATTCTGGGTTAAAATGCCTTTTCAAATCATCATTATGTTTGTGCCTGTCAATTACTGATTAAGATGCTTGCCTCTGAAACCTCATGTGATTTCAAGCGAGTGAACCGTCTACATTCCTTAAGACAAAAAATAAAAAATGCAGAAAACCTGAAAACCATATCTATTAAACTGACCCTTAGGCTGTGAATACATTTGTACTTTTCACACCCAGGGTGTGAATACATTCGTACTTTTCATACCTGCAACTTTGTGTAGGAGGCATTGACTAGCCCATTTCTGAGTATCGAATGCCAATTTTCAATGTGGGAGCCACTAAAGAGAGAAACAGATGGAAGACTGAACAGCAAAATAGGGATTGTATTCTTTGAAAACTGCATGTGTGGAGTGTAGGGACAGACATGGTTATGAATACATGTACAGGCCAGGGGTGTCGCACCAAATTCTGGGACCTAGGTACAAGGATTCACTGCGTTATTTTGTGCTTTAACTATTGAAAAATAGCAGATATACAAGCTCACAGCTGCGAGCTGCGAGCTATTTTTGAAAAATCGTGAAAATCTTTGAAAGGTCTTTGAAGGTTTTTTGAAAATCCTATGATTCTATGTCAGTGGTGCTCAAACCTTTTCATGTGAGGGACCCCCAAAATGATATGTATTTGGCCACGGACCTCCATCTCAAAATGTTTAGTTCCAGGGACCCCCCCAGAAGCAAAATATGAGTTACAAATGTTTGGTTAAAAAATACATATATTCAAAGATTTGCACACATTTTCACGACTTTTCAAAAATAGCAGATCTACAAGCTCGCAGCGCTGTGAGCTTGTATATCTGCTATTTTTCCATAGCTATTAAGTATAAAATAATTAAGGCCCCTCCACCTAGGGCCCTAGTAACTCAGTCCCACCCCCCCCCCCCCCCCCCCCCCCCCCCCCCTGTGACGCCCCTGTACATGTACAGTATGTGTCAGTGTGTCACAAACAAAGAATATTACTCACTGGAATGCAAAAGTGCTGCCATCACGTTTTTTGGCCGCTTGGAATCGAGCCTCTTTAGCAGGGGGGCTGCTGACGAGCAGATACTGGTGGGGAGTGTGCATGAACTCCAGTTGCTATCGTACAGAGAAATGATGTGAGTAGGTGGAAGTCAAATCCAATATAAATCACACCATATCAATTGATATTAACAGGCAGGTACTTAAGCCACCTCTAACTAGGGGTGCAACAGTTAATCAAACTACGGCAATCAATTATTATAAATTTCAATTATATAAAATATATTTGGATTTATTTGCATCAGTTTTATATATTTAAAGAAAACAAATTGTCAAAAGAAAAAACTAGCCTTTTAGATTCATCAAAAAAGTAATCGACAGAATAATCACTAAGGGAATATTCGTGGCAGCTCTACTTCAAACACTTAGCACTCAGCTAAGAAGGATCGCTACAGTCTATTCTTCCATACCCTGTTGAGTGGAAGCTTGACAATGTGTGATCTGTTGCTGGCTATAATCCTGTTATAAACATACAAACGCATGGCTCAGAAAGTAGTCAACATAGCATCTATAATGGCATAAAGGTTTGATACAGTATATACTGTAGCCCTGGTGAGCTTACCATTGTAGTAAAGCGTGTGCAAGGGGATCTGCCATGTCCATCTGTTTCTTTATTTCTGAATATGAACCCTGGAAAAGAGTTGAAACAAAATTTCCTTTGTAATTATTTCTACCAGAACGAGTGAGTCATGAGTAACTGGTGTGAATAGTGAAGACAGATCATGACCTGTGACGTCCTCTGGATCAACGAGACGCTGTCCAAAAGATTCTGCAGCCTATCATAGCTCTTTCTCTGTGACAAGATAAAGATGAAACATTTATTGAAATAACTCAACGTTGCGTGTGAGACGATAATAATTCAGATAAGGTCAGTGTGATATACCCTGGGGCTGAAGGCCAGTGTATTTGGGTTGCACGGATTGACAACGCAGGGGTACGGTTCAAATATGACGCTCTTGCGTGAAGACCGAAGGGCAGCTCTGCACATAGCCACAAGCAAGTCCACTACCTGTAAATGAAGGATCCTTATTACAGTTAGCAGTGTATTGTGTGTGTGTGTGTGTGTGTGTGTGTGTGTGTGTGTGTGTGTGTGTGTGTGTGTGTGTGTGTGTGTGTGTGTGCGCGTGTGCGCAGGGGTGTCGCACCAAATTCTGGGCCCTGGGTACAAGGATTCACTGTGGGCCCCCCATGAATGTTCTTCATAGGGGGAGGGGGTTCAACCCGTTTGGACAGGCAACGCATTATTACGCATTATTTTGTGCTTTAACTGTTGAAAAATAGCAGATAAGGTCACAAGCTCGGCACTCGGGGCCGCGCTGCGAGCTTGTAGTTCTGCTATTTAAAAAAAAAAACGTGAACATTTGTGCAATTTTTGAATATTGTTGATGCGATTCTATCAATGTCCTCTAAATCCTTCTAAGGTTTTTTGAAAAACTTTTTCACATGAAGGACCCCCAAAATGATATGTATTTGGCCAGAATGGCCACGGACCCCCCATCTCACCTGTAAAAAATACATATATTCAAAGATTTGTGCACATTTTCAAGAACTTTTCAAAATAGCAGATCTACAAGCTCCTGCCGCGCTGTGAGCTTGTATATCTGCTATTTTTCAATAGCTAAAGTATAAAATAATTAAGGCCCCCCCCCCACCTTGTGACGCCCCTGCGTGCGTGTGCGTGCGTGCATGCGTGTGTGCATGAGTTTACCTCTGCACCGGTGGCCACCTCCTCTGTAGCACCAGACATAACACCCAATGTGTTGAAGGAAAACACACAAAGCTCCCTGGTGCAAACTGCTGGCTAGAAACATGCAAAGGAGAATAATAATGTCAATGCAATGACAGAATAGAACATGGCTATTTAACCTATCTTGCTATCGCAGTGTACCGGTACCTTTAACATGGGGCCATTCTGAAATACATGTCGCTCATCACAGACCACACAGTATTCATTCAGCGTGGGGATCCTCTGCTCAGCATACTTCATTATCTAAAAATAAAGAAACAACAATGTCACAGGACACTGAACCCAACACATTTTAACTCATAGATACCTGGATACTCCAAGTTGTAGCATTTCTAAGACACATGTACAACCCAAAGCACCCTTTTAATGTGTGAACTACTTCAGATTTTACCAGCATTTTGCATCCTTTACCTGGGCCAAGAAGCCGTGCTGGAGGCTGGGGGGTGTCTTACAGTTTACCGTGGCATGGGAGGAGAGAATTAACTCAAACAATTGTTTAGTAGTAATCTGTGTCGAAGACTTAACCGGAGGCACCAGCACCCTCTGGAGAGAGAGAGAGAGAGAGAGAGAGAGAGAGAGAGAGAGAGAGAGAGAGACAGAAACCGCCTTTACAATACAATCCACTTAAGTAGAAGCTGTGAATTTGGTCAACATAGTTGGGGGTCTTACCTTTCCATTGGTGGTGTAAGCAAAGAGTTCTCCTTTGGGATTCTTGATGGTGTAGACTTGATGGTGTGTCCGATTTATTAGACGGCTCACTTTTAGCTCAGAGGAAACACTCTTACTCTTTAAATCAGGGTCCATGAGCCCATTAGACCTGGTCCACAGCAAGTGAATGAATGATCGGTGGTTAAATCACAAAGAATACGAATTCTCTGAATTCCTATTTGTTATTAAGCTGCCCCCAACAAAGAGACGAACAAAGAGATTCAGAAAGAGGTTCCGATTTTCATGAACCTTGGGAATAATCAGTTGGCTGCCTCCAAGAGCTCCAAGAGATCATGATAACATTTTGAGTAAAAAAGGTTTGACCTCCTAGAATGAACCCAGATTGCTGAATTTAAACCTCAATTAAAAACAAGAAACTACATTTTGGTCTATTGGATTTGCACCTGACACAAACACACGCACAGCGCACACACGCACACGCACACGCACACGCACACGCACACGACACACACACACACACACACACACACACACACACACACACACACACACACGAAAAACAGACAAGAAAAATAAAGCATTTCCTACTTTGATACAGGTGGCCAGATGCCGAGTCTCATACGATACTTCTTGAAGGTTCCTCCAGGCCTGAACCAGCTGTGACTGGTCTTCTGTTGGACTACCACCCTCTCATTGGACAGATCTTTCCACCCCTGAGCTATGAACGTCCTGAGGATACTTGAGGGAACAGGATTTGTATTTTCTTTAGTTGTACTGCCACTTCCATGTTAAAAGATTAGTATTTCAATCAAATGAGCGCTCACTTCTGTAGCTGTTGTCCGACGCTGAAACCATCTCTGTTGGATGGCTGGAATACCTCCACCGATGGTACTGTAAGGAAGGAAGTACCGTTTAGAAATGAAAATATATATATTTGTCAGTGCAGCAGAGAGATACAGAAAAAAATCCAAACTCCATCTTTTAATGAACATGACATTCAACACTAGCCAGAACTGTACGGACCATAGGTACGGACACTATGGCCTTGTTCAGGCTTCAGGCAAATCTTATTGGTTTCTCGAATACAATCTTGTGAACCCACACTGTGGATGTGTGTCCAGTCCACACTATTACGTATTCGCTAGTGATCAGACGTGAATTGTGCATTCAGACATTGTTGACCTATCGACATTGGTTGCAATGTAACAATATGTATTTTGGCCAGCAACAATGTCATACGCTGAACTTGAAGTATAGATCATTTCAGTTTCAGTATCCGAGTATCCAGACTGAGACACATCTTTAGACATCTATTTCAAACCATGTTGTTAAAACGGATTTGCACAAGTTTCCCTTTTTATTGATTTATTTGTTGTTGTTGTAGTTGTTCTTCTTTTCTTTTCTTTTTTTTTTTTGTTCTTTTCTTTTTTTTTTGCTGTTCATACAGTACTTGTATATCGGTATGTATAATGTATAAAAATCTTTTGAAAATATCAGATCTACAAGCTCACGCTTGAGTAAATGTACTTAGTTACTTCACACCACTGGTTGTACTGTATGTAGCTCACCAGGACCGTCCAAGTACCGGGATGGAGAGAAGTGCAGACGGATGACTATGGGTTCTAATGGGAGGATCTTCCAGGCACTGCACACTTCCTGCTGTGGACACAGCCAAACACAGTGTTAATTTAACCACTTTCAACCCCACATCCCTATTTTTGGCATATCGTCGTTGTCGGGTAAAAACCTTGTACATCCAAAACCGTTGGTTTTGCATTTATCATTTTTAAAATGATTTAAACTATTGAAAACAGTCGATCTACAAGCACACAACGCCTCGAGGCGTTGTGTGCTTGTAGATCTGTTGTTTTCACTACTTTTGTGCGACGGTCTTGTATGATGAAGCAGGGCTTTACTTTGCGAAAGAACATACAAATTTGAAACTTGGAGATACGAGGTTTCCACCCGACAACGACGATATCATTATTTATAGCTGAACATTTTCAAATATCTTCAAAGATTCTCAAAAGTTCCTCGCCATTTATTGTGTCCTGTGTATCCTGTGACAATACACAATGAATCACAACAGAACACAATGAAAACAGCGCAGCCCAATTGCATATTTATATTTACAAAAAAAGGCACAATTTCTAGTATGGAATTGATGATGCTCCAATTTAAGTGTTCAATTGAATGTTTGGTTACTGTTTGGACTGAAAGATGTGTTATGTTATAGCTTACATCCAAGAAGTTGACGCTAATATGCATGTCCACGTCCATGTCATCAATCATCCTGTACTCCCTACAGCAGTAGAAGAGGAGTGAGAGAAAAAAATCATTGAGGTGGAGAAAATAAGCAGAGATATATATGCCTAATTAATGCTTTGTATTGTTATTTTCTTTAAAGAAGTAACTGAGAGATATTAGAAGTCTAAATGCAGAACTGAACTTCAGTGTGAAAGGGCTGCAGGTGAGTGTTAGTACCTGACAGTCACTGCAGTGTCTGAGTATAGAGTCCTGGCTGCTGCTATGTCTATGTCCAGCTGGGCGTGACGATACAGGTCACTAGAACAGCTCCCCTGGAGCGGCAAATAGACACACGTGTTCACCTTCTGGTCTCAACAGCTCAACATCAGAGAGGAGTTCAATCACTAAAAGCCTTTCACAGAATTCCATGTTTCATGCTATTGCTATAGGAAGAAGAGATGTGCTTCAGCACATACCGGTAGGCTTTTGGTGGCATTGCTCTATATTGAGAAAGGATACTTTGTGCTGACTTAAGGGGCTACTACTACAGGATCAGGCAGACAGTAGTTGCCATATGTTACCTTTGGCTTTGCTTCCTCACAAAACTAATTCCATGACACGTGTCATGGAATGACGGGAGTAAGACCCAGGATAATTGGGTCATGGAAATAGAGTGCCAAGAAAACAATGAAGTGCTATAAACTAACTAAGATAGAAGGTAGACATCAAACCTATAGCTTCTGTCTAAATTGCATGTGAACAAGCAAACAGCATATATCTGGATAACATAACTAGCTATCTATTTAAATGGACTGCTTAATGGAGTGCTGAAGCAAACAAATAATGAGTGCCAGGAGTTCAACATGTTCTCAATGAATAATTACTCATTTAATGCTACTGAATCATTCTTTAGAGTGCATTGCAATGAGCCATAGAAAGCTTATTCATTTATTATGTTTGTTTACTTGGATTCCATTCAGACACTCCTCTGTGTCACTGTCCTCATCAGACTGGCTGTCACTCCAGTACTGGCTCTCCATCCCCTGTTGGTCTGTTGCAATCACAAGCACTTTATTGGTCAAGTATAATAAATGCAGAGGCATTTGATTATGTAGATCAGTGGTTCTCAAGAAGTGTTTTTGTTTGCAGGCTTGTCTTTGGATCTGATAACCCACACATAGAGTGATGCTGACACTGAATACAACCACTATCATGAAATATACGTTTATACGTAGCTGCATCAGTTAGGACTATACCCTTTCACAATATCAGCATCCAGACTGTAAAATGAGGAATATAAGATTGAAACAATTGTCTCACTATACTGTACATTCAGTACACTGATTATGTTGAGCATGAACCTCTGTCAATTACAATTATGGTTGATATGGAAAAAAAAAACATCAGACTGGGCTAAGACATAAACAGTATATTTCATAATATTTGTTACCTTACTTGTAATATAGCCTATATATTTATTGCATATAGCATAGGATTAATATTTAATATTAATTAATTCCTTTAAATGTAAAACACATAATCACTGTTTAAAAACAACATTTAAAGTCTTACCTTTTGTAGAGGAAAATAATCAAATCTGCGTTAGGCAAATGAATAACACAATTGAAACAAGTTCATGCTGTCGCTGTGACCTGCCTTCCTATGTATGTGTGTGTGTGTGTGTGTGTGTGGGGGGGGGGGGGGGGGGGGGGGGGGGGGGGGGGGGGGGCTGAAGATCAGTAGTGCTGCTGAAGATCAGTAGCACTGTGCATGCTAGACATCCAAGTCACATGACTGGCTGTTGAGCCGAGGGAGGGACTCTGCCGGGTGAAATAGGGGTGGGTTTGGTGAATGAAGATTAATCGCAATAGCCCATGGTCACACATGTTTGGGTCTTTACTTAGTAAACGGCAATGTTAACCTATGACCAAACTGTATAAATTAGGAATGTATAAATTCACGTATCATCCAGAAAAAGCACAGACATTTATTATCAGAGATGGTCAGAACAATGCCCTCAGAGAGAGAGTTGTGGGGTGCAGGATCTTACTGGATGACACTGTTGTGATGGATGTATGTAATGGCACTTGTCAAACATTTCCAGCTAAAGTGCAGTCTATAGCTTTCCACTGGGACCATCTGCTATTGTTGAAAAAGCAAGGATGTACAGTAATGGAAAGACACAAACAACCTTTCAAGAGTCGTGTATGCAGAGACTCTTAGATTTATTATGACCGCTCTCCATTGAAACCTATTGATCAGTGATGGCAGTGGATGGTGATATGGATGATGTTTGATATACAGTACATTGATTGTACCTTGGCCTGAATACTTCCTGTCTGTCTGGGGACCTGGCACTGCGGTCTGACCTTAATCAGCTGGCAGTCACCTGCTGCTCTGCAGCTTGACCAGATAAGACAGTATCCTTTAATGAATGCCGCTCGTAGTGTAATCCACTTACACAACAAAGTACTCTCAAACCACAGGCTTGAATGAATAGAATAGAATAGAATAGAATAGAATAGAATAGAATAGTACTATGGGGCTTTTAAGCCGTGACATCATTTTGTAGTTTATTGTCAATATGTGTCCCTCGCTATTTCAACAGATCCGAGACAGAAATAACGACTAAAGTATAATTCTACCACTTTCCTGTCAACAAGAAAAAGAAGACAAATTAGTAAATAGTAAAAATAGTAAAAAGATTCACGGGCGCTGGGGCCTTTTGGCCCCAAAAGTTCTCCTCTGCCTACAAAATGATGTCAGACTTAAGAGCCCCATAGTCCGGTTGCCCTAATAAAGATTTTAAAAAGCATCAACACAAATGACTAATGACAAATCTAAATGGGTATAAATCTGAAAATCCCCATGAGTGGAGATCTCTGATGTCATCAATGTGACCTCATAGTACTGATATCATAGACTAACATCTTGTGTCCTGATAATATACAGCACTAAAGAACTCTGACAACGTGCACAACAGGTAGCCTATTGCACCAGTAAGACGACCTAAGGGCGAGAAGCGACCTCACCCTAAAGGGCGATGTCACGCACATGGGCGCGTGCATGCATCTGCCTGGGTCACAGCAGACTGCTGGGTGAGCGCTGGCACTTTGGCATGCGATCAACTTTGACCAAAAAGAATGCACAGACCTGGTTGGTTGTTTAAGTCGGACAAAATGTGGCCAAAATGTGGCCACATTTTCCCAAATATGGAGATGACTGATGTCTGACATCATAGATGTTTGACGTCTTAGACCACATGAGACTGACACAGTACGTCCATATATGGGCATTCCCAGAATATATATGTTCATATATGGGCATTCCCAGATATGGGCTTAATATTGATTACATCAGGGATGTCCATATAAAGGCATAAAAGGGATTGTATTAGTGTGGTTGCCCTAGGCCTAGGGCATCATCTGGGAATGACCATATATGGACTTAATTCTCCTGGAAGGAGCTAAGCTCTAACTTCTGGCTTTGTCCGGTTCCCAAACTGATGGGAAAAATTTGTAAAAAGTTGGCCTACATCTGGCCTAGATACGGCCTACATCTTGGCACAAACGGCTCAAAGTTTGTTGTACGCCCACTGTCGCCCAGGGTCCTATTGGCCAAGCTTCGCAGGATGCGCTGTGATTGGCTAGTGGGATGCTTGATGAAATTAACTCATAAATAGCACCACTCACTGGGTGTGATTTTTGAGCGGTGGTCACACCGTCTCCTATACGTGGCCGTGTGTGTGGGTATGTATGTATGTATGTATGCGTCCGTTCGTCCGTGTCTGTATGTAGCCTGCAGTACCTTTTCTGACCACACATGTTAAGGGAGGGGCGCTGTTGTTCAGACTCACATTCACACACACACACGCGCGCGCGCATGCACGCACGCACACACACACACACACACACACACACACACACACACACACACACACACACACACACACACACACACACAGCCTCCACCGCTCAGTTCACACGAGTGTGATTTTTAAAACTATATTTCCATATTCATAGAATAGAGCTCAGTGTGAACGGCCATTAACCCAAGTACTCTATACTGTATGTGTGGAATCTCTATGTATCTGTCCTTCCCATATCTCGAGAACCGTCGAGATATGGACAGACACATACAGATATCACCGTATAAGGGCATAAAAGGGACACAGAAAGACAGGTACAACAGGTACTCTGATAAAGCCGCCAAAACTATGACTCAGACATATCGGCGGATCTACGTGCTACTTAGATGTGAGGGGAAGGCTGCATAGCGTCCCAAACCTCTAATATACTGTATATCCTACTAATAAATAACCACATTTCTGTCTGGAGGACTGTCCGATGTCTCTGATATACACGCATCCAACCACAAATAAATGGTACATTTATATAGCGACTTTATCTAAGGCACTTTACATAGATTGTGCATGACATTCACCCACACATTCATACACCGATGCCAGAGGAAACCGTGCAAGGCGCCAACTGTGTGTCACCCTACCACCCTCCCACTGACCCTTCTTTGTAATTATCTAATGTATATTTTTTTCTTGCACTGTTTTTTTTCCTGCATAGTACTGTGTTCTATCTGTCTGTCATATCTGTCTGTCATTCAATGTTATATGAGATACTTTAATGGTTTCCTGTGCAAATAAAGCAAGTGCTTTCTAGGATCTCCTTTTAGTTGACCTTGTACCAGTGAACTGTACCGTCATGAAACTGTATCTTTTCCTATGCAAACCTCTAATAAAGTTTTCAATCAATCAATCAATCAATCAATCAATCAATCAATCAATCAATCAATCAAACTCTGGGGAAGCCCGGGATCGAACTGGGAACCTTCTTGTTGCCAGCGGCCCCCTGAGCCACTGCTGCCCGCATCTGTCCTTCAAATATCTTAAGAATCACTGAACCAATCGCCTTCTAGCACACTGATAGCGGGTACTGCATCCTGCAGGAGTTCACACATGCTCCAATATGTCCAAATATGGAGATGACTGACATCATAGATGCCTGACATCCTTAGTCTTTAAGTTCTCTGATAACAGGTACTACCCTATTTTGCCATATTCTATTACAGCTAGAGTCATTCGACTCCATCAACACAATACCACATGATGGATGCTGCCCTCCATCAGTTCAGACCTATTTCCAGCCTACTAGTGACCCCCCACCACTCAACACTCCCTGGCCGTCCACAAGCCACAGCAACCTTCCACACTCAGAAACCTGAAAAGACCCCCAGCTTTCAAAGCTCCGATCAAAATACACATCAGAATTCAGCCCCTCGGAACTCCTGGTTCAGCCAACCCACACAGGAACCAGGCTACCATCAAACGGGGGCTGGAACAGACTCTTGTCATGGCCAGCCTGATTTTGCTGGAACTCACCATGTATCTTCTACTGGTCCTGTGCCACCGAAAACCACAGCCCCATACTCACAGGAGTCGTCTGGTACTCTCTCCATGTTCTTCAAAGACGATGATATACAAAATAAGGAAGCATTGGTTGGAGAGGGAAGCAAAACTGTAAATGCTATTCAGGAATCCTTCCAGCTTCACAGCCACCAACCATGTCCACAGGCCCACAGTGGCCACACAGACACTCCTATGGATTACCAAGGAACTCCTTTGCCAGGTAATCCACCCATACTTTACATGAACAATGGGAATTATGCATCAGGAAACAGCCAGAAGCCTATTGAGATCCAGTTTGACCATATTGAAAATGGACAGGGTGTGCCCAATCAGGGAGTGTTGCCTGGCTCATCATACGGTAGCCCTACTGTTGCATCAGTGCATGGAGTAGACCAATATGAGGCAAGGCCTAATCTGGAGACCCCAGATTATATTCAAAGACCAATGAGATCTACCAATGTGTCTTCGGGCTATAGCAATGTGAGACAAGGGAGTGGACCTGGCTCTCAACTACACCATCCTTCTGACAATCCAAACCTTTCTGCTGCTGGGGGATACTTTGAGCAGATTGGCACTTCAACAGCTGGGAGTGATGTGGGCACTCGTCTTAGTTCCCAGGAACAGATATACCATAGCCAGCCACCAACATTAAGTGCTCCTAAGGTTGACATGGCAAGAATGGTAGCAGAGGGTGGTGAACATTATACTCCTGACAACCTGGGGCAGCAGCAGCATTCTGAAGACCTAGAAATTATCCATGGTCCAGGACAACCCATACCTGATGCAACTGGAGGTGGGGTGCCTCAGGTGCCTCAGCTGGCACACGCACATGTTCCTGACCCTGTTCAAGAGCTCAGCGCTGAGGTCATCCAAACCCAAGAGGATGGCCCTTGGGACCTCCACTCCCCACAAAGAGCTATCTCAACATACCAGCACAACACAGAGAATGTAAATAACCCACCAAAGGTGAGTGAAGGGGAAATGTCTGACTCTCTTGGAAACTTTGGCTATGCATCTCTACGGGCATCAGAGTCACTCTACCGACCTGTTCTGATTTCTCAGCCAGTGTCCAAATACAGCACGATTCCCCCAAGCAGCTTTGTTCAACCAGTTAGTCAAAATATGCTTCGGGAGACCACTTCACCTGTGAGACCACCCTTTTTCATTCCTGGACCATTGAGCTTCAATTCACCTGCCTCTAGTCAGAGCCCAATGAACCTGATTCGAGAAAACACAGAAGTGGTTAAAACCGAAATAACAGCTTCTTTTCCACTGTCTCAGACAGCCTGCCTCCCTTTGTCTGAGGAACAGTCAATGGGTGGAGACAGCCATTCTGCCCTTTCCATCAATTCACAGGCTCCTCCTGTAACTACTCCCATCTTGAATCATAGTCAACCATTACATTTTGAAGGACTTGATTTCTCAACACACAAATCACAGATCCAAAACCAGGCCTCTGTCCATTTGTCCAATCTGCAAGGGTCATCACAGGCTAGTAATGCACCTGAAATTTACATGCAGGTCACCAAAGATGCTCAACAGGGAGTAGTGAGACTTGAAGGGGAATCTCCTAACGTTAGCCAGCCCAGAGCCACTTCTGAAAATGCATGCACTCCATTAACTTTAAACACCCATCAGCTTCCAGCTGATCTCCCAAAGGTGCCAGAATTGCCTGAAATGCATGGACATAGTCCTCCAGTTCCAGTCAGTGGAGGACCAACTTCTCCTGGGCAGTTTCCTCCTCCAGCACAAGGGCCTGCTGTAGGGAACCATTCAACTGCTGCTTATCCTCTTGGGCTTCGGGGGCCAGTGCTTTCACAGCTCATCCAACCAGCTCCTTCAGAACACCCTGGACCACCTTCCTCTCCTAGCAGTCAGGATGAACAAGAGGGTGGTGTGGAGCGTATTCCTGGCAATATGGAGCAGTCCTCTGATAACATAGAAAATATCCACAATCCAGGACAACCCATACCTGCTGCGGCTGGAGGTCGGATACCACAGCTGACACGCCCTGTGGTTCATTACCATGGTTATGGATCCCATCAGCCCTGTGAGAGCCCTGACACTACACATCGGGCTGAGAATGACACGTCTAGCTTAGAATCTAGCATTCTCCTAGCCCTTTCCGGTCACCTTGCTCTTGCCCCTGCTCAAGAGCCCAGTGCTGATGTCATCCAAACCCAAGAGGATGGCCCTTTGAACCTCCAGTCCCCACAAAGTGCCCGGTCAACATCCCAGGATCACTCAGATAACCTAGAGAACCCACCAAAGGTGTGTGAAGTGGTACTGTCTGACTCTCAAGGCAACCTGGGCTATGCATCTGTGCTGGTGTCTGAGTCACTCCACCAACCTGTTCTCATTGCTCCGCCAATGTCCAATTACAGCACAATTCACGCCACCAGCTTTGCTCAACCAGCTAGGCAAAATACACTTCGGGAGACCACTGCACCTGTGAAACCACCCTCACCGGAGCTAGGTGCAAACACTTCCCAGGCAGGACTGCCACAAGTAACTTCTATTCCGAACCCATTATTTATCTCTGGACCAATGATCTTCAATTCATCTGCCTCTAGTCAGAGCCCACTAAACCTGGTTCGAGAAATAACAGCGTGTCCACTGACTCAGCCAACCCAATCTCCTTTATCTAGGGGCCACTCTGCCCTCCCCATCAATTCACAGGCATCTGAAGCTGCATGCATCCCATCAGCTGCAACGATCCATCAGTTTCCAGCTGATCCCCATCCCCACATGGTGCCAGAATCTGAAATGCATGGACAAAGTCATGTTCCTCCAGTTCTAGTCAGTGGAGGATCACGTGCTGACCGGTATCCCCCTCCAGCACAAGGGCCTGCTGTAGAGAATCACTCTACTGCTGCTTACCCTCCTGGGCTTCAGGGACCGGTGCTTTCACAGCTCATCCAATCAGCTTCTTCAGAACCGCCTGGACTACTCCCCTCTTTTGGTAGTCAAGACAGCCAAGAGGGTGGTGTGGATTCAATTCCTGGCAAGCTGGAGCGGGCCCCTGAAAACCTAGAAAATGTCCACGGACAACCCATACCTACTGCAGCTGGAGGAGGGGTTCCTCAGCTGACCCACCCTGAGGGTCATTACTACCAACCTTCCTCACATGATTATAGATCCAATTGCCCCTGTGAGAGCCCTGACACTACACATTGGGCTCAGAATGACCCATCTAACTTAGGAGATAGTGTCCTAAAAGCGACAGCTGCTCACCCTGTACTTGCCCCTGTTCAAAAGTCTAGCACTGATGTCATACAACCTCAAGAGAAAGGCCCTCTGGACCACCACTCCTCACAGAGAGTACAGTCGACATCCCAGCACAACTCAGAGAACCTAGAGAACACGCCAAAGGTGAGTGAAGAGGAAATGTCTCAGCAAGCCCACCCCCCTTTATCTACGGACCAGTCAATCGATGGAGACAGACACACTGCCCTTTCCATCAATTCACGGTGTGCTCCTGCAACTACTCCTATCTGGAATCATAATCAACCATCAACATGTGAACTTGGTTTCTCTCTGCATCAATCACAGAACCAAAACCAAGCCTCTGACCATGTGTCTGCTCTTCAGGTGTCACCTCAGGCTAGTAATGCACCTGGATTTTACAAGCAGGTCACCGAAAAAGCTCAACAGGGAGTAGTGAGACTTGATAGCCAGACCACAGCAACTTATATGATCCCACACGCACCTGTATCTGTATACAACTCATCAGCTTCAAACACCCATCAGCTTCCAGTTGATCCGCTCAAGGTGCCAGATCAACTGATGCCACTTTCTCATGGCCAATATCCCCCTCCAGTTCAAGGGCCAGCTGTAGGGAGTCACTTTACTGCTACTTGCCCTCCTGTCATCCATCCCCAAGAGGATGGTCATCTGGATCTCCACTCCCCACAGAGAGCACAGTCCATATCTCTGCACCACTCAGAGAACCTGCCAAAGGTGAGTGATGGGGAAACGTCTGACTCACAAGGCAATCTGGGATATGCATCTCTGCTGGTGTCTGAGTCACTCCACCGGCATCAACCTGTTGTGATTGCTCCACAGGTGTCCGATTACAGTGTGATTCCCCCCAGCTCCTTTGCTCAACCAGCTAGTCAAAATATGCTTTTGGACACCACTTCATCTGTGAGACCACACTTGCAGGATACAGATACTTCCCAGCCAGAGCTGCAGCAAGTACCGGTAACTTCTAATCAGAGCCAAATATTTATCCCTGGACCAGTGAGCTTCATTGATTGGCCATTGATTGGCTTCACGGGCCAATCAATGGGTGGAGAAGGCCATTCTGCCCTTCTCATCAATTCACAGGCTCCTCCTTTTGCAACTGGTCCTGTCTTAAATTATAGACAACCATCAAATTACGAACTGCACCAAGCCTCTGGCCTTTCATCCTCTCTTCAAGGATCACCTTGTAATTCATCTGGGCTTCACCTGCAGGTCACCAAAAATGCTCAATCAGTGAGACTTGAAGGGAAATCCACTAATGTTAGCCAGACCAAAACCACTTCTTTGACCTCACAGGCAGCTGAACTGGCATGCTCCCCATCACCTTCGAACACACACCAGTTTCTAGCTGATCATCCCGAGGTACCAGAATCTTCTGCAATGCTTGGCCAAGGTCATGTTCCCCCTGTTCCAGTGAGTGGTGCACCACCTCCTCCTGGCCAGTATCTCCCTCCAGCACAAGGGCCTGCTGTAGAGAATCACTCTACTGCTGATTACCCTCTTGGGCCTCAGGAGCAAGTGCCTCCAAAGGTAATCCTAACAGCTCCTTCAGAACCCCGTGGACCACCATCCCCTTTGGGCCATCAACAGGGTTATGGCCCCACTACTCCAGTATCAGGGTGGATATATGGAGGGTACAATGTAGGAGAATACTCAGACAGCAGAGCGCCCTATGTGCCTGACCAGTTCCCACCTCCCCTTGGAGATCATACGTCACAGCAATATAATCCTGATGACCCATATAGAAGACCAGATAACATTAGCCAGACTACAGCCTCGCAGTCACCTGATCCTGAATGCACAAGATCAACTTCAAACATCCATCAGTTTCCAGCTGATCCCACCAAGGTGCCAGAATCTGCAAAGAATGGTGATGTTTATCTGGTTCCAGTCAGTGGAGCCCCACCTCCTCCTTACCAATATTGCCCTCAAGCACACATGCCTGCTTTAGGAACTCACTCTTCTGGTGATTACCCTCCAACGGTCATCCAACCAGCTTTTTCAGAACCCATTGGACCATCCTCCCCATTGGGTGGTCAACATGGGTATGGAGAAAACTCAGACAGCCAGTTCAAACTTCCACCTGGAGACCGTAGGCCACAGCAATATTATCACAATGACCCATATAGAAGACCAGATCCTTGTTATGACGGTTATCAAGAAGCTCCCAACCCGACTTACAGAGACCAAAGCTACCAATACAGAGATCCTCAGTCTGACCATCCCAGGGCCATTCAGTACTCAGACAGACCTTTGTCGAGGCAGGGCTATCCTGACTACAGGGCTAAACAAAGTGGCAGTAAATATTATGCCGATTATTACAGACTCGAAGGGGAATCTGCTAATGTCAGCCAGAGCACAGCCTCTTTAACCACACAGAATCAATCTACTGCTGTTAATCTTCCTGGGCCTCGGAGGCCAGTTCCTCCAGGGGACATCCAACTGGCTCCTTCAGAACACCCTGGACCACCCTCCTCTTTGGAAAATCAGCAGGGGTATGGGCCCACTCCTCCAACAAGTAAGATGTATGGATGCTACAATAGAGGTGGCTATGGAGGATGTTCAGGCAGCAGAGACCCTTACCCTTCTGGCCAGTTCCCAAGTCCACCTGTAGACCATAAGCCACAGCAATACTATCCTGACGACTCCTATAGAAGACCACATCCTTATGGTAGATACCAAGGACATAACCCACCTTACAGCGACCCATACTACGAGTACAGGAATCCTCAGTCTGACGGTCCAAGTTCCAGGACCAGCCAGTATTCAGAGAGACCCTCATCCAGGCAAGGATATCCTGATACCAGTGATGAAAGTTATGCAGCTTATTACAGGAAACAATATGAATATGATGGCTTAAATGCTGGATTATATGATCCTTACAACAAACGGTACCACAATCAGTCCTACAGGAGCAGAGACCTCTACTACAACCAACACACATGTCCTGACAGGAGAGATGGCTACGATGACCTGTGGAAGCACTATCCATCCAGCTTTTATGATGACTACCATTGGCACAGAGATACATTTGAAGACGAGTTTGACCCTACAGTGTCTACCCCACCTGTGGACTACTATAGAGAGTACCCAGACCAGACTGATGTTACCCAGATGTACGGTCAGTACCCTACCTCCTTAGAGTACACCACAGAAAGTTCCTGGATCACCCCGGAAGAACCTCCTCCTCGTCCACTCACCCCAGAGAAGTTCACCATACCTCACCGTTGTGCACGCTTTGGACCTGATGGTCATCTTGTTCAGATTCTACCCAATCGTCCCTCAGCTGGACAGCCTGCTCTGGTTGACATCCACAATTTGGAGACAATGTTGCAGGACACTCCTGATCAGTCAGAATTCCGAGCCTTCCCAGGGCCCCTTGTCAAAGAGGAAACCAACAAGGTAGATGTGATCATGTTCTCCCAGAATAAAGCCATGGAATGTTCTCATAACAATGACCTCTTGGACAAAGACTCTGCTTGCTTGCTTTGGGAATTCATTGTTCTGCTTTGTAGACAGAATGGGGCCATGGTTGGTACAGACATAGCAGATTTGTTGCTGAAGGAGCATCGATCTGTGTGGTTATCGAGTAAGAGTCCAGATGAAGCCAACTTGATTGACTTGAACAATAACCCACAAGCCAGAGCTGAAGAAGAGCCTGGAGCAGGCTCACTATCCATCCTTTCTGATACCTTCATGACGGTTCCAGAGAATATGGGCAAGGAAACAGAGCGGTTCAGGAAACTTCTATTGTTTGGTCGCAAAAAGAATGCACTGGAGGCAGCTATGAAGGGAGGTCTCTGGGGCCATGCCCTACTTTTGGCCAGTAAGATGGATAACAGAACACATGCACATGTCATGACCAGGTTTGTGAATAGTTTAGCCATCACTGACCCACTTCAGACAGTATACCAGCTAATGTTTGGGCAAATACCTGCCTCTGCCACTAGCTGTGGAGAGGAGATTTGGGGTGATTGGCGCCCTCACTTGGCCATGGTGCTGTCTAATCTCACACAAACCCTCCACTTGGATACCTGGATTACCACCATGGGTGACACTCTAGCCTCCAAGGGACTTATTGATGCCGCCCATTTCTGTTATCTGATTGCTCATGTGTTTATGAAGGATACTTCCAAGATGGTTCTGATTGGCTCCAACCCCAGTTTGACCTTCTGCCAATTTGCAACCAATGAGGCAATCCAGAGGACCGAGGCCTATGAGTATGCCCAATCACTATGCTCCCGGCGCTTCTCACTACCCAACTTCCAGGTGTACAAGTTTATCTATGCATGTCGACTGGCTGAAGTGGGGATGAGTGCCCAGGCCTTCAACTACTGTAAAGTAATCTCTAAGAATGTCCTCATGCAGCCTTCCTGTCACTCACCTGTCTTAATTAGCCAGCTCATTCAGATGTCTGAGAAGCTGCAATTCTTCGATCTCCAGTTGAAGGAGAAACCAGAAGAGCAGCTTTTCAAAGAGCCAGAGTGGTTGATCCACCTCAGACAACTGGATGTCCAAATCAGGAAGGGGGTGATAGCCTACAATGCACAAAAAGCAACTCCTACACAGTATGATTTCAGCAGCATTAGCTCTGAGCTGGACAAGCCCAGTCCAAACGAGCCTCATACCATGCCCCTGGGAATGGACGCTCACCCTACTGACAACACTCTGAGGACCTCATTATTACCTGATCCACCAAAACAGGGAGTGCAGTTGATGTCTCCAGCTCCCACTACCATTCTGCAAGATGGGATAGGTCAACCACCACACAGGTCTTCCACTACTCCCTTCCAGAGTCAGCTCCAGCCTCAGGCCCAACCTGAGCCAAAAGGTTTTTACACAGGAGCCCTACGACAATCTGGTCCCCCACTTCCACAAATGGGCCAGATGTCGCCTCAAATGCACCCTCAAATACATCAGCCACCACCCCAAATGCCCCCACACATGACTCCTGGGCATATGCCTCATTTAGAGAAGCCCTTCTATGTCCCTCCAATATCTACCTCTCTCACACTTCAGGTGGACTTTGATAATAATAGTGATAATATGCACTCTTGCACTGGATCAGAGTCCTCCATTGATTCAGGGGGAAAAGAGCAGAGCAACTCAGCTGCCAGACATTTTTTACCACCACTGCCACCACCACCACCACCATCCTCCATCCCTGAGCAGTCCTGCAAAGACGAGCCCAAAGATATCAAGAATGATTCTCCTAAAAAGGGTTGGCTGTTGTGGAATCTGTCTGACTGGTTCCAAACAAAGGGGAAGAATGTGGCTCACTTGCCAGATGACAAAAATAAATCTATTGTGTGGGATGATAAGAGACAAAAATGGGTGGACCTGAATGAGCCTGAAGAAGGGAGCAAGCCTCTTCCACCACCTCCGTCTGGCTTCTCTGAGATGGTTCCTGTTGTACCACGGGGTGGTGGGCCAGGTGTCAACAGGTTCTCCAGAAAAGCAGGTACAAAGAGCACATATGTGGATGTGTTGAACCCCAGATCGGCACATGCTCCAGCTGACCTCTTTGCTCCTCTGGCACCAATGCCCATGACAGACAACCTGCCTATGGAACACAGTGTCCCAGAAGGAGGAAACCAGGAGCAGCATTTACCTAATCTCTCAAGACAGATTCAGAGCTCCGCAGCTGAATCTGTCGGCAACTCCCATTACAACGTGTAGAGTTGTTATTAGGAATTAAAACAAAGGAGCACTGCCAGAAGAGGAGGGCTTAAGGAGAGCAAATGGGCCGACATCCGGTTGGGTGGAGCCCCCAGAGGCAAATTCAAAGGAAGTTTATTTTTTTATTTTCTTATTTTTTTTATGTTTTTGCCGATGGGTTCCCAGATTGGCATTTACCAAACCCCAGTGCTTGGTAAGCACTAAGGTAGAACCATACATCCATATATTGTTTGAGAGATTATTAGCTGTAGACAATCATCTGTGTAGGCCCCTTGTGCATTGCTGTTTGAGGACCATCTCAAACAACATCCCTAGCTCAGAAAGTGACAAACTCACCAGACCCCAAAAACTAAGCCTTTTAAGTTGTTGAATTGGCATGGCAATACATCTAACTTACAAAGACAACCAAGACAACAATCTGGACAGTGAAGATCATTTTGCAGTTCAGTCTGTATTTAGGCTGAGGACATAGGCTTTCCTCAGCCTATTTATGATAATTACCAGCTTGGAAAATGATCTCTTCCCTGCTGGAGTTTGAAGTGAGGAGAGAGATGTCAACATTAGGAAATGCACTCTAAGAGCTGCTGCTCCTTCAGCATTAAGAGTGATATGATGATTGTTGTTAATCAGATGATAGTGAACATGTCTGTTTCATGACCCCAGTGTCATAGTGCTCTCAATGCCTGCCTCAGTAATATTAATATCAGGATGAGAAATAACTTATAAATTAAATGAAAGAAAGAACTAGAGTCTTCATACTGGACCTATAACAGAAAGAGAAATGCACTCGAGGTTTGGATGTCTGGCTAAACATTAAAAAAGGTTTGTTCCTGCCATGGGTGTGATTTAAGACTACATATACATTTTTATTCTCATTTTAACAAGGTCATCTTAGGAACATAGCTTATGTGACACAATTTTTTCAATCAGAAAAATCCACAAATATCCCTACATGCTTTTATAATTACAAGCCAATTGGATTACTGTAACTTCCTTTTCAGAATTCAAGGATTTCAATTAATACTAATAACTAGAACAGGTATTTTTCGTCGACTTCTGGTGACACTGCACTGGCAACCCATATATTTAGAATTGCATTTTAAATCCCCTTTATTTCTGTATAAAGCATGTATAACCGGGCACCGTCGTATACAGTATTACAGAACACAGGTCTTCCTCTGCCCTTTTCTTAGATGTTCCCAAAGTATTTCATAGTCTGTTTTTTTATGGCATTTAATTTAGCCAATGTTAGGCACGTGACTGTTATGTTTTTATATTGCTATAGTTTATTTGATTTGTATTTTATAATTTTACACATTTTATTTCTCTTTTCTCTCTCTCTCTTTGTCTTGTTCTTTTTTTAGGGGCGGTGGGGGCATTTTTTAGCTCTTATTGGACATAGTGATGAGAGAGATCAGCAAATGGTCTGGCCGGAAGGGAATTGAACCAATAACTCACTCCTGGGCATTGGGCCCTGCCCCTGATACATTGTGACCAAAAAGTAAATACCGGTCCGGTACATAAATCATCGTAATTTATATAATATTATTTTTATAGATAGTATATATAGTATAATAGAATAGATCCGAAAAGAGCAGCATAGAGCACAGGTTATAGAATAGAATAGACCTTCACTCCATGCGGATAAGATATCAGGCAGCTGCCGAGTGCTTTGCACTGCTAACTATACACAGACAACTGCAGAGCAGTGTCCAGCTATGCTAAACTTAGATGAGCTCCCTGTCTGTGTCCATCGCTGCACCTAAGCCTTCTGCTATTTAAGAACAATCTGTACTTTCTGTGCACAGTGATGAATGATTTATTAACAACATATGTGGGTCATACCAAATGGTACAGGGATCAGACTAAATATGGACATACAGTACAGTATCTTTATGGTGGCATAGCAAATGGAATTGGTCAGTTTGGGAATAAACCTGTGTGTGATTGCCTCAGCAGTTGTTTAGCTATTGTATAAAAATGATAGCCAATCAAATAGTGCTACTTTCACCAAAATTCTGCCCTTTTATGGCATCTCTGTATCTCTGTTGCCACAAAAGTAAACCAATCATAGTGCCGCTCAAAATACCACACAAAAACCACACAGCTTAGTTAAATCTGATCTATCAATCATAGTTTTGAGGGCACAAAGGCCAAATGCTAGGGCAGGAAGGCCATCAAATAAAACAGTCCACTTGCAGAATGAGTTTAATTAAATTGTTGAATGTTTTATAATTATCAGTTGTTATTTTCACAAAATTATGTATTGGTATTCACAAATTACCTATAACATGTTTTATAAGTTCAGCCCTGGACTAATGTAGCCTATTGATTGATTGAATACTTTATTGTCAGTTTGCACAAGAAAGTTTAATATAAGGTCTGCAAAGAGGACTTTAAACCCAAGGAAGCCTATGGCTTGTTTCCATTGGGGTCCTTTGTACTCAATTCATTGAAACAGAATTACAATATACAATATGCGTTTCACTTTTTAACAGAGTTTTGAATTGCAGCCACCTGTAAGTGCTCTTTTGGAGCACTTACAAGTCCAGTGACTCAATCAGTTACTGGACTTGAGTCAGGGAGAGTTCAGGGTAAGAATACAGGGTAACACTTTCTATGCATCCCATGCTCATTAAATCTGCTTGTAACAATGTATACATACAGATAAATACTCCTAATGATTTATTAACAATAATAATAACACAATATAAAGGATATATAAGGATAAGTAAATGCATTGTATGCTTATGAGACTAATTATATTCATATGCACTCATAAGTACTACTCATAATTCAATAAACCATTTTATGAAGAGTGGCTAAGTGGCCCCATTGAAACAGGCTAGTTCAGTTTCAGGTCATCACCCACAAGGGGGAGCTGTTGTTATCTTTAGAGAGAGAGGGACACTGCAGAAGATGACAAATCAATGCTACTACAGTAGGCCTATACAGAATTGACAATGCAAAACAACTATAAACAGCTATAGAGCATTGTCAGTCTTAGATCATAAAGAAGACCTGCAGTCTTTACATTGTGTAATAGTGATGATCTCTGACATGCATAGTGCTGGTTCTTGGAACTTTTAGGTGGCCCCCCACTGACGATGGGGAGCACGCGCATTTTTGGTTTCGTTTTTTGCTGATACGGGCGGATATGGGTGTCTTAGTACATTGATTTATTATTACTGACAGTGACTAGAGCAGCTGTGTGACTGGCAGGTCACACTCACTCACCACACAAAGTCATAAGCACTGCAGCACAGCACCGGCATACAGACACAACTTAAAGGGATATTCCACTTTCAAAATAACCTTTGGACATTTTATTGTCTAATCAGGCTTTTATGAACAACCTGGACAGTATAAATGTTACCAGGCCCTCCTCCTCCATGGACCTTTTCCCATACACAGTTACACACCCATTGTAACTTCAAACTCAATTTGAACCATGATAGGTGACCTATCTGGTGACCCATAATAACATCCCAATACATGAGTGTAATTAAAAATGTAATTAAAAAAAGAATATTAAAGATAATTAAAAAATGTATTGGAAAAAACATGGCCTGCTCACGTATTAGGATGGTATTATGAGTCACCAGAAAAAATAATGGGTGTTTGTAATGAATCTATCATGGTTAAAATGGAGTTTGAAGTTACAAGTGAAGTGGGTGTGTATGGGGAAAGGTCCTGGAGGAGGAGGGCCTGGTAACATTTACATCAAATATCTAAATATTGAATCAAGCGAATTAAAAACTGTTCAGGGTGTTCATGAAAGCCGGATTAGACAATAAAATGAAAGCGAAGTATCCCTTTAATAAGGAAATACTACAGGTGGATTGCATAATGCAATTTGCAACTTGCATTCAACATGTAGGCCTATGTGGCATAGTATCAAATTATTCTGTTGTGTCTTGTGTGAGATCTTTGTTTTATTGCACTTTGAAATAATAATGCTAGTTTTTGGATAGGGGATACATGACATAATATTTATATTAAAGGGGTGTCATGACCCCTCTAAAATAATACGTACGTATATTCTCCCTGTGATGTGGCCCCTTAGTTGTGGCCCTAAGCGTTGTGGCCCTTATGTTGCTTATGCCAAGAACCGGCCCTGGACATGCACACAACCAGGCTTAAACATTTCTATGGCAATGACAGAATATAATGTCATTGCCATGTGACAATGGCACATGTCAATGAAACAAGCTATTATTGTTGAATTACAAGAAAACCAAATTACACACTGTTCTCTGTAGATACTAGTGCCACATACTATATACATTATGATATGTCATAGGCTTTTAAAAAAACTAAGCTTTGGCTGTTTTGATCAGAGTTTCACTGTTGTTTTCTCTATATAGGCCTACCTAAGGACATCTAGACAGTAAAGAAATTCTGGACCAAATGACAGAACATAGCCTGTATTGGACCAAATCATGGAAAATCTGGCAAAATAAAATGTCTTGGGGTCCCAGAGTGAAAATCATATCAAATTGCATGGAGTCTGTGCCCTAATGAAATAATTAAATCAGGGGCCTTGGAAAAGAAAAGGCTTGAGAATCACTGTAGACCATATAAGTTGAATTTAGAACACCAGTTGCTACCTCCTGGTACGGTACAGCATGTTCATAGGCTAGGACTGTACTCTGTATGTTCTGCGTGTGTCAAATAACGTGCTGTACATCATTTTGGTGTCTCTTTGGCATGTAGCCTACCCATGCAGGACACCACTGCAGTGACTCATTTCTTAAAATATACTCTGTCAAATTGTATGTAAATCCCTAACATCCTTTAAAATCGCCCTGAAAAGCCACTTACAGGCAGCAGCCGCTCATATATAGTCTAGGCCTAAGTGGTAAAAATAAACCTAGATATCCTTACCTCCTTTAAAAGCTATAGAGTGTGCCAATTGTAGTCCTACAACGGACATATTTTGGGTTAAACACAGGTGTTTCAATTGTTTGATTGGCATAGAACTAATGATCTACTCCAATCAGAACACCTGTGTTTGACCCAAAATATTGGCTAATGTTATTCATAATGCAACCCAAACATTAGTGAATGCCATGCCTTTAAGAGTTTAAGTTCAACCATATAGTGTAACCAGAAACTTGAGGGCGCCAAAGGAACAAGTGTGTCTGACTCAGGATGGTTCAAGTGCCACCGTGCAACGTTTCATGATTGGTCAATGAGACAGACCTTTCACACATGGGTGGACTCACTGGACTGTATCATTGCCCCACATATTTTTCATATTTCTGTGTTTTTCTATGCTGGGAATTCGGAGTTTGAACAATGTCCGTGATATTACGCAAATCAATGTATTTCCCCGTCAAAAAACATGTATTCAAGTCGCTGTACCAATAGCCAATATACTAGTCCTGATTGATGAGACGCCCTATTTTCCTGTCGTCGGATGGATACTTGAGGACACGCCCCAAAGTAGTTCCGGTTGATCTGAGAGGTTAACTTGGTGCCGTGCGGACTGCTGGACGCATTGGTCCCTGCAAAGTTCACCTGGTAAGTGAATAGGGCTTCCTACCATCTTCTAATGAAGATGAAGAAATGTGATTTATTTGTGCCTGATTTTAATCACTTTTGAGGGGTTGTGTAGCTATATATTTGTCGTTTGCATTATTGCACTGCACTGGGCTTACTGTAGTACGACCACTAATTAAGCTGAAGAAAATTATAGAGAAAACAGCAATTTAGGCTATTGTCTGGATTGGTACATTTAAATACAGTAGGTAGACTATATTAGTAGACATTATGGTGGAGGTACAATATAGGCAACTTAATTTTCCACAGAACAGAGAAATTGTGTTTTTGAAGTTATTCTGCTATATACCTCAACATACTACTTTTTCTTTATTTTTTTATATAGACCTATATATAAGTTTGATAACAGGTCATTTAGCCTATAGTCTTTGATGGTGTAGCCTACATGATCAGGAAATTAAGTTTTAGATATGAGGAAATTAGGTTTTAGACCATAAATAAACTATTTATTTAATTCTTGTTTTATCCATAAAGTCTAGTAGGCCTACTCTATTACAGCCCTTGTCAATATCACTTAGATGTATGGTTTCCACTGGTTAAATTGTTATTGTGCAGACAGTAAATTCTCTCAAGTGCATGTGTTCTTTAAGAATGTTTGTCGGCATCTCATAGTTGCCTACATGCCATAGCTTTCTATATAAAGTGCACAGCACACACACACACACACACATCTTGCATTCCACTATAGGTGTAGGCTAGCACCTGCTAAATTGTAATACTGCCTTTTCAAACATTGTCCTGTACTGCACAGTGCATGACTAAATTCTCAATCATCTGTAAAATGAACGAATGAATGAATTGGCAATAACCAAATTCACAGGTTTTCCTTTGAGTTCTGTGGTTCTTGAGTCACATTTATATACTTTCAAATGCGTGTGCTCCTCTTGCACTGCCTGAATTCCTGGTGATATGGGTGGGAGTGTGCCTGTGTGTGTGCAGTCATGCAGGCTCATATGTTGTCTGTGTTGGTCTTTGCACACACTGTTTGGTGAGCTTGCACAGCTTCAGTCTGACAGCAAGGGGCTTAAAATTAACTCCGCCGTCCACAGAGAGGTCACATTTTATTACGAGCAAATTATTGAGTAAATTACTCGACTGACATTGGGTTGCATCCATGCTGTAGCTCCTAATTTATGTTATTTCATCTTCATGTGTTCATCTTGAGTGAGATCTTGTTGTTTAGCTTTAGCAGAGAGTAGTCATGAGCCTTATTGTTTTCATCCAAAAGTCCTAGTCCAATATTATGGCGTGTTCACTTCAAAGTATTGACAACTGTAAAATTAATATCTGGCATCCACTTTTTGGCATGCACATGAAAGTCTATTTCTGATTTGCCCACTGCTTTTCATAAATAAACATTGTTACAGTAACTTAGGTGAGCTGTGCTGTCGTGCAACAACATAAATTAGGCTTTTGGATGGGTATCAGAGGCAGAGATGGCTGTTTAGCTAGATTTCAAGTACTGTACTGTACTGTACTGTGCTGTACTGTACTGTACTGTACTGTACTCTACTCTACTCTACTCTACTCTACTCTACTCTACTCTACTGATTATATCCTCATATAACTCAGTGGTTCTCAAAGTGGATTCCTGGGACTCTAGGTTCCTTTAGGGGGGTCTAAATTGACCCTTACAAGTCTGTAACTCTGACAGTGTACAAATGGAACCAAATGGATTTGGTTCCATTTGTAGACTGTCAGAGTTAAGGGAAGACCTTGAAATTTAAAAGTTTGAGAACCACTGTCCTAACTGATCACACATTGCCTCACTGTCTTCCTCAGGACGTTTCCTGCAGACACTGATCCAGTCATGTCGAAGTCAAAGGATATGGGCTCTTCCATCATTCAGACCCAGCAGCTGCACGCTGCCATGGCTGACACCCACCTTGAGCACATGTGCCTGCTGGACATCGACTCTGAGCCCGCCGTGTCTCGCAACACTGGCATCATCTGCACAATTGGTTAGACATATTTCCCAATACCATTCCTTCTGTATCTCATATTGTATTGACATTGCACAATTGGCTAGAAATATTCCCCAATGCCATTCTTTTTGTATCTCTTTTTGTATCTAATGTATATTGACATTATGAAAGCGATTACTCTGAATAGGTCTTTCGACAGCCTCCACATTCCGTTATACGTTTTTAGTCCTGTGTCTGGCCCCCCCATAAGCTCTCCTTGTTCTGCCATCTTCATGCAGGACCTGCCTCCCGTTCTGTGGATATGTCCAAGGAAATGATCAAGGCTGGGATGAACATTGCAAGAATGAACTTCTCTCATGGCACACATGAGGTCAGTTTAGGATGTTGCACCATAGCCACAGACAACATTAAGACAACAAATTAAGTTTCCATTAGGTGTCTGACCAAAGACAACGTACAACTTATATCTCCATCATTCTTGTAGAGCCGAAACAGTTGCTGTGACATTATACTCATCCCCTGGTAACCAGTTGTAAGGTGATACGTAGACTCATACTTGTGCCTCCCATGTTCACTCTATGTTGTCAGTAGCTCAGCCAACTGGAAAAGAGCAAATGTCTACATACCGTATTAGATTTCTGACCTTTTCCCTTTAAAAGTCACGGACAACTTTTCTCAGATGGTGTCAGCTTAACCACTTCCAACCTGGCGTTCCTATTTTGGGCATGTCATAGGTGAAAGTGGTCATAAAGAGCGAAAATCGGCAATGTAAAGCTCACAGTGCATCGCGTTGTGAACTTGTAGATGGGCTATTTTTGCATTGTGACACCATCGTATGACAACGTATAAAATAGGGCTCTCGTGGTTAAGAGATCAACCCCGAAAAATCCGTGTGCCAGCTCAGCTATAAAGAACTGAGTTACCACGTCATTGATGTCGTTATGGACACCGTTTTTTGACCGTTATGCGGGCAACAGCAAGGAAGGAAGAAGCTGGTCTTTGAAACTGCCGTTCTAATAAGTCCAGGTTAATACACACACAGAACAGGTGAAAGTTAACCAGATTATTTTATTTTTATCAATGAAACTATAAATAAAGTGACTTAAGAGATTTTTTTGTAAGAAGGGTAGCAGACATTTGACCTCTGTCTCTTTGGTGTCAGTTGTCAGAGTACAACTATAAATAGCTCTTCTCTTATGCCAGTCTCTCAGCAACAGTATGACTGGAAGGTATTCACAGGGACGAGGCATAGGTCACTGCCTAGTGCCTAGAGTAGATTTGTCCTTTGTCAATCCTGTATTTTTTTCCCCTGCCATTTTCAGATTATTTTCTTTCAGTTTTATTTAAAGATAGCATGTGACCTGACCTGTCATTTTCCACTCTGACCAGTTGCAAGTACAGTATAAGTATGTAACTGCTAAATACATACAATACCTAAAGTAAGAGCAAGATTAAGTAAATCATGGCTGGAAGCAAATGTTTGGTACATATTTACTAGTCATAAGCAGCCTAATAGGTAAAAAAAATAATTGATTCCTGATATGTTCCCGCCTGTCATGTGCCAACGTGTTGCCTGTGATTCCGTACACATACTAGTTATGTAATCGGCACTGTACTGTCCAACGTGATGGACAACGAAGCCTGTCTGCTTACTACAGTGTGTTAGCAGCTCCATTCTTTAACGACACCTAGCTATACGCACATCAACTGTGGGTGCTGGCTTAAACGGTTTTAAAGGCTGAATAGGTAGAAGCCGCTCATCAAAAATATGGTAGAGACTTCATTGTTACACTGACCTGAAGCTTGGATCGGAAGTTCGGAACGTAATTATTTTAAAATAAAGAAAGTGTCTACCATATTTTCGGTGTTTGGGTTCTACCTCTTCAACCAACTTAATGTTCACATTAATTCTTCTCATTAGCTTGACACCACCATATTATTGTGCTGTAATACATTTTTCACGTGGTACTGTAAATATTTTAGCATGCAATTATGACATCTGTGTACCATACAGAATTGCAAGTCATACTGTACATGGCAAACTTGGGTTATTGTAAGGTATTTTATATACAGTATGGCATATGAAATGTTTACACATAAATAAGAATACATATACACCTTTAAGACATTTTGCCAAATTCATGTACAGTAAATACAAGGAACTGACTCCATCCATATAAGAATGTTCTAAAGGCTTTTTACCTGGAATATGTCACCCCATACAGTACCATGCCGAGACCATCGCTAACGTCCGTGCAGCTACAGAGAGCTTTGGACCTGGATCCATTGAGTACAGACCAGTGGCCATCGCCCTGGATACCAAGGGACCTGAAATCAGGACTGGACTCATTAAGGGCGTGAGTACTCTCCAATAGGCAATTGTTTATGTTCCAAACACATACAAATGTGCATCCCATGCTCGCTCCTGTGATTTTTAGCACCACCGTATCGCTGTGTTTCTGCAGAAGTGGAATGTTTGATGCTGAGCATAAATGAGTATCTCGTCGTTGTCGGGCGGAAACCTCGTATCTCCAAGTTTCAAATTTGTATGTTTTTTCGAGAAGTAAAGCCCTGCTTCATCAGACAAGGCCGTCGCACAAAAGTAGTGAAAACAGCAGATCTACAAGCACACAACGCCTCGTGGTGCGAGGCGTTGTGTGCTTGTAGATCGGCTGTTTTCGCTAGTTTAAATCATTTTAAAAATGATAAATACAAAACAAACGGTTTTGGACATACAAGGTTTCCACCCGACAACGACGATATGTTTGTTTGCTTGTTGATGTTTGGTGTTTCTGCTGTTCCTACTCAGAGTGGCACCGCTGAGGTGGAGCTGAAGAAAGGCGCAATGATCAAGGTCACCATTGACGACAAGTACATGGAGAACTGTGATGAGACGCACCTGTGGCTCGACTACAAGAACATCACCAAGGTCGTGCAGATGGGAAGCCACGTCTACATTGACGACGGTCTCATGTCCCTCATGGTTAAGGAAATCGGTAAGGTTGCAAACAGGCAGTCGCCAGTTTTAGAACCCATTGTTCTTTCTTATTATCTCTCTGAGCAAGTTCGTCTTGTCCTGTATCCACAGGTAACGACTTCTTGATGTGCGAGATTGAGAACGGCGGCACGCTGGGCAGCAAGAAGGGTGTCAACCTGCCTGGAGCTGCCGTGGACCTGCCTGCCGTGTCAGAGAAGGACATTCAGGACCTGCAGTTCGGTGTGGAGCAGGGAGTCGACATGGTGTTCGCTTCCTTCATCCGCAAGGCTGCTGACGTGCATGCCGTCAGGAAGGTGCTGGGCGAGAAGGGCAAGGACATCAAGATCATCAGCAAACTGGAGAACCACGAGGGTGTGCGCAGGTGGGTAGGACGTAATATAAGGCAGGGGTCTTCAACGTTTTCAGGCCAAGGACCCCTTAGTTGAGAGAGAGATGAAGCAGGGACCCCCACAACGTTTTCATAGATTCCATATAGTTTCATTATTTGACAGCACAATCATTAGTTTTTTATTTTATTTATACCCATTAGTATTTTTCAGATATTTAACCATTTGAACTGTCCATACTTACTGTAATAAACTTGACCTTTCACTCAGTACTTAGTCTCCCCAGTTAGCAAATAGTTTGGGGATTTGGAGATGATTGCCCTTAGAATTCCTTTGTTTCATGATACCTTTGCAATGCAGATTCGATGAGATCCTGGAGGCCAGTGACGGTATCATGGTTGCCCGTGGTGACCTGGGTATCGAGATCCCCACAGAGAAGGTCTTCATCGCCCAGAAGATGATGACCGGCCGCTGCAACAGAATTGGCAAGCCCATCACCTGTGCCACACAGGTCAGTCGCATTATCAACGTAGATAGACGATAGTCATGTTATAAAGATGCATGTTGCTTACTTGCTCACAGTTGCTATTTATGTATACTGTAGATGCATGCCGTGTAATTGTACACCGAAGTAAATACATACAAAGGAAGAAAAACAAACGTAAACCCACCCACCCCTCTTTCCCCGGACCAACATTGTAATTAAAGTGCATACCTGTGCCAGGTCAGTTCCACTATGTAATGACCTCTTGAATCATATCTTTAAGCTTATCTGCAATACCAGACCATACCGTATAAGAACATTCTCCTCACTCGCCCCATGTAATCTCGCCGTTGACTGCTCGAGATAAACTATATCTAAAAAGGTTGGAACCCACTGGCGAAATGTTAGAGTATGAGGAGGTTTCCGCCGCGTACCAACCATATTCTTAGCCGCCGCCAATCCAGCAAAGAAGATGCGTTTGCGTATGCTATTTAGATGCAATTGTGAGTCATCATTTAGCAAAAATAAAGCTGGGGAAGGTGTAATATTATTAGAAATTACTGAAAGTTTGGCAGCAACCATATTCCAGAATGATAAAACATTTGGACATTCCCAAACCATATGAAAGAAGGTACCAATACTATTTGAAGCACAGAGAGTGATAGCACTGTTTTCTTGACTGCTTACCATGTTCTTGGTTTATTAGGGTTCATGCTGCCAACTCTGATCCTGTGCTTTGGACTCTGGATAAGACTGAGCCTGCTAAATGTCCATGTCAAAATTTTAAATCAGTGAGCACCATCCTCACAGGGGAAGAATCAGCATGTCGCTGTTGAACATTAAATAACTGGCAATCTCTCGTCCCTTTCCTGTTTCAGTATTTTTTATTAAAGGAAGTAGATAGACATTATTGACAATTCTCTCGTCCTTTTTCCATCAGATGCTGGAGAGCATGATCAAGAAGCCCCGCCCAACTCGCGCTGAGGGTAGCGACGTGGCCAACGCTGTGCTGGACGGCAACGACTGCATCATGCTGAGCGGTGAGACGGCCAAGGGAGAATACCCCCTGGAGGCAGTCCGTACTCAACACAAGGTGAGAACAGTGGTCCTGTACCACCTTTAGTGTTGGGTCATTTCCTAACTGCGTGAGGGATTGATGGGATGATCACTGAATGGTAGTGATCATGTAGATCAGTGGTCCTCATCCTCTGCATTCAGATTAACGGTCTTTAACTGTCTTAAGGCCCATTCCCACTGGGCCAGATAACAGATGAAAAAATCTCTTTCTCCAGATATTTTTCCATTCAAAGTGGACGGTAGATACAGATAAAAAAAATATCCTTTTCAACCATTGACAAAGAACAGGTTTAATAGAATAATTATGTCTCATTAGTTAAGTGATTGTGAAACTATTGTAATGAGGCTGTCTGTCTCTCTGTGTCTGTATGTCACTCTGTCTGCAATGACTCAATACACTGTATCATCATTGAATCATAACACAAGGCCATGAACCTTCATATATAACATCTCTCTATATCTCAATATCTGACATATTGTAATTTGGTGGTTAAGGCCGGCTAGGAGCCATGCAGCTCAACTACCTCTAGGTTGCCATTGTTTAATACGACTTCATGATCAGTGCAAAGGTTGGATCCTAGTGCGAGAGTACTGTATGTACTAACTTCTGCATGTGTAAAGCCATTGTACGAGGTAACAAGCCTGACAACTCTCTTGTCTGACTGCCCATGCTCAGATCGCTCGTGAGGCAGAGGCAGCCATGTTCCACAGACAGATGTTTGAGGAGCTTCGCCGCACCTCCCACCTGACCCGTGACCCCACTGAGACTGTCGCCATTGGTGCTGTGGAGGCTTCCTTCAAATGCTGCGCTAGCGCCATCATCTGCCTCACCAAGTCTGGCAGGTAGGAAGCCACAACCGCCTCCCGCATCATACTATCAGCATCATGAGGTCACACGATGCTTCAAGTCTCTGAAAGCCACCCCTCCAACTGTTCCATTTCTCCACTCATCCACCTGTCTCCACCCTTCCACCCATCAATTCCTCCCTCCATAGCCCTTTAACAGAACTAGGGATGCAACGATCTATTATCTTCTTAGTGCTTATCACTTCTGGGATGAACTGAATATATTTAAAAAAATATATAAAAATTAACGGATCAACGTGAACAAATTATAATAGATCTTTTATTTTGGCTTTATTTATAGTTGTAGTAGAGATGGACAGGAAACAGAGAAGGAGAGATAGGGAGAGACATGCGGTAAAGATCGTCGGTGCGGTAAAGAACGGGACTCGAACCCGCGATGCACCGTCAGGCTACCTAGGAGCCTAGGTGCCCGGACCACCAGAACAGTTGTCCGGGCCATAATTGATTGTTTTTATAATAAACTATATATATTAGTCTGATTACCCACTTATGCCCTAGTTAATATGTTGCTATACAATAGTGTTGTTTAAAAACAGCCGATTTACTGATTCTTTTATAATCAATCAAATTCATTAGCTGAATTAACTGTTGCACCCCGAGACAGAACACTGCGTCTCCGTCTCGTGTGACGATCTACTCTTAACTGCAGTCACAACCTCTGGTCCATTCCTGACCTTTTGAATAGTGAACCCTGACATTTCACAAGTTAATTTTATCTCCTGCTTCATCCCCTCTTTCTCTATGGGGCATATGATGTTTCCATTTGTGATGCCATGGATTTGTTATACAGCCTTGAATTGAATCACAAATCCTTTTTTTTCCCTCCTTCATTCGCATTACGAATTTAAACAAAAAATAATAGCACACACACACTTCTAATATACAATTTGTTTCTGCAGATCAGCTCACATGCTGTCCAGGTACAGGCCTCGTGCTCCCATCGTTGCTGTGACCCGCTGTGGTCAGACTGCCCGCCAGTGCCACTTGTACCGTGGCATCTACCCAGTGCTGTACACCAAGCCTGCCAACGATGTCTGGGCAGAGGACGTTGACCTGCGTGTGAACTTCGCCATGGAAGTTGGTGAGTAATCCGGCCAGTCGTTTGTGGGTTTAATCCATTTCCTCCCTTAAATATGAACCCCTTTCCCTTTTAGACAACAAAACCGTTGACTTTTTGTACAACTTAATAATCGCTTTGATAGCATCTTGGTTTGGCTCTGTCTCTTAAAACCATTTTCCTTGTATCCACAGGCAAGCACAAGAAGTTCTTCAAGTCCGGCGATGTGGT
This sequence comes from Nannobrachium achirus, assembly GCF_963921795.1. Classification (NCBI taxonomy): domain Eukaryota; kingdom Metazoa; phylum Chordata; class Actinopteri; order Myctophiformes; family Myctophidae; genus Nannobrachium; species Nannobrachium achirus. Next base: position 54,299,166 of record NC_137820.1, read on the forward strand.
CATTGTCGTGACCGGCTGGCGCCCAGGCTCTGGTTACACCAACACCATGCGTGTTGTGCTTGTACCTTGAACACCATCAAGGCACATTATAGTAACCCATCCTCTCTCCTGAAATCCCCCCCCCCCCCCATACACACCAACCTCCCCCCAACCACCCTAACTTAAGTAAGGCCACATCATGAAAGGACTTTGCACGGTGTCATTCACCAACCCTCTACACTCTACTGTATTCCCTGTGCCCAGGTGCTCCATCCAGTGCCGCCCAAGTCGTACTTGCCAGAGGCCAGAGGATTGCAAATCCCTGCCTCTTATTATTTGCACGTCGCTTTTCTGTATAAGAAAGTATTCAGAAGAGCACGTTCCAGTAACATATTTTGTCAGTTTTTAAATTGTCTGTTCATTTGTAGTTTGAATAATAAATGCAGCTCTGCATTGTTATTGACTTCTCTGACACAGACGGCATCACGCTGACATGCAAGGTGTGTGGAATCACGCTGTTATCTGGATTGTGACGTGAACTGGTATGACTTCACTTCCATTAAACTGAACACCTGGATCAACTGAGTGTGTTAGTTTTCTCTCTTATTCACAGTTGCACGACACCAAAGGTTGTTCTACGTGAATTAATTCAGTATTTCCTGCATTGAAACAATACCTATTGCACATCTTAATTCTCTAAGCTGTCCTACTCCTCTGTTAAGTTGATGCCTGGCATACTTTGCTGTCACATTACAGTTGTACTGTGTAATTAGCATTAAAGTGAAGGTTTTAGTGGGATTCCTTCCTCACGTTAGATTTCATCATTAACATGTTTGGTAAGTGATATAGTGCCTTTTTCCCATGCACTTCATAATGTGCAATGCATTATATTCACACCAATCAATCACACCACGGCTAGTTTGACCACTTTCAATCTGGCATTTCTATTTTGGATATTGTCAAAGAATTGTTAAAATAAATGTAAGTGGTGGTGATGCAAGCTTGTAGATCAACTATTTTTTACATGATGTCAGGGGGAGAGGAGGGCTCAAACCAGGAACCATCCAATACCCCTAAACACTCCACCTCTTAAGCCTCTGCCACCCAACACAAACTGCTCGGAACTGTATCTATCTAAATATAATATGGTATGATGAGCTATTTGATTATTTTAGTTTTTATATGTAAGTTCAAAATAAAGATTATCAAATCAAAATGGAAAAATAAGGGTTGTGTGCCCAATCTCTAAATGGCAATAATGCAAGTTGGAAGAGGGATGTCAAGATATATCTCTTCTTTGTCGCTTTTACTCAACCCTCCAGACCTCTGAGCCATATAAGGCAGAAGAACTTAAGCATTGTTCAAATATTTGCCCATGCCCATATAGTACATCATTTACAATACTATATGATTAGTCTGCATTGACATATGTGGAGCATTGTATCCACACTAGAAACAAGTTTAAAGTACAAAAAAATTAAAATCAAGTTGTTACAAGAACAGCTGGGAAAATATTGACCACTCTATTCTGTAAAAGGGTACAAGGGATGCCTGCACTCTAGTGCCCCCTTCTGTTCCATAGAACACATTACACCATCTGGTGGCAAACAGATGGTTGCTGATATCAAGGCTCTGTGGCCATTAGCTAATATCATTGAGAGAATACTGTGTGTCCATAGCATGAGACATAGGAAATAGAATTACACAACAATTATGTGTTGGCTTGGCCCAGCAGCTCAATTTAAGTTAGATTAAGAGTCAAGATTCTACTGTGTGTTTCCTCACTCAACCAACATACATGAATACTGTAACTGAGGGCAAATAACTTATTTTGAACACTAGTGTTTTGCAGTAACAAATTATTCATAATCCATTAAGCTCTGCAACTTCAACACAGTTTTTAAAGACCAACAACACAGAGGCTAATTACCATATGAGTTTATTTTTTTTATTGCATTTAATTCAATGGATAAAATAAAATATGCCTAACATACATTGATGATGGAATCTGTAAAAGCGTTGGTTAAAAAGATAGCATAATGACAGACAGACAGACAGACAGACAGACAGACAGACAGACAGACAGACAGATAGACAGATAGACAGATAGATAGATAGATAGAATGATAGATAGAATGATAGGTAGATAGGAATGAAACCCCACCCCCAGCCTCAACACTTAACCTCAACCTTGAGTAGAATACACTCAAGGTAATACAATATTCAATCTGTGTCCTTGTGGCAGTGGCGTGTGCGTGTGCGACTGTGCGTGTGTGCGTGCATGCACATTTCTTAGTTCGTTAATTCATGTGTGTGTCGTGTGGGTGATTGGGTGGGTGTGTGTGCACGTGTGTGTGGGTGGCATGGGGAGAGGCAGGGTGGGGACAGGCGGGTTGGGGGAGAATAGTAATGAGGGATTGATCCAGCCCAGTGGCAGTGACTGGCTAGTTGATGTTGATGTTATCTCCATTTCCCCGTGGGGTCAGAGTCAGTCAGACTGGGGCGCGAGAGCCTCAGTGGCTCTGGGCCTCAGCTTCCGTAACTAGGCAACTGGAGCCTCTGGACTCAGACCCTCCAAGATGTGTGACCCTCACAGCTAGTCAAGAGGCGCAGGAAATCGGCATGACCTAAAATAGATGGAATTCTAAACAAGAAGCCGGATTTAAGATCCCTACAGGTCTGATAAGTCTGGTCCGTTGAACAAAAAGAAACAAAACAAACAAAAGGAGAAAGCTATCAGTCCAAGACTGCTTATTCCTTATTGGTTCAGCATAGCATTGCAAGCAGCAGTTGTTCAAGGGAAGTCAAATTGTATGATCAATACAATGAAAGAGGTATAATATGCAGCAATATGATACTTGAAAGTCTCTCGTTCACTGTGTGTACAAGTAACCACTTTGTTAGCCCTTTGATTGGTGCAAAAAAAGAAAACATCCAGATCAAGCTTAGTGCATTGCTGGCTTCAGGATGTTTGATTATCCACATTCACTATGTTTACCCAGCTTGATATCTATTCTATTTTCCAACAAATCATTTCACTCATCCACGTTCACTGCTGAATAGAACAGTGCTTCAATTCACAGTACCTTTGTGCACCCATAAAAACAAACAAAAAACCACAAAACTACAGATTATTGCATAAGGGTGCTAATGGCACACACACACACACACACACAACCTTTGCTCGGGGTATTATGTGTACCTTCATTATTCTCAGAATAAAATGTGTTGGCATTAATTGTGCAGGTCTCCAAATCCCAGAGCTGCTGTGGAGGACACGATGGAACTGTGTGCATTGTCTCTCTAGCAACAACCATATTGTCTGCGAGCTCTTGTTCAGATTAGTTTCACTGCCCAACAGTTACATAATTGGAATCCACGTTGTTCTGTGGTCCCTTCTGTCCAGTACATTCACATCTGACGCAGGGATTCATTCTTAGACAAAAAGAAGGGGGGAAAAAAGTAGAACACACACCTGATCTGGTGCAGTATAGACAGAAAATCTATGAAAAAAGTCCACACACTTACTGTAACTACTTCAACCCTATCCCAATTTTGGGCATTTCATGTACAGTAGTAAATAAAAATATAAAAAAAGGTCAGACAAGCCCACAACACGCCACTTGTGCGACGTGTTGTGATCTTGTACATTGGCTATTTTTGAAATAATTTAGAACATTATTGTTGTGGTTAAGGGGTAAAAGTAGTTACACATGCTGCCAAGGTGTATTTATTGAAGAGAGATCAACATTTTATCTCTGGTCAATAAACAAACTGTGTGAGCAAGCTTAACAGTGTGCAGATTCATTCTTAGAAACCTATCTAATGACATACTGATGTTACATTAGATTCATTCCTTCAAGTTGTTTAATGTGGACTGATTTGGGGTCATATTTGTAACCCATTTGGGTATTGCTAAGACATTATCTTGGAAGACATACCATTGTCTAAAGCCTAATTTTACTCCATCTAGTGAAAGAACAGATAAACAACTGAAAGGCAACATATCTTTCAGTCAAAAATATGTTGTACATATGTTGCACAGTTGTGTTACAAAATATTAAATTAACAGTAGCTGTTCTCTCACTAAATCTCTTTTTTGGTAAGGTTTCACATTCACACAATCACAATACGCTCTAAAATGGATATAATAAAGGATATAATAAAATAGGAAAGTCATTTTAGTTTTTTGTTCAAAACTGGGTACAATTAGTTTCAACTAAAAGAATGTAGCTCAAAGTTTACGCAAAGAAATTGTCAGGATGAGAGTTTTATAAAGAAAGGACTATGTAACAAAGACCCAATTACATAGTTGGGGTTATAATATAATATAATACATAATACATATAATGACTGATATTGTCATGAAGTTATACTTGTACATCATCCTCAATTAAAATTTACCATATTCAAAGTAGCAATGTCCTCTAGAAAAATAATACCCAAGATTGTCTGTTACAACCTACTATCCATTCACGCTTAATACAAAAGATCTCTGACCTCCCCAGATGAGCATAATCCCACACCCACAAATGATGTCCTGGAGGAAGTCATCTTCCTACAGTTCTGGCATCAAAGGAGGGTGTGCTTTGACCTCACAAGTTGGACGGGAGTTTGGAGTGTTTGTGTTCTGTCCCTACCATCTCAGAGGGAGAGCTATGATGAGGGGACTGAGTGCCCATGGTCGGGTTGTGAGGTTCGGGCCCGGCGTACGTCCGACTCAGGGGCGAGGCTTGGCCTGGGATAGAGCTGAGGGGTTTACTCACAGACGTGAAGGAGGAGAAAGGACTTAACGCGCCCCCTGAAACATCAGATGAGCTGCTCGTTAGCAAATGCGCTTCCTGGGGGATGGAGCTCTGAGAGCCTGAGATAGTCTTTATTTCCTGGGTAAAGAGATGCGCTGTGCCCTCTGCCCTCTCACTGGAGGGACTGGCCACCCTGATAGGGCACACAGTCAGTGGGGTCGGGGAAAAGCAGGAACCCACGTTGGGGAGTACACTGCCGCACACAATCCTACCCGTGGCGGGGCTCTGGAGGCTGGGACTGGCAACTGGAGGTGTGCAGCTAGGGGAACCTTCTACTGAGCCATACTGGGCAAGGGAGGCCAGGGCAGAGTGCGTTGGAGGAACTTGTGGCAGGAACACAGACTGGATCCCAGCCAGACTGTGGTGCACCAGGGAAGAAGGGGCCCCAAATCCAGCCGCCAGCTGCTCTGGCTGATACCCAGCGGAGGACTGGGTGCTGGAGATGAAGGGACAATGGTGCACAAAGCTCACACCGCTGCTCGTCCTGGACACTCGGCCATGACTGAACTCCATCTGCTGAGTGTTGGCATGAGAGGACTGCTGAAACTGGCTTTGTATGGGGCTGACTGTGCTGGCAATCAGAGGGCTAATACTAGGAGCCAAGGGGACTGGGAATCTCCCAATAAGCCTCCCCGCTGCCCCCTGCTGGAGACAACCTGCTGGGTGGCCCTGAGGTAGATGTGATGACTGAGACAGATGCTGTGAGCTGCTGGTGAAGACAGGTTGAGAGGTGAGCGTGTGGGACATGGGGCTAGAGGAGAGATGAGTGTCAATCCCAGAGTGGAACTTGGTGGAGCTTTCAGGAGAGGCGGGCCCAGAACCACCGCCACTGGTAGTACTTGTCCTGACATGGACTCTTCTCGAAAGGCCACACGGGTCCTTGAATGAATCAGAAACGGAAGCTAACGGGTGGTGGAACAGGATGGGAGGCAGCTGAGCGTGGTGAGCCAGAGCCAGGGCCAGCGGTGTGGTGGCAGCAGCTGCCTGGAGGGGTGCCTGCACCAGCGGAGCCCAAATGACCGGGTTTGGTGAGGGCGGAACAGGGACAGGGCTCAGGCTCTCGACAGCAGTGGTCTGGATCAGCCGGGTGCACTGGGCCATGTCTCGGTCATGCTGCACTATTCTCTGGATGATCTCATTCTCTTGGAGGTCGAGGGTGCCCGAACTCTGGTGGTGCTGAACTTTGTGCTGTAGCACAGAGTTCCTCTTTCCTGTTAAAAGAAAGGACACGGGCAAATGCATCTTCACCACAGTTGTGGTTCTTATATTGTGCAGTGGACCAGTGGACTGTGGCCCAAGTCCCAAGACTGTCTAATAGGGAATATCGAGTTACAGTATCTTAGCTATGGGAAATGTGACATTTGTGTTATAGACAAACTGTTGAGGAACACCGCATATAGTAAATGATAAAAGGACTGAGAGGGTGATAAGCTTTTCAGCCAGTTGGATAACCTTGTGCGTGTTACAAACTATGTTTGTACCATGTGTGTGTTATAAACTATGTTTGTAAACTATGTTTGTAACACACACATATTTTCCTTTTTTCCATGCACATTTCTTTTTTTAATCTTACAGCATGACACCTAATTCCGTCTCAAATATGGAGTTCCACTCCAGTCTGGCCTCCAAATACTCACTGCACAGGGAAGCCATGCTGCTATTAGATCCTGGCCTGTCTAATAGATTGAGCATCTCAATGCTCAAACACTGTAGATTGCCATCAACCTCCTCCCCATGTCCACTCCTCCTGGCTCAGTACAAATGTGTGAAGTGCTACTACAGTCTGAAGCGGTAGATAAGGTGAAGAGGGTAAGGGTTGTAATTTCTCAGCAGAGGGCTCACCTATGCGGTCGAGGCGGTCGAGAGCCACGGTCTCGAAGGCCCTCCTCATCATGGGGTATTCCTCCAACACCTCGTTAAAGTTGTCCACAGACAGCGAGTAGAGGCGGCAATGGTTTTCCGCTCTCACGCTGGCCGTTCGCCTCCCTCGTGTCAGCAAGCAAATCTCTGCGGGGGAAAGAGAATTAAAACAAAGCACAGTGCATCACTTAAACCATTAGTATTACTGTTTCCTTAAAACATACTGCATGGACATGCTGTAAGTAAGAGCTTAACACTGAGGATTACATAAATAGGGATCATCGTGTTCTGTGTACAACATGTTATCCTGAATGTGAGTGGCAAATTGTTTTTTTCTCTGTTCTTTTTGGTTACACACTGCAACCTTATTTTGATATTTTCCGAACTATTACAAAATAAAGGCAAATTATATAAACCATCAGATTTTGTAGCTTATCTTACTGGTATAAATTGTATTATGAACGCAAGATTATGAAAATCTATTGCTGCCTTTGTTCTGTTTGTTTTGTAGGTGATAAGTGAATCAGTCAACTCAAATGCTCATAAAAACAGAATACATCACATTCTAATATACTCAGCAACACTTACGGTAAGTCACAAATCTCACAATATGACAGGTAGAATGAAACAGCCAGGATAGGGCAGGGAAAAAGCAACACAGCTCCAAAGCAACGTAGCACCTGACCTGCATAATGGATTTCATGTAGTGTTCATATTGTATATGGAAAAGGTCATCAATTGTCCAGTTTAGCAAACAGTCCTTTGCTACAGCAGTGGCAGGGGTGTCGCACCAAATTCTGGGCCTTGGGTACAAGGATTCACTGCGGGCCCCACATGAATGTTCTTCATAGGGGGGGGGGGGGGTTTAACCCATTTAGACTGGGAATGCATTATTAAGCCTAATTTTGTGCTTTAACTATTGAAAAATAGCAGATATACAAGCTCACTGCGAGCTTGTAGATCTGCTATTTTTGAAAAATCGTGAAAAGTCTTGTCAATGTCTATGTCAATGGTGCTCACACTTTTTCATTTCAAGGACCCCCAAAATGATATGTATTTGGCCACAGACTTTTGAGTTACAAATGTTCGCTTAAAAAAATACATATATTCAAAGATTTGCACACATTTTCACGACTCTTCAAAAATAGCAGATCTACAAGCTCGCAGCGTGAGCTGTGAGCTTGTAGATCTCCACCTTGGGCCTGAGGAACCCAGTCCCACTTTTCTCCCCCTTGTGACGACCCTGAACAGTGATAATAGAGAAGAAGAATAAACATTGTTTTTCACTTCAGAAAGCAAAGATGAAAAGACCCAAAGAGAGTGAACAGTTGAACTCACCACCAAAATAGGAACCATCACACAACTTGGTGTCCTTGCTGTTCTTGGTGATGACACTGACCACCCCGTGCTGGATGAAGTACATCTTTTGGCCGATGGTGCCCTCCTTGATGATGTAGTCTCTGGGCTGGAAGACCTCGAAGTGCAGCTTCGTCAGCATGGACGTCACAAAGTTGGGGTCGGCGTTGGCAAAGAGAGGCATGGAAGCCACCAGCTTGCGACAATTGAAGTTGACTATCTCCTGCAAAGAGACAGACATTTTGCTGTTTACTGGCCACGTTATTATATTCTACACTCTTAGAAAAGCTGTTAATACAGCCTAGCTCTCTGTTCACTGAGTTGCCACAGTCATTACTAATCAGAAAAAAAGGGCTATAATCCTATTATTGTGTAATAAACTGGATTTTGGATTACATGCGGCTCAGCCAGTTTTTAATTCATGACCAAAGTTAGCTGCTTCCTTATTACTGTAGATATTCAGATATTTACTATCCAGAACCATATAAGGTTAATAATGTCACACAAATAATAAATGAATTCTTCTCAAGAAAGTCAGCTGAGAAATCATCAGAAAGGATTAGGATGTCTCAGGGAAATGATCGTCATAATGAGATGTGACCTCTCGCAGCGGCTCGTTGAGTTCCTCTAGGATGCTCTCTTCGTCAAAGATCTTGCCCTGGTATCGGTGTTCGTAATAGTCGTGGATCCTCTGACGCATGCCAGTGGGGAGTTTGTGGAAAGACATGTACTGCTCCACCTGTTTATACTGCGAAGCCAAAGGAAGAGGAGTTATTTCCTTCATAAAGAACACGCTTATCTCCGAGAACATTGTTTGTGTACATGCAGACAAAGTGATATTCCTCATTAGGTTAGCAAACACCAGGCTTTGTACAGGTTTATGTCCCTATAGACTAAGCAACAGCCATCTGAAAGCTGCTCACACCACAATATTCCACCTCTGCTCAATCTGATAAATACAGTTTGTGCTCAGCAGGTTGCAGCTAATCAAATTAACTACAATGTCCTTCAGGAGCAGACAATGTAACAGCAACAAGGGCCTCATAAATGGTTTTGTCCTGTTTTTTCCACTATATTTCTGTCTCCGTTTGACTATTTTGTCTTCCTCTTGACAGTCCACCACCTGCCACATTTATCTCCTTTGTTTTAATTCTAATCCCTTAAACTAAAAAAACAGCAAGCATGGAGGCTATTGTAGGTCCCCTGCTTTTTTCAACTCTACTCTTCACAAAATAGCATAGATCTGCTGTACAAGCTCACAATGTGTTGCAACATGACACATTGTCAGTTTGTACAGCAGATCTGCTATTTTCGCAGCATGTTCGCCCCAGAAGAGGAACGCTAATCTATTTTGTGTGTGTGTGTGTGTGTGTGTGTGTGTGTGTGTGTGTGTGTGTGTGTGTGTGTGTGTGTGTGTGTGTGTGCGTGTGTGTGTGTCTCAAATAAAGTAACGAATGCATTTAGTTACAAAACCAACGTCATTGTGATGAGCTCAGCTCTGTAGCACTTTCCATTCTGATGATAATATTATCTCATACCACATGCAGCGCAGAGAGCACACACTTGGGATAAGCCACACACGTACCTTTTCCTGGTACTGCCTCCGAGACGAGTCCAAGGACTGGATGAGTGCGGTGGCGTGTCCAACAAACATGGCAAAGCAGGTGGCTCCCACTATCATGCTGAGGATGGTCAGCCACACGTCGGCCATGCCTATGGGGGGGTACAGGCCGTATCCAATGCACAGCATGTGGCTCATGGCCTTAAACAGGGCGTAGGAGTACTGCTCCTGCCAGGTGTCATTCTGTAGGTGACAAACAGGACATGAGGAGTGACCGCGTCTCTAACTATTTGCATTTAATGTAGAATCTACATTAAAATCTACATTGTAGATAGTCAGAGACTATCTATCTACATTACAGTGGTTCCCAAATGGTGTGCCGAGGTGCACTGGTGTGCCGTGAATCGTCCAGCCCAGGGACATTTTGGTACAACCACACATTATCATTGATTCAAATATTGTACATGTCACAGTGTTTTTGAAATTCAGTGAGATTGAGACCAGGAGTGCCTCCTTCCGGGGACTGCCCATGAAGTGAACTACAAAACGAGCTCTCCGGTCCCAATCTCACTGGTACCTCAAAAACACTGTAACATATACAACTAGATACAAAACTATGTGCACTCATTTCCCAATGGAGAAGTGTAAAATATATTAATAAATAAATAATTTGAATTCTCTCACAAAGGTACAAAAATAGCCGATCTACAAGCTCATCTGAAACAGATTTGAGCCACGAGAGGCACCAGCGAGTAAATCACCCCCCCACACACACACTTTGGTCGTTAGTTGTTTTAAATGTGCATTATGAATTAAGTCGATTTAATTTGACTTTTATTGGTTTTGTTTTTTTGTCTGATTGTCAAGGACTGTGAAACTGTGTATTATAGCCCCTTTTCCACTGACATGGTCCAACACCACACCACTCCACACCGCCCACTTGTGCCAGGTTACAAGGTACAAGGATCTGGGTAGAGTGGTGTGAAAGTGGTACTAAACATGGTACTAAAAAGTATCCAATCCAGAGTACTGTAGGTCTGAGCTAGGCCAAACAGGGCCAAATAATTCATAATGATCACTCATTGACTGTTTATTTAGACCACCAGGATATAGTTGTAATACATGATAATAGATTCTATTGTTATAACCACTATTATAATCTATTATAGTGTATTGTAAATTATCACAGTAATACATTAATCCATTATAGTGTATTATAATTAGGATAGTTGTAATACAAATTTATATTGTATTATAATCACAGTTAAAAGAGTACATTTGTTTCTTACTGATAGGGGTACTTTTGTTGTTTTGTGTAATGGAACATGTATATTTGTATGTGGTGCGGTGTGGTGTGGTTCTAAAGCTGCAGTCAAAAAGGGGCTTATGTGCTATAGATGTAGATGGTTAATTATGTTATGACGATAGAGAGTGTAGTTTGGGGGTGTATGCAGAGACACAGGTTGTGTCATGGATAAAACACTTACCACCATCTTGTTTCTGGTGACCCAGCAGTCCGCAGGGAAGTCCTGCAGCATGGGAACCAGGAACTGCAGACATCCATCCCAGTGACACAACAGCAGCATCATACCAATCAGGTTCATGATGCGCACCATGGCACTGGCCAGATCGTAGGTCATATGAAAGACCTGCGACACAGAGATTACGGGCATTACTGTGGCCTTAACAACCAAACCCATATCCCTTGATAGACAGCACATAATACATTGTTCACGTTTTTCATTTTGTTCCCATGCAATCACTGGATTTGAAGCGTGCAAGAGGTGCTACAGCACGTCGGACATTCCCTCTACAGACCACATTGTTCTTAATCTGCCAGACCACCATACTGCCACAAGCAATTGTGTGCAGTGTAATCATCTACAGACATCACTAATGGCCCACATGGGAATTTAACCGTGGTAGGAATTACAAGGAAGATCAAAACCTTGAACCTTGAAAAGAATTCTTAAACAAAGTGAAACGAGGGGGATCTGGGGCATCTGCAACCTGTGTTCAACGTCCTTAGTGTTCACTTAATTCTTGCCAAAATAGATCCTTGTGGAGAGTTAAATCAATACTGAGGATTTTTTACGGTGCTACAGATCTGATTTAGCCCTTTTGGGACTATGATACTGCTAAAAACAAGTTAAATGATGAATCAAGCACATCCTCCCAGCTGATGACATGGTACCACAAGGTGGTAATATATATATATTACCAATGGTGGTAATCAAGGCACACCAGTGGGTAAGAGATGTTTTTTAATTGTTTGTTATTATTTTAATTATGTAGTCATGATGACACATCTTGTGTTGCTTCTACATATAATACAACACGTTCAAAGTTGGTGAGTCCCTTTCATACTGTATGGGCGATTCAGTCTATGATCGTTGTGACAGGGCCCAACAACAAAGCTGTGGAGTGGGCCCTCCAAAACGTTGTAGCACACCTCGTCCCTGCCTGTATGGAGCCTACCTCCTCCCACTGGTGGATGTAACGGATGAGCCTGGACAGCCTCAGCAGCCTCAGCAGGCTGAGGATCTTTGTGAAGCGGACGATCCGCAGGGCGCGCGCCGTCTTGTAGAAGTCTGAGTCTATGCGTGTCTCCACGATGAGGAAGATGTAATCCACAGGGATGGAGGAGATGAAGTCCACCACGAACCAGCTCTTCAGGTACTTGATCTTGATCCTCTGTGGGTCCAAGATGATCTCCGTGTTGTCCTCCTTCACGATGCCAGTGCGGAAGTTGAGCACCAGGTCCATGAGGAAGAAGGTGTCGGAGACCACGTTGAAAACGATCCAGGGCGGCGTGTGCTCGTCCTTGAAGAAGGTGATGCCAACAGGGATTATGATGAGGTTTCCCACCATCAACAGCAGCATGATCAAGTCCCAGTAGAACCTGAAACACCCAGGAATACACTGGTGGATCACATTGTAGTCTACACAGACACCAACATTGGGAAATCACACAAGAATTTCAATTTGAAGATATAGTACTTCAGTTAGTGTCTATGGGCCCTATGTTGATGCTCTTATTCCCACGTCTTATGCGTTAATTAAGTGATAACGCCACCATCTTATGCGCAATCCTTATTATGAGTGTTCATATGTTAATTAAGGGGTGCAATGCAGTAGCTGCTATTATGAACCTTGACTTTAAAAAGCTTAACGCATACCACGAAGAGTATGATTAACTCAGTGGTTCTCAAACCTTTTTAGCTGCAGTACCCCCTTAAACTGATTTCTGAAGCCATGTACCCCCTTCCCCTGACTACAGTATTTTACTTACAACATTTGACATCAAACGTCCAGTTCCAATGCCAAAATGTTCAAAATAAAACTGCATAATGGCAAATAAACATTGGTTAGTATTCAATAACAGTTGTACAGGTCAAGTTATTGATGTAATTTGGTTTAACAATTTACATATGAGCAGGTTCACACAAAGTCTGTCAATGTTTTATCATTAACCATAACAGTAAATACATATTCCCATTTTTCTAGTTATTCTCCCGTACCCCCTGGAGTACCCCTGCATACCCCTAGGGTTACACATACCCCCATTTGAGAAACACTGAGTTAACTAGTAAAACATTAATTTTGTTAAAACAAAAACTTTCTAACCTGATATATGTATGGACAACATAAAGTCCACATACAGGAAATCAGAACACAACTACAAATAACATTAAGAGGCCTATATCATTATACAACACAAATTAAACGGAACATAACACATGCACACACATTTTACAGCCCAATGATAACTATAACATTTTCAAAAGAAACACCCAGCACCAGACACAAATATAGATGTTTGAATCCACCGGGCTACAAATTCATGACATACATAGCATAAACTGTAAACAGCTTAACACTGCTTTTCAAGCTAAAAGTGCCACATTGGTAAATTGCTCAGACCAAGACGAGACAGCGTTGCTCAAACTGCTTAACATCAACAAGAGGCCTACGCACAATTGCTCACATGGTACACAGATAGAATCAAGTTATTTTAATAGTGCAAAATGCTAAAACAACAACACAACTCATGGCAAACATATCCTGAATCTGATATGTAAGCTATGCTATGCACCCTCTTCAGCACCATGGACAGCTCCATGGACAGCGAAGGCCACCTATAATTATTTAAGTCGACCAATTGCTTTTAAAAATAGCTTTATGTGCAGATAACAGCATCAGGCATTTGTTTAATGTTTGCTTTATTCAATGATCAGTACAACTGCAATCGCCTGGTTGTACCAGCCCATGCTCACCCCCGTATGTTGGTTGTACTGAATCTCCTGAACCTAAACAATCGACCTTTCTTAAATCAACATAACTTTCCGGGGAAGTTCTCAGTTCTCACATGTTGTCATAGAAGCCCTGAATGTGAGTCCAGGTTTCAACGCAATCAACTGTTGGGCATAGTGCCAAGAGTATAGCCTACGGGGGAAGTTGCAATAATTTGAACTGAAGAAACTGTTTTAAATAAACTCAAGACTAAACTGTCGTCATGGCACCAGCCACAAACAAATCATCTCCATATACAGTATGGACACAAAAGCGTTTAAAAACGGTCATAATCATGCACACGAACAACACATGTATAAGCTATATATACTTAACCATTGTAGGGTCTTTACAGAATAATACAATAAATGATATAATACATTCCACCTCTATGTATGATTGTTAATGTTATCTTTGTGTTTCATGTCTTGACTCTCCAACCTCTGTATTCCTTATAATATATTATTTCAGGCTACCTGAGTCCTCTCTCTCTCAGGCCCTGTATTTACAGTTTCTTTCTGTTTTTCAGCTGACTATCTCTGGAACCTGTTCTGTCTGCCTGACCTGTGTGTTTGATGACCTAATTAGACTTTGGGTTTCTTACTGCTCCCTATTTGGATTACTTTGTCTGTATTGGACTGCCTTCCTGGTTTTGACCTGTGCCTGCATGTCTCACCAATCACATTCTCTAAGACTTGTACCTCCTGCCTTATTATCAAATCCTTTGAATTGCACCTGCTCAGCCTCGGTTATCTGCGTTTGGCTCCTTTCCCTTTGTTCCTGCTACACCACCAGCAGACTTTCTTTTTCTGAGAACTTTTATCACATTTTCAATGCGTCACAACTCACAACGGGACACATTGAAGCTTGTAGATCACCTATTTTCGCTATTTTGCATATGGCAAAGAATATACAGCTTAAGAGGTTCATGAAAGCTAAATAACTTGATTTGCTGAGCATTTTCAAAATATGTTATAGCCTAATACAATGCAAAGTACATTTAAGTAACTAATTGTCTGCAACTGTAGATCGAAGATTGAATGATGATAACTTGATTGTCATATTGTATCTGTGTTATATATGTATGTTATTCTAAATTAGTGATTAAAATGTTGAATCGACAAAATAAATGGTGTTTGTTTCTTAAGGGTCCATATATCAAAGCCTTTAACAATACCCATTAGTAACTTGGCTTCACAAGGTCTAGGCATAACATTGAAGGAATTTACGGTATTTACCAATTATGGCTCCTGTTTGTATACTTGTGTGCAGTGTGCACATGCACATGTACACGTGCAAGGGATGTATTGTGTAGTGCGTGAGAGAGAACTCACAAGTGCGTTTGTGAGTTCCAGTCCATTGCAGTATTATAATTAAGCACTGTCATCTGCCATTTATCTCATAAGCATCATGCATGCATTACAGCAGTGAGGATTGTTCTGGCCTGTGCCATAGCATAACCACACCATAAATAGCCATAATAATCCCTGAGGACTGATAATGATGCATTAGTCCATAGGCCACACGAGATGTCGCTCTGAAAGGTGCAGGTTACCATGCATTTTTGAAAAGCTCTATATCTGTAGATTATATTTTGGTATGATAACCCTTTCTGAGAGACCCAGCTAAATTGATGTTATCAGGCGCTAGAGTTGGTGTCCCATTAACTTTACATTACAGGGGGGAAAAAAAGCAAAATAATTATCTGCTTTAAGTAGCACACAGTATGAGGGGTCAAACTAGGGTTTTTTCATGATTCTGAATCCATTGCAAGCATTTGTTTTGCACGAAAAACATTCCTTGGGCTAAAACGGCCCCCACAAAAGTGTAAAAAGTGATGACTCATCACTTTCCATCACTAAACCGTAGTCTTGTGGGGCCATTTATGAATGTTTTTCGTGCAAAACAGATGCTTGCAATGGATTCAGAATCATGAACAACCCCTAGTTTTCCCTGTAATGTAAAGTAAATGGGACACCAACTCTAGCCGCTGATAACATCAATTTAGCTGGGTCTCAGAAAGGGTTATCATACCAGAACATAATCTACAGATATAGAGCTTTTCAAAAATGCATGCATGGTAACCTTTGCCAACTTTCGGAGAGCGACACTGTGTGTGTGTGTGCGTGCGTGCGCGCGCGCGCGCGCGCGTGTGTGTGTGTGTGTGTGTGTGTGTGTGTGTGTGTGTGTGTGTGTGTGTGTGTGTGTGTGTGTGTGTTACAGAAGCTGTAACACTGTGCAACATATTGTAATCACTTATACAGCAGCAGAGGATCACAAAACAGGCAAAGCAGTGAGAGGGCAGGACGGCCATTTGTTCTAATCAGCTTTATGTTCCCTGCCAAACAAAGCATTTGAATTTCTCTGTTCATCTGCCTGTTGGCTCTGCACGGTGACACATTGGTCATAATTGCACTTCCCCTCTCCAGCTAAATCCACCGTTATCTCCCGGGAATCCATGTCATCTCCAGGAGTCAGCTCTCATCAGCCAGATGTTGAGTAGTTAGCATTACGGCTGTGCGCACGTCACTGTGCCTGCAATGAACACTGGAACAGCTGGACCAAAAAAGGGACAGCGCGCTTAGCCCTCTACCGCCAACACAATAGCCCAACGGTACGCACACGGCATCCATAAGACCTCATTACCCTTTCAATAGAAGCTGTATGCAGTGTGTTATAAAACAAACAATGGCCAGGTTTCTACTTAAATCTAAAATATATGGGATAAAATATTAGACAAGATATATATCCTAAACATACTGAAGGAGGACAATGTGTTTACAGGGTCTACAAATCCGTTTTGTATATTTTGAAGCACATGGGATCTTTGCATTTTCCCCTGATACATCTCCAGGTCCAGGACATTTCGATAGTCCGAGCTCCCATTAGTTCGGCATGTGGTTAGAGATAGTGTTAGTCAAGGGGGAAAGACGGGCGAACGCAACGTCGGACTAAGGACACGTCGAAACAAAGCCACACACCCATACATCTCTAATGTTCATGGTTTCGTTGATCACTGGAAAAACAGCACTGCTGACATGGAATACGGGTCAAAGTGCAAGAGACAGCAGCAGTAAGCAACACAAAAAGGCTTAAAATGAGGAAAAGGGCTTAGGTCAACCAGCACAGGGATCACAATCCTACTGAACATACTTATCACTGGCTGCCAGAATGCAGTTGAAGCACAACATCCTACTACTCAGCAAAATACTCAAGGGTTCGTTTAATTAAGAGAGTGTAAAAATGGATCACAATAGATTTTTACAAGTAAAATCCTCAGTGTTAACTAAACACACCTGTACTAATTTATTTTGATGGAGCATAGCCCATTGCCCATAGTCTGCCAGAGTCCTCTGTCCTGGGCTTTCATTTCCAGCTGTTTCCATGTCAGCCCGCTCAGCTTAATTGTCCTGTACAGTGTGCCTGGTGACATAACCAATCAAACCTTTAACCACATGAACCCTAGCATCACTAGTCTGCATCAATATTTGGCAAAAATAGCACATCTACAAGCTCAAAACATGCCACAACACAATGTGTTGGGAACTTTCAGCAAAGATTGGAGAACCTAGAATAGAGTGGTGGGGGACCATTTGACTGGTGGGTCAACTAATGGCAAAAGGTTAGTTCTAGTAGGAGTTTTGTCCCTTCAAAACAATGGGAAGAGGAGCACTCGTCAGCGTAGTTCACATATAAAGAATTCTAGGGTGCACGGTTCGGGTACATAGAACTTTAAGGCAAGGACGCCAGCACCAATCCCTTCAATAAATCATGAAGAATTCATCCCAAAGTCAAGTGAGTGCTGGTGTCCTTGCCTTAAAGTTTTATCCCTTCAGCTGCACTAAACAAACTACCTCGCTGATATGACGGTTTTGTGGACCGGAGACTTCATGTCTTGTCTTGGTGTTATGTTGTTGTGTGCTATGGTTATGTGTTTTTATGTTGGAACAAACTGTGAAGATGAATATCTCTGAGGGGAGTAATCAAGACAAGTTATTTTATATAGTTTTAAGTGGATAATAGGACAGCGGTTACACCTGGATAAAAAATCACAGCATCCTGCACTACTACACCACTCCAAAGCATTTTGGACAAAAGTAATATAGAAATCCAGACCATCTACATGTTTAAGAGAGTAAAGTCATCCCATAACTAAAGCTGTGGCACTGGTTTGGCACTGGGGATGCATGTTCTTGTAATGACATTGTCTCATGAACCACGGATCTGGGTCCTGAGCCCACCGGGTGAGCACTGCTGTTCCAGAATACAATATCCTTATCTTTATATACGTTTTTAAAGGACGACTTCAGCACTTTTCAACCTATCTTCATATAATTGGTCCTCACTAATGTTCACGATGAAATAGCAACAAAAAAACTAAACAAAAAAAGAAGAAAAAACAATCTACTTTGTTTTTCTTAGGAGGGCTGTGGGCAGTTCAGAAACCCCTCTACCAGTGTCATCGTCGTTTTTTTTTTTTTTTTTTTACTTCACAAGAACAATGGCTTCCATTATAGCATGGTAACTTTTCAGGAATAGAAAGCCTGCAGTTTCTAGTAGCTTGGATTCCTCATCGATGATGTCACTGGTAGACTGGGTTTCTGAACTGCCCACAGCCCTCCAATGAGACACAGACAGAGTAGAAAGAAACTTGTGCTATTTTATCATGAACAATAGTGAGGACCAATTATATGCAGAAAGTGGTGAAGTCGTCCTTTAAATCAGTGGTTCTCAACCTGTGGGTCGGGACCCCAAATTATTTTGCGGGGTCCCCAGAACATTGTTTTCTCACTCAAAAGTAAACAAACCAACATAAAGTTTAAGTGTATAGAGGGTATCTGCACATTTCTAAAGTGACAATTTAAGGACTTAAAAGACCTTTTTAGTACTTCTGGTCAAACATTGGTAAAATTGTCAAATATTAGAAGCTGAAATTGTGAAAATAGCCGATCTACCGTACATGCTCACAACGCTGTTTTCGCAATGGAATAGATTGAGTCAAACTAAATGTAGTGCCAACTCCTACAATTCCATGTGCTTGTGCACTGTGCAGGGTGGGGGCTCCCCAGTTCAAATATGATTATTTTGGGAGTCGCTGCCTGAAAAGGTTGAGAACCACTGATTTAAATCACAGGATGCCCAAGTAAGCTGATGTGGGCTCTGCAAATGAAACAAGGTAAGCAAGGTACAACCCCCTTGGCTTTGTGGGTGTGACCCAAACAAAGCATCACATCATGACACCTCTAACACGCCACGCAGAGTTGACAGCTGGTCAGCTGGCTGTCCTGATTCCCTACAACATTTTCATTTCATTCTCTGCCATCATGTGCCATGTGTTGTTCTGAGCACGCCTCCGCAGTCCATACCACCTTTATACTCCATTAGACTAATTGTACTGTAATAATCTCCACTGGATATGTGCTTGTAATATCTCCAATGGTCATGTTAACCCTATTTTGATTACCCCATTTGATTACCCAAGGCCCTAGGCCCCTAATGCATGATCTGTAATCCACTGACCTCGCTAAATGATAAAAAGCGTAATTCAGATGAGTGAAGGAAAAAAACACTGCAGGGACATATACATACTGTACATACAGTTACAGTGTATGATGAGAGCAAGCCCTCAAGGTTAAATTGTATGACAATCCCTTTCTGGTAGTGAACATGAAACATAGAAGATGGAGATTGTCCACGCGCACACACGCACGCACGCACGCACACACACACACACACACACACACACACACACACACACACACACACACACACACACACACACACACACACACACACACACAGTGTGACTTCACTGACTTGTGAATTATGGAATCATTTGCCTTTTGTGCACAACAAACTGATGTCTAGGCTACAACGAAAGTTGCACAGCTTTCATCTGTTATAGCAATAAAATATTTCTGAGTATTATCATAGACATATAGCTGTGTGTGCACCACACACACACGCACGCACGCACGCACGCACGCACACACACACACACACACACACACACACACACACACACACACACACACACACACAATGTCCCAAAAAGAGTGATCAAATCTGGCCTAATTATTTTCACCAAACAAGGGGCCAATTGAAGAAAAAACGAATAACCAAATTGCTTTGGCCAATTAATCTTTTCGTGTGGCTACACTTGTTCTACAATACACTTTTGATTTCAAGTTGCATGATAGAATATTTGAGCTGTGTTTCAAGAGAAATTCTTTCTTAACACAAATTACCTAAAATCACTGTAGGGATGGATTATCCAGAATCCCGCCGATTTGACGCGTTCTCTCTCATGCTCTACGGCCGAGTGACTCCCTAACATACGCAAAGAGAACTTGTTGACTCCCGGCTGAAGCAACGCTCCAAACTGCCGGTGCATGAAGCCGGCTTGGTACAGCCTGACGTCTTCGGGCATCATCTGTTCGGGGCCAGCCTCCAACTTGATGAAACTTGACTGGTCGAATGCGTTTGTTCTCCCGCTGCCGCCACTCCAGCCACCCATGGCTCCTTGTTGTTCAGCCCCGGGGCCGAGCTCATCTGCCTCGGGGAGGAGGCGCCGCTGTTCCACCGGGTCCGACCCGAGGGGATGTCGCCCCGTGATGGAGGAGACGCTGCCTCTGAACAGGCGACAGTCTCCGTTCAAGTTGGTCCTCACGGTGATGTCCGTGTCCAGGTCTCCGCTCTCCTCCAAGCTCCTGCAGCTGCTCGCCGGAGACGGAGACAGAGAGGCCAGATGTTTTAGCCGAATACTTTTCCTCTTGGTGCCCTTGTCGCGGCTGCTTCCTTCGTCAATCACGGAGGTTTTTTGCACGCTGTTTTGCGGCAAGCTGTACAGCCTCTTGCGCATGGATGAGTGAAATCTTGACATGTTGTAAAATGTAAAACAGCAACGCTCTACGAACAACCCGTAAAAACAGACAGACGGATCATGAATCTCTGCTACCCGGGGCTGGCGCTGGAGGCGAGACAGTGACGGCGCATCCGCAGGACAGGTCGACTCTTATTTGACACTTGGAGCCGGTCTCTCGTTGCCCGGTTTCAAACATTGACACACGTCAACAACACTCAACAGTAGGCTATACGTGCCCCTTCAGTCCGACGGTCGTATAAAAACAGCACGGACGTGTACGGATCCATTCCAGGTAGCTATTATTCCACATAGCAGCAGGTGCACAGGGGAGCGCATCAGGATGCAGCATGCTGACTGACTGGCTGTCGGGACGTGCAGAGGGAGAATGCTGCTGGTGAGAGGTCCTCAATGACAAAGCATGATCTCCCCCTACCTGCTGGCTGCTGCTGTCTACCAACCCACCCCTCAAAAACCATCGTGTCAACAGCAACAGCGCTCTCTCTCTCTCTCTCTCTCTCTCTCTCTCTCTCTCTCTCTCTCTCTCTCTCTCTCTCTCTCTCTCTCTCTCAGAGACTATTAGCGCTCAAACACCATCACTGATCCATCATCCCCTCGCGCTTTAATAAACGTTAATATTAATGGAGCTAATCTGTTGGGTTGCCATGGATAGGAGCTATAGGATGGCACATGCGCTCACACCCCACCCCACCGCACCCAGTCGGGACATGGGAAAGGATGATTTAAGGATGTAGTCTAGACATTTTCTCTCTCTTTTTTTGCGTTCATAGTAAGACAATATTGAATGCATGCCAGTGTGCTGCTGAAGGCACCAACAGAACTGTGTTAGACTTGCAGTCAGATTTGTAATTATAGCCAATATGTTTGGGGTGCACCGTGCAGCTGAAACTCAGCCAAATTAAAATGTGCATTTCTGTTGCATGCATGCAAATCAGAATAGTTAAAATCACTAAAACATATTTTAACTAGTTTATTTAGCTAAAGCATAACTAAATTAATGATATTATTAATGAAGAAATACAAGTGGGAAAAACATAAATTAATATGCATAAACTGTAAATAAAGAAACAAACCACAAGACACTGAAGAATGCTGGATTGGTATAAGATTCTGATATTGCAGAACTTCTAAAAAGTACATTTATTCTTATGAAATTACCTGCATAGGCTACTACTCAACCCCAGTACTTATACTCAAATATACTCCTGGAGAAATATAACAAATGAAATTTGTTCTGTGTAATTTGTAATTGGGTTAAAGTACTAAAGTAGGCCTACTTGCTTTTAAAAATACTTAAAGGAGCACTTCACCCATTTTCAATCTTATCTTCATATACTAAACTATAATAATACGAGGGTAGGGGCTTGGATACATGCTTGTAGGGTCCATTTGGTTACATACAGTAGGCCTACGCAAGGCTGTAATAACCATTGGGCCGGTGGGGCCGTTGCCAGGGGCCCTTGGCTCTCAGGGGCCCTTGGGGGAACTGGGCTGTGTGGTCATTGACAATTTACTAAAGTTAAATGTATACGTTAATTAAAAATCAAATGTGTGCACCCCTCCTCTGTTGTCTACAGGTGCTTTCTTGGCCCACAGATGATCATCATGGCTTAAAATCCGAGCTGGATAGTGCGCGTCGGGAGGGAGGGGGGTTATGGTGGAGGGTGGGGGGCCCTAAAGAATTATAGGCCAGGGGCCCTCACGGGGGTTAATCCGTCCATGGGCCTACGTATGCTCTCAGAATCAAATGAACAGAACTGATGTCATTATTAGTTTGTGTTCATCCATGTCCTCCATGAGTCTCCTCACTGGCAGGTCGCTTCTTCTGCTGGTTTCCAGTTTAGGCCACGCCTAGACCGAATCAAACGGCCTGTTGTAAACGAATACCAGGCTTTCCTCCGATGTGGAAAGACTGGTGATGCAAGGTTAGTTATCATGAGGAGACTGACACAATATGTCCATATATGGGCATTCCCTGATATGGGCTTAATATTGATGACACCAGTGTTCTCCATATATGGGCATAAAAGGGACAAGGACTTTACTATGAAAACCTGCAGCTCATGTGCGTCAGTCAGTCACGCCTCATGTCACGCTCCATATATGGCCAAGACATACAAACTGCGACGTCAGAGTGGTTCACTAGTACTACCGAGGCAGTAAACTCCTTTTCGAAACTGGGTTGCGAGCGAGTGTGGAAAATCGCCTTATGTTTTGTCGTAGCGGTGTTTGGCCGGAAACGGCATGGGTTGAACAGGCAAAGGTGAAGCCAGTGATGTAACACCACCAGAGAACTTTTGGTTACACAGGTGTAAAGGGCACTTCCGCATACGTCACAGACAATTACTTGAGACACAACGAAGAACGAAGAAGGATATGTTTTTGACGTAACAGGAAGAAGGAATATGTTTTTGACGTAACAGGAAGAAGGATTGTCTATATTCTTTTGGTCACGCCAAACTGTTGTTTATAAAGACGATAACTTATTGGTTAATAATGTTTGGGATGTAGATGACACGAAAATGATGGAAATAATATTAACTGAGAGTGGTAGCTGATTAATAGCCTGCTTCCAGACCATAGACCCCGCCCACTCTCAGAGTGGACTCTCTGAAATCAGGCTAGCTGATTAATGGAATACGGAATAACATGGACAAAACAAATTGAACATGTGTGAGGGAAATTGTGGGATGTTTGTTGTGGGTAAACAAAACATAACAATGGAAAGTGGATAGAGATAGCAGGACTATAGCGGAAGTACTGAAATAAATGTACAGTAGATTAAAATGCTCACTTCGTCCGTGACGATTGGGTGGCAACATTTGGTTTCACAAGATTTTCTTGTTACTTGCAGGGGAGGCCACGTGGAGGCTGTCGTCTTCTCCCCCAACGTGCAGCTAATCCTATAGTCTCAGGGGTGGATGTTACCAAACTGACCGAATCAGTAGAGACAGCACATCAATAGCATGGTGTTTAAGGTGCTCACCTCCATAACCACAGCTACTCCTCTTGGAATGGGATTAAACCTCTGCTGGTGCTTTCTTCCAGTGTATCCACTACACTGCCTGCTTCTCAGATTTCCTACTATCCCCTAGAGAGAAAAATGCAAAGGGGAGTGCAATGCAATGCAATCCACCCCTTTTCCAAAAAAGAAAAAGAGATACACATCTTGTACATGCATTTCCACACTCAGTACATATTTACTGTATGCATTTGCTACTGTAGTTAGCCGACTGAATGCAAAGATGGACATAGAGTAGGCCTATATAAGATGTACTGTGTGCTTGGAATGTAAAGATGTACTTTATGTATCCTATATTATACATTCAGCACTGTCTCCCATACTCACCACCTAGAGGGAAATTGAAAGAGAGAGGAAGACCGTAAGAATCTGGTGTCGAACAGTAGAGGGACAACTCAAGGCCCAATAGCAGACCTGCAGTACCACTGAAAAACTCAGTCCAAAACAGACAGGAGTGGAGATTGTAACTAAGTAGCCTACGGTGAGTGTAAAGACTTCCACTTTTTGAGGTGTTAATCTTAAAATATATGCTTCTTCTAATAAGAAACTTTATCGAGGTGTGAACTGTAAACAGCTGTCCATCACGGATAAGTGGGTTTGTGCACAGCATGCCATAAACACACTATAGGCCTACAGAGCAACACATGTATCCTTTTTGCACCCAGTCAGTGATCGAGCAGAGCTAAGGAATTCAAGTCCACGGCTCTCTATGCCACTGGCATAGAGAGCCAGTTGAAAATCATTCAGGCCTTGCATGCATTTTCAGAGCATGTTTAAAGGTCGATCAAGCAATTGTGTTACGGCTTTGATCAATGGAACAAACATAGTATACTCTATGCTCTTATTTATCATAATTAAATCTAATTTTTTTCAAGGTTTTAAAGAAAGAATACCATGATATTGTTTCTTAATTAAATTGGTTTAAATTTTAGTGTCATATTATGATTACATTTATTTTGGGGCCCACTTGCAATATCTTCACGACCCACCAGTAGACCTTGGCCCTCTATGCTAGCACCAGGTTCAATGAACTCATGACTTACTGTTTGATAAAATGCAGCTCATGCATGCTGCCTGGCTCAACCAGTTTACTCTGCTTTACAACAGAGTTCTAAAGTCATGTCATCAACACGGATCTGTCCCATTTCCCATATTCCCTCCTGATTGGCTACGACTGCCTTCTAAAGTTTGTGTATGCGACCTGACCTGGTCGCTTATTTCCCGATTAGGGAGTCTTACTGGTTACTTAGACTCTGGGTTGGGTGTGACTGCACAGTGCACACCTGTTGTGAATTGAGCTAAACTATGTCCACAGTATATTCTGCATTATATTATTTGTCCCCACACACTCAGAGCCACTGCCATGACCATCAGCCTGCTCCGTTTTGTACCTCCTTATTGCGACCGTAGGTGGCTATTTAGTATGAAAACTTGCAGCTCATGTCCATCTGTCTGTCTGTCACACCTCATAAACAAGACACTTAATTGCAACTTGACATCTGACATCATAGATGTCTGACGTCATGGACCACATGAGACCACAATTTGTCCATATATGGGCATTCCCAGATAATGCTCTGTTAGGGCAACCACACTGACAATCCCTTTTATGCCCATATATGGAGATCCCTGATGTCATCACTATATAAGCCCATATCTGGGAATGCCCATATATGGACATATTGTGTCAATCTCATGTGGTCTATGACGTCAGACATCTATGATTTTAGATGTCAGTCATCTCCATATTTGGGAAAATATGACCACATTTGGCCACATTTTGTCCAAACAGGTCTGTGATTTTTGGGGGGTCAAAGTTGATCCATGTCAAAGTGCCAGCGCTCGCCCAGCAGTCTGCCGTCACCCAGGCGGATGCGTGTACGTGCCCATGTGCGCTACCTCGCCCTTTAGGACAAGGTCACTTCTCGCCCTTAGGGTGTCTTACTAGTTTATACTGATATGGATAGCATTAGCAAGCAGCTAAATATTCTTATCTTGATGCACTAAAAGTGAATTTGAAGCAAACCCTGCTATTGTCTGTCCTCCCCCATTTAAGCCTACAACAGTGATCTTTATCGTTTCAGGGACTGCTCTTTAATTACTTTTAGAATGTTGGAGGAGGTTCTGCAAACTTGGATCAATGTAAGCGTCTTCAACAAAAAATGCCAAGCTTAGATGACCTAAAGCACCCTCCGAAATAAATCCCTCTCTAAAAGTGGAGTATGCATCGGCCCTTATTCCCCAGGTATCTTTGAGTGTACAAATGGAGTGATCTAACAAATGGACCCTTTCCATTTGTACACTCTTGAGTTGTGGGGGTCCGTCGACTAACTAGTAAACTGGGGGTCCTTCAAATGAAAACATTTGAGAATCACTGAAATACAGAAATTATAGCAGGCAAAGTAAACGGTGTCCCCTTTGGTGCATTGCTGTAATGTATTTTGTATTGCATGTAGCACTCGCCTACCCTCATTGACCATACATGAAAGCTAGATAGCATTCTTGGGTTTTATATAAAGTTTTATTTTACTGCTTGGATACCTGCATTTTTTTTTCTAGATTGATATTTCTATGTATTTGATGTATTGATATTTTGATGTATTATCTTGCTTATTGTAAATCGCTCTGGATTAAGAGTGTCTGCTGAATGCCTAAATTGTAAATTGTATGTGGTTTACCAGATTGAGAATGTTGCCCACTGCTGTTCAACATTTTAATCTCCATAAAACAATTACAAACCAGTACTCACCCACAAAACCACTCTATATAAAGATACTCCAAATGAAATTCAATCACCATTAACAAAACACACACACACACGCACGCACGCACGCACGCACGCACGCACGCACGCACGCACGCACACACACACACACACACACACACACACACACACTCACACACACACACACACACACATCATTTCACATTTTAAGACAACACTTCTGTTGAGCATGCAGCATGCTAAAGAAGCTGAAACATTGGCATTACACAACAGACTGACTGGCAGATCATATTGACTTTCATTGGAAATCACCATATTATGAAATTACTCCTAATCTCATTGGGACAAATCCCTGACAGAAATGTGTCTCTCACATCTCCAAACTATCTATGTAGTGTGAAAAATGGTTATTCAGTACGGATTAAGAAATGATTAGCCTAGTAATATCATGTTTGGTTGGTGGTAAGTTACAGCTTAAAATGGTTTACTGTACAAGTGGGACAGGATGTTATAATAAACACACACAGCTGCTTTGCATCATAATTATTGTTTTGTGTAGCAATTGTATACAATTCTTAGCATGTTTAGGTGTTCTTGTAGGATATGTCTCCAATTTAGCTTTTTATATTAGACTGAATGAAATATTGCACACTTTAAAATGTCACATAAGATTATTCTGTGCTTGATGGTGCACTGAATGATCTGTGAAGATGAAGTAACATCTTCACAGTTCATTAGCACTACTTCACTTAAAGTTGTACAGGGGTAGTTTTGCAGAGTTCATCCTGTGGCTAATCCCAGGACTAATCTTAAACATATATATTTAATATATATATATATATATATATATATATATATATATATATATATATATATATATATATATATATATATATATATATATATAACCCTATTATATAGAAAAGGAGTAAATGAACAAAGCAGTAAATAAAACATTTTAACACTCATCTTTTCTTTTCTCTAATTACAATCTAAAATATGAACCCTTGTTGTAAAAGAACAAAGGTGTCCTTTAAGTTGTATTGTTCTAAGCTTCATTCATACTTTTTCAGGGCCAAACAGGAGGCATATAGAGGTAAAACATCTTGGCCAGCACCACAGAGGCCCTGGTTCACTTCCTGGTACTGGTGCCTCCGCTCCAAAGAACACAGTTAGAAGTGGCAGCAGTGGAATTGTGTGTGTCCTTGTTGCTGCACTAGCAAGCGACTTGTGGCTACTTGGTCGAGGCACCTGCTCAGCAGGGAGTGGAACTGGACAGTGGTGGACAGTAACTACAGTAAGTATTGTTGAGTAATTGAGTACATTTATTTATATTTGTGATTTTGGACACTTGACTTTCACTCCTCTCCACTTTGAAGACAAATATTTTACTTTTGATTCTACTACATTTCTAAGAAGGGACAAATAAATGCACATTCAAGAATGATTCTTTGTGTTTGCTGGTCCTAGGCCATCAAAACCTGCTACCATGTGTTTTTGTCAGTACAGATAGTCTAAATGTCAGAGCAGAGTATTGATAGGTTCATGAACAGAATCATACAGAGACGAAGAACTGGTTTTAAGACAGGAATCACTTGCGGGTCCAAATGATGTACCAGTGTAAGTCTTGTCCTCGTTGTTGTAATTGATATAAAGTATTCATGCTAAAGATCTGCTGTATTGTTTCTTTGTTTTTGAAGTTATACTAACTCAAAGTTCCAAAACTCCACGCTTCCTAATGTATCAGGCCATGCAACCTGCATGTCCATAACCCACTAGATGGTGCTGTTTCTTTACAAAGCATTTGAGATTGCACATAGTGTGTAATAGTGTAGTGTGTTATGCTGGGCGAAATGTAGTGTCACCATTTGTTTTGATGACACCTACAAACAGGTGCATCTGAGCAGACCGTGGGCGGACTGATGCAGAATTACTCTTGCACACATTCTTCTTCATTAGCTAAATGTATTTTTCATTGGGAAAGTTTTGATTTCGGTACACAGACCTTCGCTGTGTATCGAAAGTTTGAATTTATTTATTTTATTTTATTTGTTATGTTTTATTTCCCAAGATAGTGTGTGCAAGAGTTCTTTCTTCTGCAACCAATGACATGAAAATGTGTGTACGAGTGCCCTTGATTGCTTATAAGTAGGGTGCTATTTGTGAGTGGACAAAAGAGCACAAGATAATTTTAGAATGAAATGTTTTGAAACCCTGCCAGGAAATAAAATAAATCCACACCTTCGTTGTGGATTTATTTTTGCACCCCCCTCTGGCAAATTGCACCCAGCTTATGTTTGAAGTAGCAGTACTCAACTCACAACAGCCATTATGACAAACCACAGAGTTCACAACTCTTTATGAGTTTTTTTTTATTCTTAAAAATGACTTGGGATTGCTTTACATGTCTCAGTCCTGATGTGGGCGCTCTTCCACTGCCTCCCATTATAGTTATAGAGAATTCATGCAGCCGTGTAGCATGACATCAACGCTCTAACGTGAACCTACTAGGCTAATTTAAAGCTTTATCACACAGAAATCAAAAGCGGCAAGGTTTTTATTCTTTTCAATATATCAATATGAATAATAATTGCATAGGATAATAGCCATGCTATACAATACATATACTTTAGAAAACTAAATGTTAGAATGATTCGACTACAGATTTCCTAAGTTAGATACAGCACCACCCTCCCCATCTTTCTTAACATTTAAGTGCATTATACAGCATGAATAGTTTTTATATTACTTGATACATACATAGTTATAGCGATTTGATACATACAGTACATATAGTAAAATAAAACCTTGATCTTATACATTTTAGAGGGACACTGCAGAGCCCTTGAAATGTCTCACACACACTGTACCGTCTGATAAACATGTACCAACTTATAAAATGGTATGCAGTGGAATGATAAAACTGTACATGACTGTCATACCATGTTATGGTAACATGTTCTTATAAAGTACATACATTGCAAAGTTTAGTTTTCTCCCCTAGAACACAAAGTGCAATTGTATCTACATGAAGCCACTCTCAGAATAAATAATAAAATAATAAAGCCTTTTCTGTGTCCAACAGAAGGTCAGCATCTTACATGCATTTACTTCTAAATCAGTAAAAATGTATACAAACGAAATAGGTCGAGCAGATAAGTGAAAGAAAAAAAGCTAAAGTAAACTTCAACAACTGCATGCAGCAACAATGGTTATAATACAATTCCATAATGGTTAGGAACTCCCTCAACACCCTCACACAACAAAATCATAAGGCATGCCTTGTACAGTACAGCCATTTAAGCCCATATTTCCAACAACGACCATACTTAATGGCATATATAATACTTTTTTAACAATTGCTATGGATTCCTTCTGGTTTTACCTTCATGTGGTCAATACATATATAATATTATCTGCAAGCAAAGAGAGAAATGGGGCGGTTAGTACACTGGGCAGCATTGTCAGCATTCAGCGTTTATTTGGTTTGACAAGAGCTTTTGGTGATCATTTCACATCACTGATCATTTCGCATCATCTGGTAACTTGTAGTCATAAGCGAAGAACTGGAGGGCTTATTTGATGTTTAGCAGTAACTTGACGGTGGATTTACTGAATGACTTGACAGTTAATATCCTCTCTTCTGGTATGTGTGTGTGTGTGTGTGTGTGTGTGTGTGTGGGGGGGGGGGGGGGGGGGGGGTCAAGAGGATTAAATACTTACTTAGTAGACGATCCACTCAGTTTGTATTCCTCTGGCGGAGGTTCTTGTCTTTGTGATTGTTGGTGGAATTAGTTTTCCTAAAGTGGGAAGGATATGAAACAATTAGGTGTCTGTCTCAAACTAAAGGGTGTACTGCATATAACATGCACATCCAATCTCTCATCCACGTGCTGGTTCTCGGCTCCACATGTTTATTGCTGTTCTCAATGTGCAGCTTGTATTATCTACTGCAGTGGTTCTCAAACTTATTGGCCTTCAGTACCCCCTTTTCCTGATTGCTGAAACCAAGTACCCCCTTTAATCGACAACAACATTTTGAATAGAAAATACTGACATCAAAAGTCCAGTTTTTATGTCAATATGTTGAAAAAGCCTGTTTTCTATTCAGTAACAGTAAGAAATATTACTTATATTGGTTTAACTTTAAAGCTTTACAGAGCAGCACATTCACATAGGCCTACATTTGTCAATGTTTTATCATAAACATAACATAATGTAAAATAAATGTTTCCAATTTCGCTCAAGTACCCCCTGTAGTACCTCTGCGTACCCCTAGGGGTACACGTACCCCCATTTGAGAAACACTGACTACTGTAGTGGTTCTAAAAGTAGGGTCCGGCGACCCTCAGGGGTCCTTGAGGGGGTTCCGAGGATCCCCAGCGAAATGAGTTAATATAGCCATACCATTTTAACACCATTTTATACTTTAGCTATATTCCAAAATAGCCAATCTACAAGCTCTAACGCATCGCACCGCGATGCATTGGGTGTTTATAGATCAGCTATTTGCCAAACAAAATGGAAAAATCATGAAGAAATGGGGGTATTTTCTTGTTTTACATTTTGAAACATTTTAATTTAAATCTTCTGTTATGAGGGTCCCTGGCACAAAATCTTTCAAGATGGGGGTCCGCAGCCAAATTGTAGATCCTTGACATGAAACTGTTTGAGAACCACTGATCTGCTATACTCCAAATACAAGCATACTGTTGAAGTACAATATGTACACAGTTAACATCCTCAGTGTCAATTTATTAATTTACAACTCTGAGATTGTACAAAATTTAAACAAATAGACTTGTAAGCAGCCATTTGTTTACATTTACAGGATACACTCCCAGAGTTCAATAATAATTATGAACAGCGGTTCTCAACCTTTTCTGGATGAGCTAGGGCCCACCTGAAAATCTAAAAAAGCATTTAACCATAAACCATTTATCCCTGTGGTAACTTTTCTGACACCTCCCGCTTAAAACCCAAAAAGCCAGAAGGATCGTGAGGCTGCGCTTTCACGGTCTGTACTTTTGCGCTTCTGCCTATCGGCTGCTGTGCTGAGTTGTCAGGTGGGAGCATTTTCAGAGCATGTTTATTTTAAGCAATCAATTGTGTTCCAGCTTGGATCAATGGAATTAACGTTGTATACCGGTACTTTAAGGGATAGTTCACCCCCAAAATGACTTTTTTTCTATCGATTACTCACTCCATGGAGACTTGAATTCATGGATATTCTTTTGTTTTTGTTGCATTCCTATGCCAATATTTTGAGGAGGCTCTTTGTGTCTCCATTGGGTACAAATCAGGCTCTTTGTGTCTCCATTGGGAACCAATGCTGGTCATCAAATTATTGGCTTAGGAATGTGACAAAAACTAAAACATATCCATAAATTTAAGTCTCCATGGGGTGAGTAATCGATAGGGGAAAAAAAAACTATCCCTTTAAGCTCCTTTATTGTTATGAGCATTAAGGCCCATTCCCACTGGGCCAGATAACAGATATCTGGAGATATTTCTCCAGATATTTTTCCATGCAAAGTGGATGGTAGATACAGATAAAAAAAATATTTGCCACAGATAAAAGTATCTGTGGCAAATATCTGTGGTAGACTTTTTTTTTATCTGTATCTACCATCCACTTTGCATGGAAAAATATCTGGAGAAATATCTCCAGATATCTGTTATCTGGCCCAGTGGGAATGGGCCTTTACACTGAAATTGTTTCTACATTAAAGTCTTTCATTTTAACCTCATATTATCATTCAAATCTTGTTTAGGGGCCCATGGCCTACTTGCAATATCCTCACGGTCACGGCCCACAGGTTGAGAATCACTGAGCTACAACACGTCACCAAACTAGACCTTGCAAATTAGAACTGTGACAAAATACTTACACTGGTCCTGTCGGTTCATCATCTGCAGCAGAGAGGGTAAATATTGAGAAAGATGAGAGATGAGGGAGAAAGATATAACAACATATTATGCACACGGATGAAATGACAATTGCTTTTATAGAGAGCATGACAAATGGGAACATGTTCCAGTGGCAGACCACTCATTCATCAGAATATTGAGGACCAGCTGCTCTGGACATCTGTTTTAAACACAGAGGGTGGTCATGCTCACAGGATGGCACACTGTAAAATCCTGAGAGCATACGAATGCACCCAAATAGACGGGTCCATTTGGTTACCTGCGTACACTCTCAGAGTTACATTAAAATTGAGGATTTTACTGTATAGCTAGCTAGTGCTGGACGATATTGCTTAAAAAAAGAAATAAACGATGGTGGTCATTTGTGGCCTGACCTTCGATATTTGCAGTCTCATTATTGTCTAATTTTCCAGAAGTCATTGCCATGTTCACAGCTAAGGCCATATCGTTCATAAACGAGTTAAACTGGTAACTGATTTATTTTTAGATTTAGTGTATCTTAGATACTTTACAATGCTAACTTTCACTCTTATATTTTCATGGAGCACAAAGAAAAGATAGAGTAACAATAAAATTATAGTGTAGCACAGATCATGACTAAATTACATCAAATGTCACTTAAATGATATATTGCCCAGCACTAATGGAAACACACATAAGTAGCCTGAATAGGGAACAGACCATAAAGTATACATTTGGTTTGCAATTGGTATGAAGTAGTTCACAAACACAAATAATGCAATTAAAACCAGCACAACAGAACATAGATTCTTGTAAGTCAGAACAAATATATACAGGCAAAGGTCAGTTTGAAACCATTTTTGTCATGCACAGACAAGCACTGTTCACACTCAGTTCAC
The DNA here is from genome assembly GCF_963921795.1 of Nannobrachium achirus. Lineage (NCBI taxonomy): Eukaryota > Metazoa > Chordata > Actinopteri > Myctophiformes > Myctophidae > Nannobrachium > Nannobrachium achirus. Next base: position 54,332,441 of record NC_137820.1, read on the forward strand.
TCAGAGAAAACTGAAAAGCAGCTCCATCAATACCAACCAAACTACATGTTACAGCCAACGGTTGACTATTGACCTAGTCTCGTGTGGCCAGACAATTAGAGATCTCCACTGACTGATATGTCTCGTGACATCAGACAAAACAATTTTACGTATATAGTCTTTGGATTGGTTGCTGTTATTATTTTGTAATCTCTGAATTGTTTCCACAGTTTTAGCAACTACCTTGAATTCACATGTCACTAGACGTATCGGTAGGCGGAGATCTCAGATCGCCTGGCTACGTGAGACTACTATTATTGACCTATCTTCAAATAGCTCTGTAAGAACTGTAGGCTTTACATCTTTAAACGCAGTAACATGCATGTAATTTGGAGTGTGTAGTCTTACTGTGGTTAATAATTGACTGAGAAATTCAGCCTGTTGAATTAGACTTGTTCTACTAATTCAGAACATACTAGGTCAAATCTATAGATCATAGTGCGTGTAGGCACTATGCTGCGTATAGGAGAGAGATGAGACTGGATGCTTATAGAATTCATGAGGCATGCAAAGTACTCTCACTTACCACAAACATGGTTTGGGTTATGCGATTTGAGAAAGGGGGAGATATTATAATCTGTTAAAATATTAAATAAATACCCAAAAGAACACCTAATACCGTAAACGTAACGCAAATAAGTGCATAAGAAATGGCTCGTAAGAATGTGTGTGTTTGTAATTTGTGGTCAAGAAATGCATCATGGTACCAAAAGTCAAGACTTGAAATCTGCTGTGTTCCGTTAGAATTACTTATGGTCACATACTTGTAATTGAAATTCAAATGCAGCTCTACCACAATGCATTTTGACATTCATGCGCTGAGAGCTGCATTTAATCAGCAACATTAAAATTCAGTTGGAGAGGAAAAGGTCATCAAAATACCAGTAATGCATAATTTACGTTAGTTAAGCACATAATGTTATTAGTAAAGCACTGGATAGCAGGCAGACAGTATACCTAATGATGTCTTTAAATTGGCCATCCATTTCTGGAGCTTGGGGACAAAGACAAAGTTCCCAGGGAAAACCATGAATAATTGATTTCTGTCCACTTCTCGCTACACTGCCGTATCCCATTTCCCCATGAATATTAAATGGGTGAAACAGTCCTGACAAGGTGTGCCGGTACCGCAACAGAGTCCGCCTGTTGGGTCACCGTCCCCAACCTGAATTATTGAGTGCTGGCACAGTGCGGTGTCAGGTTGACTATTGAGTCGTGTACATAGGAGTGACATAAGATGTCAAAAGGTCTGGCACCCTCACTTTCTAGAACCCCCATTCCCTGGGTTTCGGGTTATAAACAGAAGTGTCTTGGCCAAGGACACATCAATATCTCCTGGACCTCTCCACTACAAGACTTTTAGTCCAGAGGCAAATTTATACTTTGTCGCACAATGTTGTTGCTCGGTCGCTATTTGTGGCATGCAACAAAGTGTCCGACCTGTGCCTCACACACTTTCTTATCAAAAGGTCCCTGCCAGCATAAAACCTGGACGCACAAATTGCACTAGAAACTAGTTTCCCCAAAGAACCTACATGTAAAACTACAGTATATAGGAGAACTCACCATCTCCTATGTCCTCGGGCTTCTTGCGCTTCTCGTAGACGACAATGATGATGACCAGGATGATGATCTCGGCCAGGACCCCCAGCAGAGGCCAGAGGGGGGCCAGTGTACTGCGCACCCTCAACACAGAGACGATGGAGGATGAGCCAATCATGTTGGTGGCGTTGCATTGGTACTCGCCAGGATCTAAGCCGATATCCAGGTTGAGAATATGCAACTCTGTGTAGTTGTCCTTGCTAATGATTGAGAATCGTCCGGACGAGTTATCAAGGTCCTAACAAAGACAACAAAGACAATAGAACTTGAATAAAATCATCAATGGTGAATGTGTCATATAGACATATGATTTGAGTAAGCTGACAGCAGTTTTCAATCTTGCTTTTTTACACCGCAACTGCTTATCCCAGTGGGAAAGAGATTTCCACTGTTTTGAAAATACAGACGGTTGAAAAAGGGAAGGAAAATCTTGAATAAATAAATGAATGGAGAAACGCATGTGTGTAATCTATATGCAAAGTGTCATGGGCCAGTGTGCATGGAGGTAGGTGTTTGTATCTATGGATATTTATTGTTACGCGCAGCGCCGCCGCTACTATGACGCGCGTGACGCGCTGTGCGTCAGGCATCACGCTGCCAAAGGGCACCAAAAAATGAGAGAGAGAAGAAGAGCCAAGCCGATCCATTTGTTCTGGGGGCAGGGCCGCAGCGCAGTCCGCGACGCACTCTGAGTCTGCACTCACTCACAGACAGACAGACACTCACCCAGTGGAGATCCAACGGTCATAGACTGATCTGATCTGATACATTGCAAGTAAGAATCAACATTTTCCACCTCATGTGAATTAACTTATCCCTGCCCAGCTCAACAACTATGGAATATCAACTTGGCAGAGCAGTTAACCCTGCGAATTTCGCGGACATTTCGCGCGGGGGGGGGGGGGGGGGGGGGGGGTTGTCGCGGGGGTCGTTGTCGTGGGGGGAAGGGGGGGGGGGTTTGATCCAACAGCCAATTATTAGCATTTCCGTCTGTTCGTTCATAAACTTGATTGTCTGGGGAAGTAGCTATTTCGCCCACGGCCTCTTGTATCCATCTTTCTATCTGTCTAGTTTTTCAATTGGAACAGTGACTAAAGTGTACAAAAAAAACATGAGTAAATAGGGTGGGAAATTGTGGTCAAAAGAGTATATTTGATGACCATAACACTCATGCATTAGTATTGTGATATGTAAGGAAAAACAGAAGAGCAAGTCTTCCTCAGGTGACTGAGAATGTCAGTGCAGGAGGACGTGATCAGACTGTGTCAGCAAGAGGAGTCTGTCGACAACAACATGGCACCAAGAGAACAGTAAAGGCCTGAATGCTTGACCCTGACAGTGAGAGGTTCTGGTGGCTTTTTTGTTGTCGGGGCATTTTCCTGGCATGTGGACTGGATATGAAGTAACTTTTTAGTGGTTGATTATTTTTATTATCTTATCTTCCTAGTCTAGTCCTATTGTCTTTTATTGATTACTATCTTTGAGCTAACCTGAATACATTTCACTGCTTTTTAGAACTTGTTTTTAAATTGTATGTGACAAATAAAGGTTGATTGATTGATTGATTGCTTCAAAAAGAGTGTTACAAATTCAATACTCGATACTTATTCTGACCATTCATTTTTATCCTAGGATGAAACATTTTTCTATCCTGGAATGTTACCTTCCAGGATGACAATACCAGATTTCAACCCAACTGAAATCCTATGGTAGATTTTGGACCGACATGTTCATCTACTGTTAGAATAGTGTGCCATCCCTGCGAGTTTCACAGACTTGTGCAGTCTATGAGTGGATCAAGTAGCCCATGACGCCCTGAGGGGCCCGGGTCAACTACTGTACGTACATACAGAGTAGGGTTTAAGTGGTTAAAGCTGGCTTGTGGTGGCCCGACACCATACTAAGACACATTATGTAATTTTCTTTCCTCCAATGTGTGGACAAGATTCAATGCTTCAGTGCCCATATTATGTCTGGATGTTATTACATTGCTCATGTTCTACAGCCATTGTAAGCTACACATGCCTTTTACGACAAGAAATACAGATTTGCTGAGCTATGAGAGTAGTAGTGCAGACATACCATGGGGAACCCACGGTCCAGTTTGCGCCAGGTCCAGATGGGGTAAGGGTAGCCCGTAGACTTACAGTAGAGCAGAGCACGCTGGCCCTCGTTCTTGTTCTCACTGCGCTTGTGGCCTGTGATGTCAGGAGCAGCTAAACAAGAGAAAACGATAGCAGGCGTCTTTAAAGGCACACATTCATGTATAATGGCACAGGTTCACTGCTGGGTGTGCAGAAGACATACCTTGTTATGACAAATGCAGCGGAAAGATGAATGCTTTCCCACTATTTCAAACTATATATAATATATACTGTGCATGTTAATTTAACCACTTTCAACATGGTGTCCCTATTTTGGGCATTTCATTACAGTGGATATAATGATAATGCAGTGTAGCAAAAATAGCAGCTCTACAAGTTCACAACGCATCGTACCTGTGCTTGTAGATCAGCTATTTTCACCACGCTACACCATCATACGATATAATGTAAAATAGGGCCTAAGTGGTCAACTTTCTGATCATAAAATATGACTAAAGGGTCATTCCGACCGGGCAAGATAAAGATAAAGATAAACAAATATCTTTCTCAATTGAAGTGGATGGTAGTGTCCACATTGGAGGCTACCATCCACTCCCATCCACTTCAACTGAGAAAGATATTTTTTATCTTTATCTTGCCCGGTGTGAATGACCCTTTTCTTGCATTGTTGCAATCTTGTTAGTGGCAATGCAGAATAAAGTGCTAGCCTGTATGCATTAAGTAGTGTGAGGGACTGAACAGCTGCCATACAGCAGCAAGATCATAAACAGTATGCATCATTAAATGATTCCCATGAAGTCTTTTAAGCATGTTCAGGAGAGTGCCACACTAATAGTAGAAGCCTGACAAACAAATAATTACTGGAGTGGAAATCAACAATAGCCTAGTAAATTCATCATGTTCAGGCCATTACTGACAGAGATGGTCACACTGTGGAAAGTCACAAAATAAATCTGTACTGTACTACATAATGTAATTGCACATTCAGTTTTCCCATATATATATATATATATATATATATATATATATATATATATATATATATATATATATATATATATATATATATATATATATTTCTTTTTTTCTTTTTCTTTTTTTTAATCATTACATAAAATGTTAACCATTGGGAGCAGGAACATACAGTACAGCATCATTAATATTTTTTTAGTACCCATTTAATCAAAAGTAATTATTAATGATGTAACCAACAGCTGCCCACTTGCAAATCTTCCTACTCAAATGGCCACATGCGCCATGAAATGAAAGCAGGCGCAATTTACCTCCATAGCAATGCATGTCAGACAGCAGAAAAGGCTAGAGGCCGATTTAACCATTGAGACATAATCCCTAACCATCACACAAGACACCATCTGCTGCCACTGAACTAGATAGTATTAGACATCAGTTAGACAGAGGGGTCAAGGACATTGCTTGGCCTTTGAGCCATTTTAAAACTGTCAACGCTCAAGGCTACCAAGAACATTTTTTACTGTTGACATCTCAACAGTGGGTTCCAAGATGGAAAATGCACCAAAAGACACCTTTAGCATTACTGTGAATCGATATGTACCTTTCACCTCGATGGTTGCATTGACTGGAGGAGCTATTTGGAAGGTGTAAACGCACATGTACTCTGCGGCATCATCTCCTCTTGGTTTGTTCAGCCTGCATAGCAAAAACAAAACCTCGATTAAACAAACACTAGAAATCTATAAAGCCTCAATTATACTCTGTTGTAAGGACAGTGCTGCTTGCCAAAAAGAACAGGTCTACAAGCGAACTAGTTCCACACTGTGACCATGAGGTCAAGACACAATATATTGAAGAACATTGTACATAATGTGTTTAAAACTCTCACAAAACCTTCCCTGTCGTCACAGGGGTTTGGTCGAACGGGGGCCTCTGTACCTGTATTCAGTGTTCTTGTTGCTGGTGCGAGTGTCCGCAATCTCTTCCCCGTTCTTCAGCCAGTAGCTCTCGTCATGTGTGAGGCTGTGGGCGCTGGTCAAGTTGCACTGCAGGGTGATGGGGGGGTTGTGGAACTCCAGGGTGGTGTGTTCAGAGGATGCGATCACCGGCTCTGCAACAAGACAGGCAGCCTTTTATAAAAGGAAATATATATAGATGAAAAAGGATTACAACATTCTCCCCCACCTGCATGGTGGGGGAGAATGTTGTCTGGATTGGAATATGATATGATTGCAGGGAAAGATATACTAGTCTAATTCGTGGTGTCACACTGACAAGGAAACTACACAACAAAGAACCGGAAACGGAAAGATTATGGTGATATTAAAGAAAAGGAAAAAAAGATAAGAATGAGAAACTAATATAGAGAGCTAAGGCCTTGCTACATACTACAGTATACTGGACTGCAGCACCTAGTGGGAATGAATATTCTCTCTTTCAAGGTCTGTGGATGGAGGAGGTTTCTATGAGGAAAGTGGAAGTCTTCTGGAGGTTTCTGAGGTGACTAAACACCACGGGAAAGGGTTTTCAGTGATCTACTAGGCCGCATGGTAGGGATTCTTCTGTACACTGACCACTCACTCTGCAGCACAGTGATTGTGGCCTGCGCACGGATCCAGGTGGTGGCCGGATTTTGGTGCAGGTCATTGCGGCGCGGGTCATTGCTGGCCCGACACTCATAGGTCCCAGCGTCGTCGAGCGCGAGACCACTGACACCAAGCACGCTGACCGCGTTGGCACCATAGGCTGTGTTGATGGACACTCGCCGCTTGCGGGCACCGTCCCACAGCTGTCTGAAGTTCTCCGCTCGGTTGATCTCAGCGTACCACCACTGGATCTCTGGCGTGGGGATGCCCACCACGTTGCAGTATAGCTCAAAGTTGTCCCCCCTTAGCAAAGTCTCAGACAGGGGCGACTTCACAAAGCCAGCAGCGCCGGCTGAAGGTTGGAATGGTGCCATGTCCACAGAGCCAGTCAACGCAATAATAAGAGGAAGCACAGGGAAAGAATGGATGTGGGAAATAAGGAAAGGCAGGAAATAAAAAAGATAAAGGATAAATTAAGAAGGAGCCGGTTAGGGAAACAAAAGAAAATCATGTTAGGTAAAATAAATCAATTTAGAAACTGTATTAAAATGAAAACAAAGACATGATAAAGCAGGATGAAAGCAAAGACCATGATAAAACAGGATGGAAGAACAGTGAGAAGGACGTACAGTGAAGTATAATGCTCTTCTAGAATACTTTAAACCCACCCTGGGCAAGATATGACTTCCGGTTGGTCAGCTGAAGTGGCGGAAGTGCTGCGTTTAACGGAAGTTACATTATGTGGTGCGGGTCTGTTTACATTCCCCAGCGAAACAAACAGAAAGATTGTAGCTCTTAACTGGCTCTTAATAGGTGTATTGTTGTCCGAATAATCGATGTTTTTGTTTGTATATTGTTTATTGCGAGTGCAACCGACAGAGCAGGAGAAGTAGAACAGATTTTTTTCAGCTGGGAATACGTTTGCAGGGACACCGCACTGTGAAAAAAGACAACTTCCGGGAGAATTGAGCCTCGCCTCCTAGAACTCTCTCTGCTTCATATCTTGACCAGGCTTTTCTCTTCGCAGATGAGTTAAGCCTGGCTACGCAAGGCTACTTTAAACCTGACATAGCTATTTGGGCATGTCATTATAGGCAAACATTTTCAGAAATGTTCCAAAATAGCAAACATTTTGTTGTAGATCAGCTATTTTCACACTGCTGTACGATAAAGTATAAAATAGGTCTTAACTCGTTAACTATAAAACATTAGATTATCTTTGCAGCGCATGATGTCTTGCAGAATGTGAACAGCAAGCTGCAACAGTGATCACATGAACATTTTGGGATCAGAGACATGACCTCACTTCTATTCCAGTTATCCCTCCTGCTATTCCTGGGAACATATAATTCAATTCTGCAGTAATCATGCAATAAGGGTGCTCTCACTTGGTTTGGCTTTATTAATGGACTTTGAATTAATTCGTATCTGGCTATTATCCCGCATTCACCTTCAACGTCCTCCAAGTGACCTTGTCGTTTGCAAAGTACAACATTAACCCTACAGACTTTGTTGTATAACGACGTACGAAAATAGAGGATCCACAAGCTCACAATGTGTCAAAAGGCGACACATTGTGAGCTTGTAGATATGATACATTTGTTATTTGAAAACGTTTACATTTTTTAGTGCTATCATGGCATACCCAAAACATTCATGCCACTGGTTGAAGGTGTTTAACCTATGTTTATCATTCTACAAGTGAAACTAAGATACAGGCCCGGCGGCAATGGTGGTGCAAGAGGGGGCCAGATCCCCTCACGTGGACCACCTTGCCCCTCCCCCGCGTATCCGTGAAAAAACGGTTTTACAGAGTTGCAAATATTTGAAAACAAAGGTGACTTGCTTGCCATTGAGTCCTACCGCCGGGCCCGCAAAGATATCTCCTTATCCATCACAGATTTAGAAAAGAGCATCCCACCTCCAGCCATAAACATCAGGATCTATAGGCTGTGTAGAGAGCGTGCCAGTTTGAGAGGCGATGTAGGCCTACTGTATACGCTGCAGCTCTGGGTCTCTGGGGAGAGTATGGGCGATGACCCCAACTGTTTCTATAGAAGCAACTCGGAACACAGAAACTGAACAAAATAATGCCTCAGCCACACACACAGGATAGAATAGGATATACTTTATTGACCCAAAGGCAAATTCATGTGTGTCATGGACACACACAGTAACCGCTGTCAAAACATGCATATACTGTGCATACAGACAATATGCAGTACAGCACAGCCTGCCAACAAATTGCACGCTGCCCTGGAGATTCAAACATGCAGACCGATCAACTCACAGTAAGATATTCACTGGTAAGCCTGTCACAATTATTACATAATTGTCTAATCGCAATTATTTGACATGATCGCATAATCGTCATAATTGTTTCTATGTTGAAAAATGTTCATATGTTTTCAAACATTTGACAAAAATAGTGGAAATAGCAGATCTATAAGCTCACAACACAACTTATAATCGGCTAATTCCACTATCAATGTTCTTTTTTAAGTATAAAGTTGTCAAATATGTCATTCAATTCTTTTTATATTTACGTGGTGTCATATCTGCGATGTGCAACTTCAAAGCCTTCAAGCCAAAGAGAAATCTAATTGTCAATAACAAAAACAATTAAATCGTTAATCACAATGACAGTCCTATTCACAGGTGTGTTTTTGTTGAATTGACACTCTCTTCACAACCCGTCAGACAGTGGTTGGTCTGGACTGGACATTTTACTGTGCTGACAATAGCTGCTTAGATGTTATGCCAATAAATAATATGCTGTAACTGAAATAAAGATCACAATAACTTGTGTCGGATTTATACAATTGATTTTGCACACAGAAAATAGCTGATCTACAAGCTTACAATAGGCTCTATGCATATACGCCATTTTGTTCTACTTCCGGGTGTCTTTCGACTTCCTTCACAGGTGTTACTGATGATACTAATTAAGGCTCTGTTTGATTTATTGTACAGTGGTTCTTTCATTTCAAGGACCCCCATAACTCTGAGAGTGTACAAATGGAACCAAATGGACCCGCAAGGGTCCATTTGGTTCCATTTGTACACTCTCAGAGTTACACACCTGTATGGGGACATTTGGAACCCACTCAAGGACACTTTGAGACCCACTGGTGTAGCAGAGTGTTTCCAGTGAGCCAACATGCACAATATCAGCACCCTGACTCTGTTTGACCAGAATGGAGCAGACCCTTCATCAGTATCATCAGTAACACCTGTGAAGGAAGTCGAAAGACACCCGGAAGTAGAACAAAATGGTATATATGCATATAGCCTATTCATCACCGGTGCAAGGAGTTGTGAGCTTGTAGCTCGGCTATTTTTGGTGCACAACACTGTTGCACTATATAGCCTATGCAAGGGAGATATTACAGTGCATCAGTCGAGTTACGATGGATAGTTAAGCCTGAGGATTTTCTTATGCCATACACTTTATTAGCCGAGCATTACGTAAATTATTTCACCATGCCACTGAACCTCTAATCAACTTCCACTGGCCATCTGCCTCTGTCAACCAGACACCTGTTTCCACTTAACTAATTATTACCGAAGCTTTGCTTCATACACACATCAGGGGTGGCAGGTGGCCTAGCAGTACAGAGGCTAAGCAGCAAATTAAAAAGGTTGCTAGTTCCATCCCTAGCACAAGTATAGGAGTGCGTATTCCAGCTTTGAGCTGGCTACTGGAAGATGACTGGTATTAAATCTACAGCGCTGTGTATTTGCATATGCATCTAAAAGAGGGATATATAATAATGGTACATCACATATTATTTCGTCATTATCGGCAAGTCGCAGAATACGCTGTAGTTTAGACCAGTGGTTCTCAACCTTTTCAGGCCGCAACCCCCAAAATAATCATATTTTAACTGGGGACCCCCCTACCCTGACGAGCACTAAGAGTTGAGGCATTACAATTTGTATAACACGGTTCTATTGTGAAAATAGCAGATCTACATGCTCACAACGCCTTGGGTTGTGAATTTTATAAGTATTAAAAGGTCCTTAAGTTATCACTTTAGAAATGTGTAGATACCCTCTATACACTCAAACTTTATGTTGGTTTGTTTACTGTTGAGTGAGAAAACAATGTTTCACATTAAGCCAATCATCTGGGGACCACCCAAGTTAATTTGGGGGCCCACCTGGGCGTCCCGACCCACAGGTTGAGAACCACTGGGTACACAAAGCTCTCGTTCTTAGAAGAATATCTACTTAGTGTGTAAATGTCCAGCTTGTCGGAAATATAATAATAACTAATATTGCATAGAGATGTCAAACTCGTACATTTTAGAGCTTATACACACACAGGCTCAGAATGGCAATGATTCCCCCAAAAAGGCACAGCTTTGGCAGTGAAGTGTTGCCGGTCTGGTATATGTATTTATTTCTTCGGTGGGTAAAACCAGGAAATACCATATTGAGCATTTTTTAATCGGTGTGCAGTGCATGTTTTTCAGTTAATATCGTACACCAACATCCAACATGGTACTTGTGAAACAATGATTTCCCATTATAAAATGTGGATGCAGCTTGACTCATCTCTGACATGCCAGTTCATTGCTTTAATGATCTGCTTTCTTAATGAATATGCTTGTGGAAGTAATATCTAATAATATCCTTTGTACAAAGGACATTATTTATGGTGGGTCACTTTGGTGTTTTCAATTACGCTGAAAACACCAAAGTTGAATTGCATACTGTCTGATTGGTTTCTTCTTCATAAAAGGCGTGTGACTAGTGAACTAATAGATACAATATTATACAAACTGCCAGGTTCTATGCACTATTAAATATAACTAGTAAAAAAGAACCCAGTGGGCGTTTGGCCCCACCCTCATCAGTTTCCAGTGCAGCTTTGTTGATGTGAATGGGGGCTTGTGCTCTCTGTAGGTGCCTGTAGATGGCACATGTACACAGTAGAGCTAGCCAAATGTGGGAAACATATATGACTTGAAGTAAAAAAAAAACATAACATTTGTGCAAATTGTGGAGCCAATTGCACTACTGGGTTGCCGGGAGTAGATCACCGGACGCCAAGCTAATTCTAATGGTAATATAAGATAAGATTACTGCATGAACATGACATGTTGCTCTCAACCGTGTTAGTTCACATCAATGCTTTGAAGAAGAAAAAAAAAAAAAAACATTGTGTGATAAGAGGTCAAAAAGTGGATCATCAGTGCCCACAGCAAGTGTCACAGCCACTGAAAGAGGGATACAAAAACATGTGTATCATAATAAGAATACTGTACGTGTTTGGATTACAACATAAAATGACTCCTTTAAGTATCAGTAGTGTTACAAGTGTTGGTAGTGTTAAGAGTTTTGGTATTTTAATTCATGTTAAGCCTCGCTCAGACCAAAGATTTCTGAGGTGGCGAAACGGTTTTAGAACTAGCAGAGAAAAATACCAGTGGCCTGAATCACCCTGCTGCAAGTCGGCTTATGCCAGTTTGAGTCACGAGAGAGATTCACAAAGCAACAAGTTGCAATTCATTTCTGAACACAGCATCACACATGCATGCACTCACCTTAGTGAGCCCACAATTACTTATCTAATTTAATAGTAGAATTGACCCCAGAACGAATTTGGATATTGAGAATTGGATTGTTCGAGAATCAGAATTGTTAACTCCAATAATCGACATTGTATGCCTCTAAGCTTATCTTCTTTTCCTTTTTCTGACAGTTACTCATTGTAAAACAATGACATCATCATGTGTCTGTACTGCTGAAGAGGAAATAAGGAGTAATGAATTTGATCATGTCTATCATACGCATAATCTTTTCTGCAGTTCCTACACTGTTGAGGTTCGCGGAAATAATAAAACATTTGAAAACCATTGTAGGCCTACTCTTTTATGACACAGAAAATTGATCAGGAATCCAGGCAATCAGTAAAAGAATCAAGGCAGAATCACTAATGGCGCTGTTATCAATAACATCTTCAATTCCCATCCCTAACAATAAACGAATAGTGAATAACCTAATCGTGAAATGAGTGCAGTCTGGCTTCGTGTACACCGTAATAGTGCACATTAATCGGCTATTACGATAACTGACCTCTAAACCAAATAGGAACTATATTCAGCACACTGCTGTGTATAAGCCTATCTAGATCACAGCCAGTTCCTCCATCCGCAGTGAGCAGTGCATCCTTCCTTAAGGTTGATGCTGTTTCTTATCAGCCAAAAATTAAAGCTCTGTTTATTTTTGCAACAATGAAACAGAACAGCAATGGGATAAGCGATGCGATAAGAACATCGAAGAGGAAGACAATACGGAAATGGAAGAAAGAGTCTATTAACTAACCATTCAGACTTCACACGACTCTCCAAATTCCATCATAGTGAATACGTATCCAAATCCATTGACTGCAAATAAAATAATATAGTAAGATTGCAGTTGTACCCCGTTTTGTTTCTCAATTCATACTTGCCATAACTTTGTTCACTGCTTTTATTTATTATTTTGAACAGTAAAAAGTCATAGTCATTAGCAGATTCTAATGGATGGCAGATAGTTGTACACCTCAGCATCTTGTATCATCAGGCTCGAGCTTCCTGCAAATCGACATAGAAATGGTGGAGGAAGACGTAGTGACTTTAAACCCCTCTAGCATCCCTATTCTGTGGGTTACATTCACCGAAAATAGTCAATCTACAAGCACCCAATGCTGTGGGCTTAGTAGATCAGCTATTTTCGGCGAAGAGATTTCGGGTAGGGGGGAGGGGGGGGGGGGGGGGGGGGGGACAAAGTACAAGTACAGAGCCGACCCCGGTCAACTATTATAGTTTTCTAAATATAGAGGGCTAAGTGGTTAAATAACAGTATATATTGTAGTCTGTACTAGCAGTCTACCAGTCTCTCACCTGTGCAATAAATTATTGATGAAGACTAGAAGAAACGCTCTGTTTCTACAAGCTGCCATCATAGCATCTTACATTCAAAACTGGGGGAGAGATGAGAATAAAAGGACAGTCACGCATCAGTCAGGGCCATCTGACTTATAAATCTCCTCTTCATAAGTCATTCTTTATTGGAAAGCACTTCTTCAGTCCTGCATGCCATCCGATTTTATTTGACAAAGCTGCTACATTTTAGCAACAACATGTCTGAGTTTTATTCACTCAAAGAAAAACAGAATGAAAAGAACTGTATACATTCCAAGGAAACACACACACACACACACACACACGCACGCACGCACGCACGCACGCACGCACGCGCGTAGTCCACGCACGCACACACACACACACACACACACACACACACACACACACACACACACTCGCACGCACGCACACGCACGCAAGAACGCACGGGCGCGCGCGCACGCACATACACACGCACGCACGCACGCGCACACACACACACACACACACACACACACACACACACACACACACACACACACACACACACACACACACACACACACACACACACATCTGACAGAAAATCCAGTCTGGGATGCAAGCACTATCGCACACGTCCTAGCCTGCCCACTGGTGCCCAGTAATAGGCCTAGTAGGCAATAGGCCTACACATTTCAGAATAATTTGGTATAGAGCAGCAAGCATTATAGGCTACTGTCGTGATGCTCTGCTTGGTGCCGGTGGGCACAAGATTTATGAACACAGGGCCATTTGTTAGAGTGATAGGCTACTGAATAGAGAAATCAATGCCATTCTGTACAGCGACAGTGCATCTCAGTGAAGAGTTAACAGATTCATTCTCGCAAAAGGACATTAAAGCCATGGTTCCCAGTGCAGCATTGACTCTAAAAATAGAAACATGCAGCAAAACGGACTGGTGCTATTTACAGTGCTTCACATCACAGGTCTTACATCTTCAAGTAGTAGCCTACGTGTTGTTCAGTGAAAAGGACAACAAGGGGATTGTTATTATTAGGTTATTATCACACTCTAGCTGCTGCTGGTGGTAGAATAATGCGGGATTTGCGAATCCCTGAGTCATATTGCATATTTTTGAGCGCACGCACCGCTATGCATGACAGGTCGGCTGTGTGTGCGTGTGATTTTTCTATATGCGTGCCTGTAGGATATGTGTAACGTCTTCGAGTCGAGGGACAAGCAATTTTAACTGTCGTTTCCCCGATCTGCAGTCTCCTTTATCTTGTGTTTTCCCCCTAACCTTGTGAACATAATAACTTGTCCTTGCTCTGCTCAGCAAGTCGTTCGGGTCTATCAGCTCCACACACTTCAAAGGACATTTTAGGGACACCGCGCGGGCCTGGTCCACGGTTCATTTACCTGATCGTCACACACTGTACAATATTCATCATAACACGCTGTGTTTAGGCTATCTATAATATAGGCTATATGGGGTTGTTTGTTTTTTCCACTCGCAAACGCGCGGTGCCATTCCAAATGGTATCACCACTCAGTTTATAGCTAATAAACAGCCCATTCATTTAAACGCACGGCAAAGGCATAGATGGCCATAGAAGACACATTCCAAGATGGGTAGCCTTCTCAACTGGCAACCGCTCAAAACGATCTGTTAGCAAAAATAAACATTAAATAACCCAAAATAATAATAGGCCTACATATAAATGCATTCTACATGTAGCGCTCATCGGTTATTAGCCGCACATTCTTACCGTTCTGTGAAGAAACGGACTGCAGCATCAGCGCTCCGAATATCGCCGCCGAGAAGGACATGATTGCAGCTCTTCGTTTGCCGGGTATCATCTTTTAAAAGAGAGGAGAGAGAGCTGGTCTGGATAGCCTAAAAGATGCCGGTATACGAGGTGGTAAGGTGACCTGAACCTGCACGGGATCAAATGTGGAGCAGAATGGCAGTCAGAGCAGAGGTGGCACTGCTCCAATCGGGTCAGGCTAAAACCGCCGTCTCTAGGTAGACTGGCCACATAATAATACTGCTTCAGCCACCTGTGCGTGTAGCCTACGCTTAGGGTATTTTCTTCCCCTGTCTTAGCATTTCTTAAATGATGTATTGCGCTGGTTCCCAAACACTGGCTCGGGACCCATGTGTGGGTCATGGGACACATTTTTATGGGTCCCTTTAGAAAATGTAATATAGGCCTACCTGTATATTCTTTTTCAGTAATATCATAAAAGAGATCAAATAAGTCCTTAATTAGAAAACAAATGTTTAAGAACTGGTGAAAATACTGGCTTCTTCGCACTGCAGTGTGAGCTTGCCTTGTAGATCGGCTATTTAAAAAAAAGTCTAATTTCTCTTTTGGTTCTTGAGCTAAAAAGTTAGGCTACTGCTTTATTTTCTTCGTTTAAAAATATTTGTAAAGAAACAGTTCAACTGGCACGTGCCTGGTATGCCTCGTGCAAAACGTATGGTTAAAAAGTACCTCATGCATTCTCAAGCCGGTGCAGAGAAACCACTGACAAACCTATCGCGAGATATTGGCTGGACCTGCTGCACGAATCTACAGAGATACACACACAGTTACACAGAGCCTATCCACCAGTGGTTCTCAAACTTTTTCATGTCAAGGACCCCCAAATTGACATTTATTAGCCCGTGGACCCCTAAAGATAAGCCAGGGACCCCCATAAGAGAAGACCTTTTTCGGCTCTAGCTGTGATTCCCAACCATTTAATTTCAAGGACCCCCAGACAGTTTGACATGCATTATGCGGACCCCCATTACATGGAATTTCTATCTCTGAGACCACAATCTAGATTGTACAATAGGCCTACCCTACCCTACACCACATCGCATCATATGTTTGGCGAACATCTGGCTTCAGAGAAGAATCCCATTACAATGACACATGCCTTCTCTATTGGAACTACCTCATCAAATGGAAGTTTGATTTGGGCAAATATTGCGCCATGGTCATGCTGGACCTCCAGAAGGCATTTGACACTGTAACAAATTGCAGGTTGAAAAGGCCCTTAGCTCTGAACACCTGGCTCAATGACAACAAACTAGCAATACACCTGGGTAAAACCGAATCCATCCTCTTTGGGTCAATTCCTAACCTCAGCAAGGTCGATAACTTCACAATCAAAGTGGGTGACAATGTAAAAACAAGAAAAGACGAAATTAACCAAATAACTTGTTTTTTCTCTGCAGACACAGTGCCGGTTCTGGAAAACACTCATGTCAGACATTAGCTCCGCATACGGAGATTCCGGACCTTTCGCGCTGGTTCCGGATAACCGCATATCAGGTCAGGTCGAGGCCGGGCACTGCACTCCCTGCTGCAGCGGGGAACGTGTGTGCCGAATTCTGTGTAATGCAAACCCCATTATCATTCCTGTCATAGGACCCATTTTGACCATCTGTTTGCCTGAGTCCATTTATGCCCATATATGGAGATATCTCTATCTGTCTGTCTGCGTCCACTTTATGCCCATATTATGGAGATCTCTGCAAACACAGTGCTGGTTCCGGAAGACCCTGATGTCAGACAACAGCTCAGCATACGGAGAATCCAAACCTTTTGCCATGGGTTCCGAAAAATCGCGTATCGGGTCGGGTCGAGGCCGGACACTGCACTACCTGCTGCGGCAGGGAACACGCGTGCTGAATTTGAAGCTGGTGGGACGAACGGTTCTCAAGATACACAGATTACATACATACATACATACATACATACACTCTTAAAATTGTTGGGTCAAAAACAACCCAAGTTGGTTATTTATGTAACCCAACACGTAACACTGTTTTGGACCAGCCCAACATGGGTTATTGCAGACCAATAGGGTTGGGTTAAGGCTGTGACCCAGCATGTTGGGTTGGGATTGTACAACCAAGTAATGGGTTAAAAGTGACTTTGCTGTTGGGTTAATGTGATACTGCTGATGGGTTGGAATCTAACACCCAAAAATGGCTTAAAAGTGACCTTGTTGTTGGGATTGTACGCTCATTCACATTAAATCTATTCATTTTTTTTACAACATTTTCTTCAATGACATTTTTCATGCTTAATCTACTCGAGGAAGAATGCATGCGGAGTAAATTATGCATTTAGTCGTGGCAATATATCACAACTTTGAACACAACAGATTATGTGGTGCTTCACATTAAAAGAACAGCAAACCTGTTTGTATGTGTCAGTCTGGACCATCTTAGTCATGGTTTCTGTTTCTGTAAGCAACTATGTTTTTTTATATATTTTTTAATTAGGGATTATGACTGGGCTACATCCACTGCGATCATCTACAATACAATGTTGTTTTCTCTATCTAAAACCATAAAATAATGGAAAAGTTTGTAAAAAATATCTGTATGGGAGCACAGTTGCATGCTAGGTAACTGCCCACCCACTTAGTTTAACCCAATAGTGGTGCAATTCACAAACCAATGTGTTGATAGACAGAGAGGGCGGGTCTATTTTAACCCAAGTTGGTGCAATGCAGTGAACCATGTGTTGGGTAAACTCGAATTCAAAAGCCTATACCAACACTTGGGTTATGAACTCAATGCATTTTATCTGATGATGTGGGCGGGCCATCCATAGCCCAACAGATGGTTTACAAATTTTAAGTATTTTTAATCCAATGTTTGGTCAAACTGACCCAACCTTTGACCCAACAGTGTCAACCCAGCAAAAGGGTTGAACATTTGACCCAACATTTTTAAGAGTGTACATACATACATACACACTCACAGAGATTTTTTGTTGACTCATGTGGCGTACGTGATGTCAGAGCCTTTTATAAATTGATGTCACAATGAGTCAGCGCTTGCTCCGGAATGGCCCGATGTCAGTCATCTCCACATACGGAGATTCCGAACCTTTCGTGTCGGATCTGAAAAACTGTGTATCGGGTCGGGTCGAGGCCTAGCTAAGAACGTAGGCAAATGTCTGAGCTATCTCTGTGTGAAATTTGGAGTCTGTAGCACCAACCATGTGCTGTCAGGGCTCTTTCATGCGATTCGGGCCAATTCGGATTCGCGTCCATTGGCTTCAATTAGTAGTTAGGACTCCGCATATGGAGATTCCGAACCTTTCGCGTTGGTTCCGGAAAACCGCATATCGGGTAGGGTCGAGGCCTAGCTAAGAACGTAGGCAAAGGTCTGAGCTATCTGCGTGTGAAATTTGGAGTCTGTAGAACCAAGCATGTGCTGTCAGGGCTCTTTCGTGCAATTCGGCCTCGGCTTCAATTAGTAGTCACGATATTGGCATGCATGCATATGGGCATATTGGTTGGCTCGGAGGCTCTGCACAATAGACGGGTTTCTTGTTTACAAACATTGAGATTAAATGCACAGGTGACTGTATCATGTAATCAGTCCGTCCAATCCCCAAACCTGTTGTTTTGGGGAGCGCTGGTTAAGCCTGGTTTCATTGGCTAATTTTGGTACCGAATCAAACGTGACGTGAACCAGAAACCCGTCTATATGTGCCTGGATTATGTCTGAGTCAGAGTGATGTGGCCGTGGTCCCGCCTATATATGGGCGTATCAGGTTTGTTTATTGTGATGTCAGAGTAACGTGGCCGACGTGGCCCGTCCGACCAATGGCCGGCCATCCTCCTATCAATCAATCAATTTTAATAAAGGATTAAAATAATATCTAATTTTGCTGGGGACCCCCTGGAACCACCTCAAGAACCCCACTTACTTTGAGAACCACTGCATAAAGTGGTAGTGTGGATACATTTATGCATGGGTTTGGTGTGTTTAAGGATCTGGGGAAGGCCCTGCATCTGTGGGTCATATCTCTGTTTCATCACAGTGTGTACTGTAGACAATAGAGTGTTATGCTGCCACCTACTGTACTGTCCTGTAAAATATGTGTGTGCCTGACAAGACTGCAAATCAGTAAATTGAGGTTTTAAACA
Organism: Nannobrachium achirus; assembly: GCF_963921795.1. Classification (NCBI taxonomy): domain Eukaryota; kingdom Metazoa; phylum Chordata; class Actinopteri; order Myctophiformes; family Myctophidae; genus Nannobrachium; species Nannobrachium achirus. The sequence goes on from NC_137820.1 coordinate 54,351,569, forward strand.
GATTATTAATATTAATTTTAACGACTATACAGTATTCTACTCTAATAATAATACAGTATATATATATATTCTTCTGAAAATTAGTAACTGTAATCTCCCAACACTCAACCACTCCCAACACCCCACTTGCTTTTATGTAGGCTATACGCACATGAGGAAGGTCCAAAGCTTGAGTTGAGTTTTTCCAACAAGTTATACAGGTGGTTTTGGGGTATATAGATAAGCATGAAACAAATAATGTTACAATAGGTGGTAAGGATATGCCATGGGGACTTGGGACTCTTCCCCCACCGAGTCAAGAGTCACTACAATGTCATTATAGTCAGGGACCCACAAGCCCAAAAGCTCAAGGAATAGGGTTGAACCTGTGATGTCATGCCATACTTTTTATTTCTGTTTTATCTATTAGTCTGGTCAGGTCCACAGAATGAGAGGCCTGGCTCAGTTGCTTAACGCTGGTTTTTTACATTACCAAAACAAAGCGGATAAAAAGCGGATACAAATCTTTAGGACCTAACGATGGATTTTAGCCGTGGGTACCAAACGTTATTTTGATGTTTACCCATATAATATCCATATCAAGTTGGGCTCCCATCGACTTTCTATACAGGAGGAAAATACCCAGAAAAAAAATCTGCTTTAAGTAGGATGTGAGGGGTCTAACCAGGGGTTTGTCATGATTCTGAATCCATTGCAAGCATTTGTTTTGCACAAAAATCTTTCCTTGGGCTAGAAATGGCCCCCAAAGACACCCAAAAAACTGTTAGTTAAAACCTAGTTAGACCCCTCACATCCTACTTAAATCAGATTTTTTTCTGGGTATTTTCCTCCTGTATAGAATGTTGATGGGAGCCCAACTTCATATGGATATTATATGGGTAAACATCAAAATAAAGTTTGGTACCCAAGGCTAAAATCCATCGTTAGGTCGAAGCTTCAAAAAAGTTTGGCGCTTTTATCCGCTTTGTAACGGTAATGTCACTAAGCCACTGCCGGAACCACCGCGAAAAAAAGTTATGGCCATTTGTATATTCACTGTCCCATCGACTTCACTATAGAGGAAAATGAAAATAAAAAATAAAATAAATGTGCTTTAAGTAGCATGTGAGGGGTCAAACAAGGGGTTCGATATGATTCTGAATCCTTTGCAAGCATTTGTTTTGCATGAAAAACATTCCTTGGGATAAATTTCAGCCCCCCAAAATTGTAAAAAGTGATGAATCATCAAAAAATCATCACTTTTCACAGTTTTGGGGGGCCGATATTTTGCCCAGGAATGTTTTTCATGCAAAACAAATGCTTGCAATGGATTCAGAATCATGAAGAAACCCTAGTTTGACCCCTCACATGCTACTTAAAGCACATTTATTTTCTTTTTTTAAATATTTTTCTTTTCCTGTGTAGTGAAGTCGATGGGACAGTGAATATACAAATGGCCATAACTTTTTTTCGCGATGTTTCCGGCAGAGCAGGCCTCTCATTCTGTGGACCTTAATGACCAAACTAATGGATAAAACAGAAATAAAAAAAGTATGGCATGACATCACAGGTCATCTCCCATTCTGGGCTTGTGGGTCCCTAGCTATTATGAGGAGCCCATTCACATTAACATTATAAGAGCTCTGTCTGGTGCTTTTCATTGATGAATTACTAGATGATGTTTGTAAATTGTTTAGTAAGTAAACCCATGAGTCCGGAAAATGGATAAATCTTTTGCAAATAATAGCAGGAACTATAAAACTTTAATGTGAAATGATGTCCTGAGATTGAGAACTCCATGACATACATAAAGTAGAGATCTATCTTCTTCATTTTGCTCTCAAAGTGCAGCAGAGTAGCCCTAATACATTTAACTTACAAATGCAAAGAAAAAGTATAATACAAGGTCTGACCAACCCCACCACCCCAACCCAAGGCCAGATTAGATTCCTGGCCAGCCGGACCATTTGCTACATGCCACTTCTCTATACTCTCTCTCTCTCCATGTTTCGTGTCTGTCTGTATCATCAACATTAATGAGGATTATTTTTCCTTCTTCTTTTTTTAAAGCCTCTAACCTGTGTTAGAAGTGTAAAATGTCTCTGTACCAAACAGGGAATGGAGGTTTTAATTTCCTTAGCTGGACCATCTTTGTGATGTGCTGATTACAATTTTAAAGGGGTAAAAAAAAATAAGCTTATAGCTACCATCTCACATAGTCTGTGAAGTGTGAATTCATTTTCTAGGTCATGTCTCGTTATATACAGTAGCATGTCTCCAGCCTGACAGACTGGCTTGGGTTAGACAACAGAGAGACAGGCTTGTTAATAAGACAAGACTTTTTGAACTCTTTCTTCTACAAGCAGCTGACTGTCTTTGCACTTCAGAGGATAAAACTAATAGAGGTAAGATGTTTTGGATTTTATTGGATTATGTATGAATATTGACAAGATTTGCATTGTAATACAGTAATAATGACAGTATAGAAATGTTGGATGAAAATTAATTAATTAATGAATAAAAACAGTTAACAACTAGAAATGGAGCAAAAAAAATGCATGTAAAGTAAAGCATGAATGTAGATGGGATTCATGGGAACACATTATGTGAAATTGTGTGTCATATTTTCATATTTTGGTTCAGCTTTGTCAGACATTCCCATAGACCCATACTGGGTTTAATGGGAAGACATTCCGATAAAACCCAAATGGGAAAATCTGTTATTTTCGTCAAGCTACAAAAATGATATAACAACGGTGTTTAAGACTGCTGTAACTTCCCATCAAAACAATTAATTAATCTATCTACTATTTATGGAATGATGAGTCTATACGCCACCCTTTATACCGGTAATAATTCATGAAGAAACTCAATATTAATTGAAACAAAACCATTCCATTGTGATAAGAGTTGGGTAATTACTAATTACATTAATTAAGGGTTAGGTCTAGTCATTAAGAGTAGTTTTAAAGGGTATAGTTCACCCTCAAAATAAGCTTTTTTCCCTTTCAATTACTCACCCCATAAAGGCTTTAATTCATGGGGATGAACTCCAAAACAATTCTCACAGTGTAATTATTAATTACCGGTAACTGTCCAGGTTATAAGCAAATGTTTTAAATAAACCAGTGTTGTTAAGAGTTGCCTCCTATTTACTTCTTTTCATCAACTGGTATATTGGACAAGGAATGACAAAAACTAATTTCCATGAATGGGGTTAATTGATAGAAAAAAGTCATATGTAAATAAATCAATGTATATTTAAAAAAATCACACCCAATGTGAAGTGAGCGGTGGTCGTGCTTGCATAACGTCTTCAGACTAGGATTTGAGTCTAGGATGTACAGGGCATGCTACACACACAAGTTTTGCTATGGCAAAACGCTGAGGAAAAAGGCTACAGACATACGACATATGACATCACTAGACAAACATGATGCTACGTACACACATTTTACTATGGCAAAACGCTGAGGAAAAAGGCTACAGACACACGCACAGCCACTCTTAGGAGCGGTTTAGCACCGCTCAAAAACAATTTGTCAGTTAATTTGAAGTGTTCACGATTTTTGGCATAGCGGTGCTAACCACTCCTACATCTGGCTTTGTCTGTATGTATGTACAGTATATGTATGTAGGCCTATGTCCCACACTCGGCTCATTGGCCAAGCTTTGTGTGATTTTTTTGTACATTTGGAAGATAGATTGTGCGTGCGTGCGTCTGTGCGTGCGTGCGTGCGTGCGTGCGTGCGTGCGTGCGTGCGTGCGTGCATGTGTGCGTGCGTGCGTGTACCGGTATGTGTGTAATGGGCATAGCACAGCTGAATGAAAAATCCTTAAAAATGTAAGTTTGGCGAACAGGACTGCTAGGTAGTGCAGGGCATGCCTCAGATGCCTGTTATATTTCTATTTGCTGGTTTATGGCATTGGCTGGTATCATTTCTATTTCATAGGCTTATGGGATCTTTTTTCTTTTTTCTTTTATATTCTTTATTTAAGGACAGCCATTAAAACTTTACATCACTTTCATTTCACAATTGTTCTATTGTACATATATTTTAACTTTTTAAGCATAACAAAGGAACAAAAAATAAATAAATAAAAATAAACATTTGGGAGAGATAAAAAAAAGTGTATATTAAAGACAAAGTACAAAGTAGCCTAATAGACATGAAAACATGTGAGAGCACATATAGTTGAAGTTACATGAGTAAGACAGACAGTGGTTTTACAGTAATCACTCAATCCGCAGAGGTATTACTAATACCTAATCTAACCAAATTAGACCAAAACCTGAAACATTTCTCCTTCTGTAAGCGGAGAGAGAAAGTGATCTGTTCCATAACATAGATATAATTTACCTAATCTATCCATTCTTTTATGGTGGGGCCTCAGGGAGCAACCAGTGCCTTTTAAAGACTTTTCTGCAGGCTGATATCAGGGGCTCTCTTTTCCTCTCTCTCTCTCTCTCTCTCTCTCTCTCTCTCTCTCTCTCTCTCTCTCTCTCTCTCTCTCTCTCTCTCTCCCCCCCCCCCCCCTTTTTGTGCTATTGAGAGATAAGGTGCAAATTCCTTAAATGTGGTTTTATTTTTCCTCCGGATGCTACTGTATATATTAAACTATAGTGTAGCAGATAAAACCAAAACAATCGTTCAGTTTGTGATAAAAGCGTGACATTTGGTACACTTAAACCAAAGGCATTCCAAAAATAATTGGATATGAAGGCATCATGAATTTTCAACATGGCGCTAGCAACAACTGTTTTCTTATGAGTGATGTATGAGTGATGTATATAATATGATATTTCAGACTTATATACTATACAAAGTAGGCCTTCTTGTTAAATGTATTTTGGATAATTTGGATAATTGTTTATGATGCAGAATTCAAAATTGGAACTTTGGAATTGGACAGATGTTTCCTTCTACCCCACAACTGAATATGACCACTGTCTTTTTCATAATGGCAGCCATATTGCAGGAAAATAGAGTTATTATCTATTTTATTGGAATTAAAATGTTATAAACTCAAAAATCCCTATATCTGCTAAATGTTTTTTTTTCTCCTTTCTTTCTCCTTCTTCTGTATTCCCTTTTGACTCTGACCTTTCTTTTCTCCTTTTTTTTTGTTTTCCTTTTTGGGTAGATGGGTGGGAGGTGGGGGTATGGGAGTTGGGGGAAAACTGTAAAGGAAGTTTTTTTTTTTTTTTTTTAACCCACAAGAAAGCACTGACCAAGATAACTTCTGATACATTTGGTGAAGAGATGGTGAATGTATAATGCAATGTACTAAATAACCTTAAGGTAAAACACCCTGACTAGCTTAGAAGGTGTAGGAGAACTCTAATGCTGTGGACCAGAGCTACACCACGAGGCCAATTTGTAAAACCTTACTGTGAGTGTGAGATAACTCACAAATGGACAAGTCCAGTAAAAATAAAGCTGAGGTTGGAAAAAAATGTGTTATTTAGTTTTTCAACTGATTCTGACAGGAAATTAGGTCTACTAGCCAGGATAAAAAATCTACCATAATCTGCTCACTGCAAATACCCACAGTGGCCAAATCAAGTTGGGCTCCCATCGACTTTCTATACAGGAGGAAAATACCCAGAAAAAAAATCTGCTTTAAGTAGGATGTGAGGGGTCTAACTAGGGGTTTGTCATGATGCTGAATCCATTGCAAGCATTTGTTTTGCACAAAAAACATTCATTGGCCCCAGAAAACGCCCACAAAACTGATGAAAAGTGATGACTCATCACTTTTCATCACTAAACCATCATTTTCTGGGGCCATTTTTAGCCCAGGGAATGTTTTTTGTGCAAAACAAATGCTTGCAATGGATTCAGCATCATGACAAACCCCTAGTTAGACCCCTCACATCCTACTTAATTAAAGCAGATTTTTTTCTGGGTATTTTCCTCCTGTATAGAAAGTCGATGGGAGCCCAACTTGATTTGGCCACTGTGGGTATTTGCAGTGAGCAGATTATGGTAGATTTTTTATCCTGGCTAGTAGACCTAATTTCCTGTCAGAATCAGTTGAGAAAATAAATAACACAATTTTTTCCAACCTGAGTGGATTTTTTTCCTAGAATTACTAGACTAGGTGAAAAAATACAACTCTACTGCACTGGGAGACCAGTATTAAGTATTAAGTAAGTTATTTGTATTAACAGGTTACCATGGCTCTTGATGAGGATGCTCGCTGGTTGGAGTGGGTCACCAAGCAGTTTAAAACGATCGCAGGACGCGATAAAGAAATCGACCTGAATGAGTTTAAAAGAGCATTCAATGTCAAAGAGGTAGATATTACAAAATGTGTATATGTGTGTGTGTGTGTGTGTGTGTGTGTGTGTGTGTGTGTGTGTGTGTGTGTGTGTGTGTGCGTGCGTGCGTGCGTGTGCGCGCGTGTGTGTGTGTGTGTGTGTGTGCAGATACTGAGTGCAGTCATGTGCACATTTATGTCTTAAAACTATTTCTAATGTAAAGTGCTTTGCAGTCTTTCTTTGCAGAGCGTTTCTTTGCATTGTTTGACGTGGACGGCGGAGGCTCAATTGGTCAGGAAGAATTTCTTAAAGGTCTGCACATGCTCATCCACGGCAGTCAGATGGACAAACTACGCTTTCTATTCCAAGTGTATGATGTGGATGGTAAGTTGAAAGACATGACATGACATGACATGACATGACATGACATGACATGACATGACACTATTATAGATTATTAAAGGCAGGGACGTGCTGGGCCTCTGATTCAGCCTGGGAAAAAGAGTTGGAGAGGCCCTCATTGCGCGCTATAGAGAGAGATCTCTCTCTATAGCACTGCTTCTACTCAAAGATTTGCCATTTCAGATCATGACAAGTGACAAGCCAATAGGCCAATTACGGTACATGAGTTATATTTCGTCATTGTCGGGTGGAAACCTTGTATGTCCAAAACCATTTAAAAAATGATTTAAACTAGTGAAAACAGCCGATCTACAAGCACACAACGCCTGTTGTGTGCTTGTAGATCTGCTGTTTTCACTACTTTTGTGCGACAGCCTTGTATGGTGAAGCAGGGCTTTGCTTTGCGAAAAAATCGAACCTCTGTTCGAAGTGGAGCTGTGTGTGTGTGTGTGTGTGTGTGTGTGTGTGTGTGTGTGTGTGTGTGTGTGTGTGTGTGTGTGTGTGTGTGTGTGTGTGTGTGTGTATTGCAGTTGATGCTCAGGGCAGGCTAGACTCAACAGCACCTCTCTGGTCACCCAGGGTTACTACATACAGGCTACATACAGACCCACAGACCCACCCACCCACATACCCACATACCCACATACCTACACACACGGCCACGTATAGGGTAGCTTGTGTTCCACACAGCTCCAAAAATGTACACATTTGAAACTTAGAGATACGAGGTTTCTGCCCGACAGTGACCATTTACTTTGTTGGCCGCCCAGCTCCCAAAATGGAACGAAGGCCGACATTTTATTTTTATTTTTGTCCTAATGGTCTGCCTGGACCGGCCAGGAATGAACCGGCCGTTCGGGAGTTGTCCCGCTTTTCCAATCAAGAGGACTCTGGATCAGGGTTAGGGTCTAGATTACGGGTATGGTTAGAAGTAGATGTAGGGTCAAATCATGTGACAGCTGAACTTCATTCATTGTCAGACAGTAGATGGATTTAGACTGATTCCGGTTTGTTTTTTTCTTAACGTGCAGGAAGTGGTTCTATTGATCCAGATGAGCTGAGGACAGTGCTGAAGTCGTGTCTGTGTGAGAGTGCCATCTCTCTGCCAGAGGAGAAACTGGATGACCTGACCATGGCCTTGTTTGAGTCAGCCGATAAGGACAACAGCGGCGACATTACCTTCGAGGAACTGAAAGCTGAACTGGAGACCTTCCCTGAAGTCATGGATAACCTCACCATAAGGTCTGCCCCCTAAGCCTTACTGTAACTTTGCAGTCATGGAGAACCTCACAATCATAATAATAATGATATCTATTAGATACATTATTAAAGATAAATATGGATCTATAAATCCATAGTTAAAATAAAACAAAGAGACCAAAGGACTGAATCTTAGATTGCTGTATTTTAAGAGAGCAGACAAGGAAGACAGACAGTGAGCTACCATAGGGGTAGCTTTCTAAATCTCTCTCTCCTCCAAGATGGAGGAAAACATGTATATAAAGACATACAGTTTATGACAGTAAGAAGCGTGGAACTCATTGATTCGTTCCCATATCATAACAAGGAAGTAGTAGGAACTCATTGATTCGTTCCCATATCATAACAAGGAAATAACAGGAAGAAAGTGCCACGTAGTGTTGGTAATATTCCACCACTAGTGACTTATATCATAGTATCACAGTATATCAAAACATGATTACATTCAGGGCAGCCAAAGTTATTATGACCTGTAATCTAATAGCCTGAGCCCTACAGTATCCGACCAAAATGTGGTCTCTATACTGTACGCTCAGTTCATAATATATAACCTTATGGTCATATGAGCTTCATACACAAACATAGAATTATGTATCATAATTCTTATCTTATCAATATCGAATCCTATATTAACAACAACAACACCAATAATAATAATACAATCTATTTCTTAGATTTGAATTTACTTTCATACTGTTGAATTGTTCCTTTATACTTTTACACAACCTGTTGTGTTGTGTGTGTATTTCTTCTTTCTTCTTTCTTTCTTCTCACCTTCTCTCTCACTCTTTCTCAACTTCTCTCTCTCCCCTTTCACCCCCTCCCCTCTCACTCCAGCGCTGCCAACTGGTTGAAGTACCCACAAGTGGAGCCGACGATAAGGAAGACTCCTCGCTACCTGACTGCAGCCTACTGGCTCAACAACATTCAAAAGCTGATGTTCTTGTGTGCATACGCCTGCCTCAACCTGTTGCTCTTCTCTGTTGCCATGTGGCAGAATCAACAGGGCGGAATATGGTATATGTTGGCCAAGGGCTGTGGACAGTGTCTCAACTTCAACTGTACCTTTGTCATGGTGAGTCTGCAGTCTGCTCCAGTCTGGTTTTCAAACCGACCTAATGGTGGCGCGATAACAGGGCCCTTCCCGTTTTGCCCTTTAACTCTTGAACCATAGGTTGCACAATTCAAAATATGTTTTCCTGGATTCCTTGAATAATAACACAACTTTAGATTAGATTAGAGTTTATTTGTCATTGTAACAATACAGTACAGGTACAGCAGGCACAGTTTCATTTGTCAACGAATATGCCAATATAGCCCTTTCTTGCTGAAAAAAGAAAAAGATTTGGGAGTGGGGAGTACAAGCTTTGCGTTTGGGTGATGGGGGGTTGCAGGCTTGGGCTATTAAAAAAACATTGCTTCCATACAGTTCCACTAATTTGAGGAACTGCCTGGGAGAAAGAAAAAAGAAGCCCTGACAAGACATTGGGGGGGGTGAAGGCAGGTGAATGGTTTTGTGTGCATGCGTGTAAGTCTGCGATTGTGTTTGTGTTAGCGTTAGTCCGGTTGTAAGCTTCCAGATAGTAGCTAGGTCAAAATGTCTTTTCGCTGGTGTCAATGCGATATCACAGCAGAGCTATGTAGACGTCCTTGGCCCAGCCCCAGCCTGAAAGTCAAAACACCAGGTGTCCGTGGTGGGAGTAGACATGAGTTGGGTGAGGGTGGGAAAGGCTTCCTTCACAGTGTCTTCCTTCTTGAGGTTGGGGGGGGGGGGCGAGCGCACAACAACACAGTTCCTCTCTCACAGGAGGAGTGCGGTATTCCAAGGTCGTGCCAGTCCGGTCGTAATAATTCGAGCGAGGGGATACAGAGAGTTAGAGTATTTCCCTCTAAAGTCCATGTTTTGGCCCTCTTTGCATAGCGGTGTTTTGCTCCAGCAAGATGTTAACATCGCGTTTGAGTTCATTAAACGCAACAGTCTGGGCACAAGCAACCTTGTGCAGTTCCAATATCATGACGGGCAGTTTTGGGGCTCCTGGGGGTCCACCCATCTTGCAGATTTTTCGATAAACCAAGGCAATGCCCATGCCAATCAGCAGAAACCCTGTTACCATAAAAGCGAAAAGATAAATATCTTCCACGTCCTCAACGGAAAAAACCGTAAGGCACATCATATTCCACCGTTGCCGGTAGTCCATCACGTACCCCGATGGGTAGGTTCCGTCGGGACAACTGGATTCCTCCGAACCAGATTTTCGTGATGAAAAGATAGTATCCATGGCATTCAGTGCATAGCTCACCAGATCCATGTTTGCTTCCAAATAGGTCCAAATAGCTACGAGAGTAGAGACAGTGTTCAGATACGCTCCAAGTTTCGAAGACAATGAGAAGGAGAAACTCTCCGTAAGCAGCGGGTAGACACACGAGGGAGGGAGAGATAAGAGAGAGCTAGAGAGGTGCGACTGCCTTCGATGAGAGCTGAGCAAGAAGGCCGAGCAACTGCCCATAAGGCTGAGCAACTGCCCATAAGAAGATTCTCTTAAAAAAAACAGTTTTTGCTACAAATTCTACTTTTCTCCAAAGCTCACACAAATTGGTACACATCATCTCTCAAGTCATGTGATCATGATATATAACTCAGATTTCTCATATACCATTCCAATAGTTTTTGACTAGGTCATAATCCATGTTTGTGTGTGTGTGTGTGTGTGTGTGTGTGTGTGTGTGTGTGTGTGTGTGTGTGTGTGTGTGTGTGTGTGTGTGGGTGTGGGTGTGCATGCATGCATTTGTGTGCACCCATAGGTGTTGATGCTGCGTCGCTGTCTAACCTTTTTGAGGACAACCTGGGTAGCGAGGATATTCCCACTGGACGATAATATCTTACTGCATCAGATTGTGGGCTACGCTATTCTCTGCTTCTCATTGATACACACCATCGCACACATCGTCAACTTTGGTACATGCACACATACTGTACACATACTGAAAACAGACACACACACGTGTGCACGCACGCACACGCACGCACGCACACACACACACACACACACACACACACACACACACACACACACACACACACACACACACACACACACACAGATTTAATATCTTTATTTGCGCTCACATTTAAAGGGATATTCCACTTTCAAAAAAAAAATTGGGTAATTTTATCGTCTAATCAGGCTTTTATGAACACCTACAGTTTTTAATTTGTTTGATTCAATATTTACAATTTGACAATTTACTAAAATATTGTATATATTATGTTAATCAAAAATCAAATCTGTGGGCCCCTCCTCTGTTGTCTACAGGTACTTTCTTGGCCCACAGATGATCCTCATGGCTTAAAATCCTAGTTGGATAGTACGCGTTTGGAGGGAGGGGGGTTATGGTGGAGGGTGTGGGGGGCCCTAAAAAAATTATAGGCCAGGGGCCCTCGCGGGGGTTAATCCGTCCATGTATTTGATATAAATGTTATCAGGCCCTCCAGGCACCAGGGCCTCGCCCCATACACACCCATTGTAACTTTGAACTCCATTTTAACCATGATATATTCATTAAAAACACCCATTATCTTCCTAGCAGGCCGTGTTTTTTCAATAACCTTTTTAATTTATTTTTAATAATTCTTTGGGAAAATTAAGAAAGAAAATACCGGTAGGCCTACAAAATTAAATAGGCCTACAATAAAATATTATTAAAAAGAAATGAAAAAGTTATCGAAAAAACACTGTAGGGTAGTATGAGTCACCAGAAAACATAATGGGTGTTTCTAATGGATCTATCGTGGTTAAAATGGAGTTTGAAGTTACAATGGGTGTGTATGGGGAGAAGCCCTGGAGGAGGAGGACTGATAACATTTATATCAAATATCTAAATATTGAAAATTAAAAACTGTCCAGGATGTTCATAAAAGCCTGATTAGATGATAAAATGACCCAAAGTTTTTTTTAAAGTGAAATATCCCTTTAACAAGAAATTCTTGAACACAAAGAATAGTAGATATATAAGGGTGAAACTCAACAATACGTGTTTCGGGGATACACATAACAGATACTGGAAGCATCGTCTCCTTATGTGGTGACTGCCACTTATCACAGACACTGAACAGAATTTAACCAATGCCTTAGCTCTTGGCTTGGGATACCATGCCTGGGGTATGTATGACAATATATATATATATATTTTAAGTTGGTTGTCACATTTTCTGACACCAGTATTTTTTCTCCCCTCTCCTCTTTCTCTCTGACTTTCTTTGTCTCTATGTTTCTTGTACAGTCAATCTTTCAGAGAAAACTGACTATCGTTTTTGGGAATATTTGTTTACAACGCGGCCTGGTATTGGATGGGTCTTTGGCACAGCGTCTGTAACGGGTGTCGTGCTACAGGTCATGATTTGCCTGATGGTGGTTTGCTCCAGCCCCTGTGTGCGACGCAGCGGACATTTTCAGGTAGTGGTCTCAGAAAGGTTGACCCATCCCATCCTGATTGACATTCAATTGTCATTCAGGTCATTCAGGTGGAATTGTACTGAACCCATAATAAAATACCCTAACATTCCTTAAAGATTGAGATAACAGGGATCTGGTCTTATAGTATTAGCAGGTTGCAGATTTTAAAGGTGTTAATATGTAATCAGTGGCGTCAATTGGGTATGGCAGGGGTATGCAGCTGCCATACCCTGGGTCCAGGGGGAAAATAAAAGTTACTTTTAAATATAAATCCATGAATGTCTCTTTGTCTATCTGTGCTGGTTATTATGTTGTTAAATTACAGTAAAATAACTACAAATACAAAATTTAACAAGGTATTATAATTATATTCTCCACACTTTTATTCTCCCCATCTTGACAAAATGGTATATTCCCAGGTTCCGTAGGTCAGCTGCACAGGTGCAATGCATTATTGTTAATTGTGGCACGTTTACTAGCATGCCAAGTTTAGCTGCACTTGAACAACCATCAGGCTGCCATATCCAGCCCAAGAAACCATAGAAACCTGTGAAAAAAAACGGACAAAACTCATTTTTTTCAGACGTTGTGAAAATAGCCGATCTACAGTACATGCTCACAACGCCTCGCAGCGCGAGGCGTTGTGAGCATGTAGATCGTCTATTTTCACAATAGAACCATGTTATACAAAATGTAATGCCTCTTTTCCATGAGGACTCCCATCTTTGCCATACCCTAGCTTTTGCTGAACTTAGACCACTGTATGTAATGAGACTACTTTGAATAGAGGAAGCAAAATAGTATTAGTCTACCAATGTTGGTCTATTTACTGCAACAGTCTACTACTCTCTCTGTACAGGTATTCTACTTTACACACCTGTTATATGTGTGGGTCTGGGCTCTGCTGGTGATCCACTGTGCCAACTTCTGGAAGTGGTTTATTGTTCCAGGCCTGGCCTTCCTGACGGAGAAGATTGTAGGAATCACTGTGTCTCGCATGGGAGAACTCTACGTAGTGGGTGTCAATCTACTGCCTTCTAAGGTATCTACAGCTGTACCGAGTTGACTTGAGTCTACTTCCTCTAGAGCCAAAGATCTTGTACTGTATATTCTGCCTTCATGGATTATTATTTGGATATTTCTGCTGGAATTAAGTCATATTTATGATTTGTGTTTAATTCATTTTTCACAGAGAGTATACATTTACAAAAAACAAAAACCATACAACAAAAAGGAATAAGGGCAAAATCAGTAGCTACTGTTTATGCAACATAATGACTCTGCTATGAAGGACCATTCACATGTTATAAAAATAGGTGATGGGTAATCATCATTAACATCACTCACACTCACTTGAAATCGGTAAACAAATGATGTATTTATCAGGAATGTTTTACAAAGTGTAAGATCAGAGTAAGTGACAGTCATCAACCAACAACTGGGTAAGTGGTCAAGTAAATGGATGCAGAAAAAGGATATATGTTAAATAAAAAAAATAATTAATTCATAATGTGGATGGGTAAACAATTGATTGATTGATTGATTGATTGAGTATTTTATTAGACAAAAAAGGAGAACCGTACCAGTATAGTCAATACAATAAAAAAATGTAGTACAGTACAAGTACAGTTAAACACCTTGCCTAGCATCCCAAATACGGTCTTTAAACAACACAAAATGTGGCAGGATATGATCCATATTGCCACACCAGCCCTGCCAATGTTTTAGCACCATGACAATGACGTCTTAAAAGCAATAAATTGATCCCAGGGTAATTTTCCAAGTAGCATCGATTTCTGTTTGGCATATTTCATTGGATAAATTGCAATATTCGAACAACTTACTGGGAAAATTGTATAATAAACCAAATTATAACATTATTCTCTAGACAATATTTTTAGGGTTCAAACCCTGCCTGGGGTCGATGTCATCAAGGGCATGCGGTCGCAACGGGTTCCCATGTGCCAAATCAACACGGATTCGGATCTCTGAACCAAGTCTCATGAGGAGGCGTGTCTCAGGCCTGTCCTGGATAGGTGTCACCAGACGTAAAAACAACAAAAAGAGTAGTCTTTAACAGTCTGTAGTGTGGTCAATAATTCAAACTCAAGTAATTCACGAATCTCTCACAAATCTTTAATGCCATTTTAATATAAATCTATTAAATCCTGTAAATGTTTGCAGGTAACTAACCTGGTGATTGAACGGCCTCAGTTCTTCCATTTTAAACCTGGAGATTATCTCTTCATCAACATCCCTGACATTGCCAAGTACGAGTGGCATCCATTCAGTATCACCAGTGCCCCAGAAGACCTAGGTAACATAAGTTATTTATAAATTACAATTTAGCCTTTTTTTCCGGCATGGCTATGTAGGAGGCTTTGTGTGATTAGACATCTGTCATTGTCTATTCTTGATAAGTTGACCTTGCATATTCTTTATTGGTAATAAACACTATGTTAACTTTAAAAGTTGACATAGTGTATAAAGTGACCGTAGTGTATGCTTATAATATGTTATAATAATTCATGTAATTTAAGTTAACATGTAGATATTGTGTCCTTTACAGAGACTCTGAGTCTTCACATCCGTTCTGCGGGTCAGTGGACAAACCGTCTGTTTGATTTCTTCAAACCACCAGAAAGGCATACAGTCAACAGCAAGAGACTTGCAAAGAGCATGAGCTATAGAAGAGAGCTGAAAGCCCAGGTCACACACACACACACACACGCACGCACGCACGCACGCACACACACACACACACACACACACACACACACACACACACACACACACACACACACACACACACACACACACACACCATCTTAATTCTCACTCATACTTTACTGTAGTCAAATTTCCATCCCACAATAACATAATCATCTTTTCCAGTCATTTATCCCGATGACATATTTGTTGGTTGCCTCTTGACAGGAGGAATTGTTTGAGTCAACGGTAATGGGACAGTAGCATACAACTAGACAATATTGTTCCTATGGGCTCACTTCAAGCCAAAAAATAGTAGGATAAAAAGTACAAATGCAGTTTGACTTGGTATCTCTGTCTGTGTTATGTTGACCAATACACAACGTTAGTATTACAGTGGAGCTTGAAATGTACAAAGTTATTGCCATCAAAATATACTTTTAAGTAATTCAATTAAGTAATTAAATTAAGAGAACTCACATTTTCCACAAGATTGTCAAGCTTTTTTCCAAAATGGCAGATCTACAAGCTTCCAACCCATCACTTTGTATTTTTTGGCTTTTCGAATAGTCGAAGTATGACGTCTGGGACGTGGGGTGGCGGTGGAGTATGGGGGAATGCTATAGCATCAAAATATACATACTAAGTATCGAACCCTGGATGCTAAGTGCCAAGCAGGAGGCATTGTACAGGTACAGGTACATCCCTGTGGTACATCACCATTTCCAGGGGGTGCCTGATTCTGCCTCACACTACAGAATCAGTCGATCGAATGCACTTTTCTGTCAGTTTCAAAATGTATATAGAGATCAGAGAGCAGACCTGTGCGAACCTGGTGATGTAAAAAGAATATCTGTAGTGTAGAAATTACTTTTTTTTCTATCACTCAACCCATGGAGACTTGAGTTACGTAGCCTATTTAGTTTTTGTTGCATTCCTAAGCCAATAAATGTACCCCCATTGATTCCGGATGGAGAACCAAAACGGCTGCTGCAGCGAGCGAGCCCACAATAATGAGAACATCTATAGAGAGCTCGCTGCTGCTGCAGCTTGCCCACAATAATGCTCCATGGAGTCCATAGCCTGTTTGTTAAAGATGCATGAATAAAAGCAAGTCCATATATGGACTTGCTTTTATTCATGCATCTTCAACAAACATCCCCTGGTCCAAGATTCCTGTTGAAAGTAACAAGCTGATTCTCTGTAGGTTTTCGTCAAGCGGGGTGAGAACATTCGGCTCTGCAACATAAAGGTGAGTTCATACATTCATCACACTTGTTCTTCAACATTTATTATCCTATTGTAACAGACAAACCCAGCTATAGAGTCTAAGTGATCAGGGGAAAAAATACAACAACAACAACAACAACAACAACAAAATGTTGCATATTCTCCCGTCATACTAGTCTGGGGCATAGACATAAAAAAGGTAGACGCCTCCTTCTTCGGCTCTGGGGCGTGCGTCTTGGAGGATAGGCAATTTGTACAAGACTGTATGGCTGCAGGCGCGGAGTCACCATTGAAGTCCCGGAAAACATGCGCTGTGATTGGCCAGTAGTCACTTTGAGTGGCAGCGTGCTTTTGGAACTTCCATATTTCTGCCTATCCAGTTTGACGCGTCGCTCCAATGAACTGCAGCAGCGGAAGAGGTATCTAGCTTTTTATATCTGTGGTCTGGCACATTTATCCTAATATAAATAAAAATCATCTAAGCATATTTAGCTTGCTGCTTAGCAGAAATGACATTTTAAAATATATTTTCATGAACGGAAATGCCAGCTTCCATTACTCGTCGTTCAGGAGTTGCAGTTCCAGACTCTTTATAGCATTCAGAGATTGTGGAATAGTTGTCTGGCTACACAAGACTACCATCTTACAGTCTGAAGCAACGGAAGTCTTATCATGTGTTACATGCCCCAGTCTAGGGGGTAAGGATATGCAACATGAAAAAGGCAGTTGGCAGGTGAAAGAAGTGTTTTTATTATACAAATGTTGTTGTTGTAGTTGTTTTGAGGATCTTTACAATTAATAATTTAAGACATGATTTTACAGAGGTTTCAATCTGATTTTAAACATTAGAAAATAAAAGTAACTGGCGCAAAGCAATAAATAATATAAATAAACCAACCTAAACCCAACTTTACATTTAAACACTACATATTCTAATATAAAATAAAAACAACATGAGAATCTAAGCTAACCTGACTAGCCTACTCTATTTTAACCTGAATGAAAAGTTGGCTTTTACAATAAGCTGGCACCACAATATTACCATCTCTAAACACAGTGCTTGAGGTGTGTCAAAACTGCGTAAGCATTATTAACCCAAATAGTCAGGACACTTACAGTAGTGACACTAAAAGGTAGACCTAAACCAGCATCTCAGTAACTTCAGAAAGACTTGCACCCTGCAAGCTTAATGAGGTTTAGCGGACTACTACTGATATGAAAATGTCAAATTCTATTAAACAGACTAAGAGCATGGCAGGCATGCTGTAGACAGTACTACTACAAGTACTGTCAAAGTCTGCAGGTGTCGGGTGTCATTAAGTAGGCAAGCCCAACCAATCACAGGAAGGGCTGAGGATTGGCACCCAGCAATCAGCAGATAAACAGCACCTGGAAATCACCACACTCACTGGCACACACACTCCGACACTCTTCCAATATTGACACACGTAACACATCATAATTCATGAGTGCGAGATAAAGCGGATGTGACGCACCCACACCCTTATTGGTGCAGTAGCGATAACAAGTCCTACTGGAAGCGTTAGGTCTTCTTTCAATATTTTTGGGGGCATTAATTTGTCTTTCTCTGGTGATTGTTGGTGTTACTTCCATGATGTTTTCAAATGTTTTCTTAAACTATACATAGGACAAAATTACTCTGTCTGTGCTAGTGTGCTTCCGTTATGTTTCCAATGGGACTAGTTGCGTGCAGCATTGACTACTTACCTTACTCGTCATTCGGGAGCTGTAGTTCCAGACTATATAGTATTCAGAGATTGTGGAATAGTTGTCTGGCTAGCTACGCAAGACTATGTGTTTAGCCGAAATGTATGATATATATAAGTATAACATGTCCTCACATTATTATTATTCTTTTTAGTGATAAAAACATATTCCAACCATTTGGATTATCTTATTATCTTTTTTTTTTCTTTTTTCTTTTTTTTGGGACACTGAACAGGAGGGTTGAGTTAGCTGGCGTGTACAGTACAGAGAGATTATTTTCAAAATAATAACGTTTTAATCACCAAATATGAACGAAATAAAAAGAAAATAAACAAAAATAAAAATAAAACAATTCACAGGAGGCAGGCAGTGATCACCCCATGTGCACAGTGCTTTTTTTTTTATTAATCTCTCCTGTGTGTAAGTAACAACAACTGTGTTGTATGTCAGTGTCATGTAGATGGTCCTTATGGGACTTCCACCAGGCAGATTTTTGCATCTGAACACGTTGTTCTGATTGGAGCTGGAATTGGAATCACTCCGTTTGCCTCCATTTTACAAAGTATCATGTTCCGGTAAGATACATCAAAACACACCGGAGAGAGCGAGAGAGAGATTCATTCCTTCCAAGGTCCTGAAAGTCTTCCCATTTACTCTCAAGCTACATTATATGACAAACACACTCACTTTAAAGATGGGGTGCCATGATTTTTTCCCCCTCTAAAACATGATTATCAGCTATTATGATTATACTAGGAGGAAGATATTTTCCAAAAAAGTGTACAGAAAGAGTTAAAATTAGGTTTTTATGTGGCCACACCCACAAGTTCATTAAGTATGCCTGGTTGTCATGGTGGGTGGTGACCCAGCTGAAGTTAGCCACACCCACAGTGTTGGGTGAATGGTAAAAGGGGAGGGGTTGATTATATGATGTAATTGTATCTGTGTTTTTGGACCGGCACTTTTGACCCACAAGGTGGCAGCCTCCAGGGAAAAAGAAAAATACAAAGGGAATACATACAGTAGTTGCTCATAACAACCACACCAGTGGGTCTAATGAAGTATTGTCAACCTCCTAGACACATGAAAACCAGAAAAAGTTCAAAACTATGGCACCACCTCGTTAAGGACTAGGCTACAGCACATGGACTATCTAAATTTAGTTAACAAACTAAGATTTGTATTGATCCCTGTAGTGTAAAACTATCTGATATTAAACTATCTTGTAAAGCTTGGTGTGTGTTTTATGTGTTCTGCTTGTTATGTTATGTTGAGATATCGGCAGAGTAAGCAGCACTGTCCCAACTGTAACTACTCCTGGCGTGAAAAAGACAGTGTGATGAAACTTCGTAAAGTAAGTTCACCCAAACATAATGAATGAATTCAAGTTTGACAGAACTTATCTCTTCATAATAAAGTGAGCTGTGCTCTGACATTGCACAGCTTTATTATATGTAATATAAGTATTTATATTTATTAACAATTGTATTATTACATTTCAAGCTGGCTTAGTGAAAAGTGTCTTTTCATGATGTAGGTGACATTATCTTATTATTGTTTCTTATCATGTGTTTTGCAGGTGGACTTCATCTGGATTAACAGGGACCAAAGTTCCTTTGAATGGTTTGTCAGTCTGCTGACTAAAATAGAGATGGACCAATCTGAGGAGGAGCCTGATGGTAGGAGAGAGAGAGAGAGAGAGAGAGAGAGAGAGAGACGCGGGGCAACTGATACTTGTACCTGGGATTTAATACTATAACTATTAAGACGCCTCAGGGCAACAAGTGAGGTCACGCCATGTCTTGGCCGTCTGACCAGTTACCCATATATGGAGATCCATGTACTGTATATGGAGACATGCTGTGAGACCCCAAACATGCTTGCTCATCTGACATCATACATACAATCCCTTTTATGCCCATACTATACATGGAGATCCCTGTCTGAACCAGCCACACAGATTATGTACTGTCTTCCTCCATTCCTCCATCCTTCATATGGGCATTCCCATATGAAGTCCTGTTAGATATGGGCTTAATATTGATGACATCAGGGATCTCCATATATGGGCATAGAGTGGTTCCCATGGCATCACATCATACAATCCCTTTTATGCCCATACATGGATATCCCTGTCTGAACCAGCCACACAACTGTGATGAACAACAGTGTCAGGCATTACCCGCTGTGATGGTTTGTGATAGTAAACAAACTGATACTTTAATCAAACTCCAATTTAGCAAAGACTAGCCTAAAAAAAATTACACGACTCTATTTATTCACTTCTTTCATACTAATTATGATTAATGTGCCAATGTGCAGTGAGTATGGAGCCATAGGGGTTGCTTCTCAGTTGTTTGGAAGTAATAACTCTTCTCTGTGTTCAGGCCGTTTCCTGGATATACATATGTACATGACATCAGCTCTCAATAAGAACGATATGAAGGCCATTGGCTTACAGATGGCACTAGACCTGCTGGCCAAGAAGGAGAAGAGAGACTTAGTCAGTGGCCTGCGGACCCGAACACAGCCAGGAAGACCTGAGTGGGCCAAGGTGAGACCACAGTACAAAGCGGATGCGATAGGATCGTTATTTAGTTGAATCTAAATGTATTTTTTGTCTTTGCTGAAGTGCCTTGGGATTTTAAATTGTGTGTGTGGTTAAATGGCTCCCCATATTTCCTGTGTCCAGTTGTACTCTACTCTAAGAGTAATGCAGTGTTGATTTTGACAGGAAATTTATATTTAGTTTTAGTCATAGTCTTTTGAATGAAATTCTGTTTAGTTTTAGTCACGTCGATCATAGCTTAGTTTTTGTTTCGTTATTATTTAGTTTTCGTCTTAGTTTGGTTGAAGAAATCCACACGAGTGTAATGTCTTGTTTTGCCAGGTGTTCCAGAAGCTTTCTGAGGAGAACAAAGGAAAGGTTGATGTGTTTTTCTGTGGTGCTCCTGCTCTCGCAAAGGCCATCAAAGCCCAGTGTGACCACTTTGGTTTCAACTTCTACAAGGAGCAGTTCTGAACACTGCTCATATATATGTGTGTGTGTGTGTGTGTGTGTGTGTGTGTGTGTGTGTGTGTGTGTGTGTGTGTGTGTGTGTGTTGTGTGTGTGTGTGTGTGTGTGTGTGTGTGTGTGTGTGTGTGTGTGTGTGTGTGTGTGTGTGTGTGTGTGTGTGTGTGTGTGTACACACTATGCATGCACGTATGTATGCACATGCAAAAAAGCAGTCCATCTGTAACCACGTGTGGTTATTTCAATAAAACCATTGTTGGAAAATGGAAATAAGGCATTTAATTTCGTTATTCTATGTGTACTGTGCAATGCAATTATTTTTACTAATATCGTGAGTAATATCGATATCAAGGTACGGTATTCAACAACGTTATAGAATATCCGAATATCAAAGGTTTTCCTAATATCGCCCATGCATTAGTGTGTATATGTGTGTGTGTGTATATATATATATATATATATATATATATATATATATATATATATATATATATATTAGGGCTGGGATGCGATTACACATTTTTATCTAATTACAGGCTCTGTGATTAATTAACTCTATCAACGCTTTGAACGTTCCCGTTCGCCCCATTTTTGACGGCGGCGCAATGCCAATTGTACGTTCTTTGGCTCGTTCTTTTGTACCTTGGTTTGATGTCTGTAAACTGATGAGGGGTCGTGCGGGTGTGTACCGTTGAGACAGCTCCCGTAAAAGTACTCTCAAAAACCCACTGGACGTTAGCATCAATGGAGTAACAAAACACTTCCATGTGATTTTCTCTGGATCTATTGCTCTGTAGCGACTGAGCTGCCTTGACGAACGGGAGCCTGCTGGGACCATTTTCACATTAATTCTTGCATGAGGCTGCCCTCTACTGCGGGTAAAGCCACGGTACACCTCTTTAAGGAGAAAATAAAAAAATAATAATGAAAAATCACACCCGTGTGAACTGAGCGGTGGTCGTGGAGGCTGCGCAATTTAAAAATATTATTAATAATAATACAAAATATTAAAAAATATATTTTTCATAAAATATTAAAAATAATAATAATAATGGGGGGGGGGGGGGGACTAGACTCAACAGCACCTCTCTGGTCACCCAGGGTACTCAGGCTACACCAGAGGCTACATACAGACAGACACACATACATACACACACGGCCACGCTATGGAGACGGTGTGACCACCGCTCAAAAAAATAATAATACATCTTTGTCTATAACATCGCAAAGGTAAGGTGCTTTTGCTGGCACAAAACCCAATAATAAATAACAACATCTGGCACTGAAAAAGTTAATCGCAATTAATCGCATTTTAATCGCACATCGATATTTGACCTGAGAAGCATTTATTTTCAAGTAAAACACATTTTGTTGTACGAGGGAATCAACGAGTGAGTTTTTTAAATCTAAATTTCGCATCCACTGGGCCAAGCAAAGCGCTCTGATCGGCTACTTCTCCCTTTGCATTTGTTGTCTCTTCTTGGTTGGTGCATCGCTATGATCGGTATGCCCGAAACTGAAGGTTCTGTGGTGCAAAAACTAAGTGTGATTAAAATGCGTTAATTTTTTTAATTGCGTTAATTTTCTGTAATTAATTAATCGCAATTAATCAGTTAAAGTCCCAGCCCTAATATATATTGATTGCAGAACCTCAAGAACCCCACTTACTTTGAGAACCACTGCATTAAGTGGTAGTGTGGATACGTTTATGCATGGGTTTGGTGTGTTTAAAGGAGTAGTTCACCCCAAAAATGAAATCAATTCTATTGATTAGTCACGCCATGGAGACTTGAGTTCAATAATATTTCTTGGTGTTTGTCGTATTTCTAAGACAGTAATTTGAAATCCTGTGCCATGCATTTGGGTTCCCATCCCGGGCCATGCATTTGGGTCCCCATCCAGAATCAATGGGGGTATATTTATAATCAATTTTTTTGTGTTAGCAATGCGACAACTACCAAAAAAGTCTCCATGGCATGACTAATCAATAGGAAAAAAATCACACCCGTGTGAACTGAGCGGTGGTTCTCCCCCCCCCATTTTTGACGGCGGCGCAATGCCAATTGTACGTTCTTTGGCTCGTTCTTTTGTACCTTGGTTTGATGTCTGTAAACTGATGAGGGGTCGTGCGGGTGTGTACCGTTGAGACAGCTCCCGTAAAAGTACTCTCAAAAACCCACTGGACGTTAGCATCAATGGAGTAACAAAACACTTCCATGTGATTTTCTCTGGATCTATTGCTCTGTAGCGACTGAGCTGCCTTGACGAACGGGAGCCTGCTGGGACCATTTTCACATTAATTCTTGCATGAGGCTGCCCTCTACTGCGGGTAAAGCCACGGTACACCTCTTTAAGGAGAAAATAAAAAATAATAATGAAAAATCACACCCGTGTGAACTGAGCGGTGGTCGTGGAGGCTGCGCAATTTAAAAATATTATTAATAATAATACAAAATATTAAAAAATATATTTTTCATAAAATATTAAAAATAATAATAATAATGGGGGGGGGGGGGGACTAGACTCAACAGCACCTCTCTGGTCACCCAGGGTACTCAGGCTACACCAGAGGCTACATACAGACAGACACACATACATACACACACGGCCACGCTATGGAGACGGTGTGACCACCGCTCAAAAAAATAATAATACATCTTTGTCTATAACATCGCAAAGGTAAGGTGCTTTTGCTGGCACAAAACCCAATAATAAATAACAACATCTGGCACTGAAAAAGTTAATCGCAATTAATCGCATTTTAATCGCACATCGATATTTGACCTGAGAAGCATTTATTTTCAAGTAAAACACATTTTGTAGTACGAGGGAATCAACGAGTGAGTTTTTTAAATCTAAATTTCGCATCCACTGGGCCAAGCAAAGCGCTCTGATCGGCTACTTCTCCCTTTGCATTTGTTGTCTCTTCTTGGTTGGTGCATCGCTATGATCGGTATGCCCGAAACTGAAGGTTCTGTGGTGCAAAAACTAAGTGTGATTAAAATGCGTTAATTTTTTTAATTGCGTTAATTTTCTGTAATTAATTAATCGCAATTAATCAGTTAAAGTCCCAGCCCTAATATATATTGATTGCAGAACCTCAAGAACCCCACTTACTTTGAGAACCACTGCATTAAGTGGTAGTGTGGATACGTTTATGCATGGGTTTGGTGTGTTTAAAGGAGTAGTTCACCCCAAAAATGAAATCAATTCTATTGATTAGTCACGCCATGGAGACTTGAGTTCAATAATATTTCTTGGTGTTTGTCGTATTTCTAAGACAGTAATTTGAAATCCTGTGCCATGCATTTGGGTTCCCATCCCGGGCCATGCATTTGGGTCCCCATCCAGAATCAATGGGGGTATATTTATAATCAATTTTTTTGTGTTAGCAATGCGACAACTACCAAAAAAGTCTCCATGGCATGACTAATCAATAGGAAAAAAATCACACCCGTGTGAACTGAGCGGTGGTTCTCCCCCCCCCACCGTGTGTGTGTGTGTGTGTGTGGCCTGGACAACAGCGCCCCTCCCTTAACATGTGTGGTCAGAAAAGGTACTACACAGGCTTGAGGCTACATACAGACCCACCCACCCACATACAAACAAACTAACTAACAAACAAACATACCTACACACACGGCCACGCTATGGAGACGGTGTGACCACCGCTCAAAAAGTAATTTTGGGGGTGAACTACTCCTTTAAGGATCTGGGGAAGGCCCTGCATCTGTGGGTCATATCTCTGTTTCATCACAGTGTGTACTGTAGACAATAGAGTGTTATGCTGCCACCTACTGTACTGTCCTGTAAAATATGTGTGTGCCTGACAAGACTGCAAATCAGTAAATTTAGGTTTTAAACAAATTAATTTTAATGACTATACAGTATTCTACTCGAATAATAATAATACAGTATATATATTCTTCTTAAAAACACACACACACACACACACACACACACACACACACACACACACACACACACACACACACACACACACACACACACACACACACACACACACACACACACACACCTCCACCACCACCCTTGAAAAGGAGATGGTCCATCTCAAGGGGTTAATTCCCAATAAAATAATTTCAGACACACTCAAATAGTGTAGCACATTTTGGACAATTCTAGATTTTACCATAGCCTCTAACCTGTGTGAGAAGTGTAAAATGTCTCTGTACCAAACAGGGAGTGCAGGTTTTAACTTCTTTAGCTGGGCCATGCAGCTTTGTGATGTGCTGATTACAATTTTAAAGGGGTCAAAAAAGAAGCTTACAGCCACGCAGTCTGTGAAGTGCGAATTCATTTTCTAGGTCATTTCAGGTTAGTCTAATAGTAGCCAGGGACGTGCTGGGCCCCTGATTCAGCCCGGGAAAAAGAATTGGAGAGGCCCTCATTGCGCGCTATAGAGAGAGATATAGTAGCTGCTGCTACTCAAAGATTTGCCATTTCAGATCATGACAAGTGACAAGCCAGTGGGCCAATTACATTAGTTATATTTCGTCGTTGTCGGGTGGAGACCTTGTATGTCCAAAACCGTTTGTTTTGTAGCCTATTTATCATTTAAAAAATGATTTAGACTAGTGAAAACAGCAGATCTACAAGCACACAACGCCTCGCGGTGCGAGGCGTTGTGTGCTTGTAGATCGGCTGTTTTCACTACTTTTGTGCAAACAGTTTAATTTTTACTTTAGTGCAAACAGTTTAATGTTTTCCTAATGGCCGGCCTGGACCGGCCGGGAATGAACCGGCCGTTCGGGAGTTGTCCCGCTTTTCCCAATGGCCAGCACGTCCCTGATAGTAGCCCTTGTGGCCTATGCGTGACGATGATATATGGAGCTGTTCAGAGACTCTCCAGTCTGATGTCAGCTGGATTTGACAGCTGCTGGCCTGCCGACCACCTGAGACAGACAAACAGCCTGTTAGACAGAGAGACATCCTGCTAGGAGCTCGGTCTGAGCCTAATAGATACCCTGTTATGACTAGAGCATGTCTCCAGCCTGAGACAGAGGGACATTGGGTTAGACAACAGAGAGACATGCTTGTTAGTAAGACAAGACTTTTATAACTCTTTCTTCTACAAGCAGCTGACTGTCTTTGCACTTCAGGAGATACAACTAATTAATAGAGGTAAGATGTTTTGGATTGTATTGGATTATGTATGAATATTGACAAGTAATAATACAGTAATAATGACAGTATAGAAATGTTGGATGAAAAGTTTTAATAAATAAAAACAGTCCAACTATGCTGGAAATGGAGCAAAAAAAAAAAGAAGTATAAGTATTTTAAAAACAGTTAAATGCAGATGGGATTCATGGGAAACACACATGTGAAAGTGTGTCATATTTCCATAAATATAAATATAATTAGAAAACCAGGAAAATGTTTCCACCAGCAACAGAAGACATTCCCATAAAACCCGAATGCGAAAATCTGTTATTTTCGGCAAGCGACACAGTCATACAATGACAAAAGACTGCTGTAACCTCCGATCATAACAATTAATAAATCTACTATTTATGGAATGATATGAGTCTATATGCCACCACCCGTTTATAGGAATTCATGAAGAAACTCATTATTGAAACAAAACCATTCCGTTGGTAATTAGGCTACATTAATTAAGTTACTGTTTGAATAAGTTGTCTAGTCATTAAGAGTAGTTTTAAAGGGTATAGTTCACCCTCAAGATGATTTTCTTTCTTGGCTCATTGGCTAAGCTTCACGGGATGTGAAGTAATGAAATGAACACATAAAAGGCACAGCTCTCTTGACACTGGGTGTGATTTTTTGTATATTTGGAAGATACAGTGTACATAAAAAAATCACACCTAGTGTGAAGTGAGCAGTGCTAGTTAATTTCATTAAGCGTCACATGAAGCTTGGACAATGTGACACTGGGCTTACAACAAACTTTGTGCCAAGATGTAGGCCAGATGTAGGTCAGATGTAGACCATACTTCAGAGCCCAGACAACAAACTTTGAGCACTTTGTGGCAAGATGTAGGCCAGTTGTAGGGCAGATGCCACGCTTCAGAGCCCGGACAAAGCCAGATGTTTGTCCAGAAGCACCCTAAAAAAAATGATGATACATGTTTTTCAGATGACTTCAAAGATCACGTGTAGCGATGTGTGTGAGTAATGTACACAATCTAGGAAAAGCATTGTTTTTAAGAAAATGCAAAATGGCTGTAAATCTAGACAGAAATGGGTGTGGCCTTACTGGCCTATTAGGCCTATGGAGAGTTGCATCGTTATCCAATAAATCCAGGGGGGAAATGTTTTGATTGTATGACCAACAATTCAAGGGTTATGGCCTATAGGCCAAGACGTAAAACACCCTGTTATAGCACCACCATGACTAGCTCTGGTCGATAGCGTTTGAAGGAGTCAAGGAGAACTCTCTCTAACGCTATGGACCAGAGTACACCATGACCATGAGGCAGGGCCCAGGGGTGAAAAGATATGACAAAATGCCCAGATTTATTGCCCACTCTACTGCATTAGGAGTAAATGCTGTATTATTAAGTAAGTGATTTGTTTTATTAACAGGTTACCATGACTCTTGAGGAGGATGCTCGCTGGTTGGAGTGGGTCACCAAGCAGTTTGAAAGCATCGCAGGAGATGATAAAGAGATCGACCTGGATGAGTTTAAAACAGCACTCAATGTCAAAGAGGTAGATTACACAAGCTATGATACGTGCGTGCGTGCGCGCGCGTTCGTGCGTGCGTGCGCGCGCGCGCGCGTGTGTGTGGTAGATACTGGGATACTGAGTGCAGTCATGTGCACATTTATGCCTTAAAACTATTTCTAATGCAAAGTGCTGTGCAGTCTTTCTTTGCAGAGCGTTTCTTTGCATTGTTTGACTCGGACGGCAGCAGCTCGATCAGTCTGGATGAACTTCTTAAAGCTCTGGACCTGCTCATCCACGGCAGTGAGACTGACAAACTACGCTTTCTATTCCAAGTGTATGATGTGGACGGTAAGTTGACATGACATGACATGACATGACATGACATGACATGACACGACACGACACGACACGACACGACACGACACGACACGACACAACACGGGTCAGGGTCAGGGTCAGGGTCAGGGTTAGGGTCTGAAGTAGAAGTAGGGTCAAATCCTGTGACTGCTGACTTTGAACTTAATATCATTGTCAGACTCTAGTTTATATGGATTTAGACTGATTCCGGTTTGTTTTTTCTTAACGTGCAGGAAGTGGTTCTATTGATCCAGATGAGCTGAGGACAGTGCTGAAGTCGTGTCTGCGTGAGAGTGCCATCTCTCTGCCAGAGGAGAAACTGGATGACCTGACCCTCGCCCTGTTTGAGTCAGCCGATAAGGACAACAGTGGCTCCATTACTTTCGAGGAACTGAAAGCTGAACTGGAGACCTTCCCTGAAGTCATGGAGAACCTCACCATAAGGTCTGCCCCCTAAGCCTTACTGTAACTTTGCAGTCACGGAGAACCTCATAATCATTGCGACCATAGGTCGCAGTTAACTATGAAAACCGGCACATCTTGTCCGCGTATCTCTGTCTGTCTGTAGGTCACGCCTGACTCAGTGTGACATCACTCAGTGTGACATCATGCTCTGACATCACTGTGATGTCAGGGGAACCACTCTTAACAGAATGGGTTTGCCGCTCTGACATCACACTCTGGCTTCACTGTTATGTCACACTAACAGAATCCTCTGACATCACTGTGATGTCATAGGAACCAAATCCCTTTTATTGCCATATATGGAGATCCCTGTGATGCCAGGGGAACCAAATCCCTTTTATGCCCATATATGGAGATATGGAGATCCCTGTGATGCCAGGGGGACCAAATCTTTTTTATGCCCAAATATGGAGAGCCCTGAGGTCAATATCAGATCAATATTAAGCCCATATCTGTGAATGCCAATATAATCACTGTGATGTCAGGGGAACCAAATCCTTTTTATTGCCATATATGGAGATCCCTGTGATGCCAGGGGAACCAAATCCCTTTTGGCCAGATGGCCAAGACATGGCGTGACCTCGCCCTTTAGGGCCGTCTTACCGGTACTTTTTTTACACAACCTGTTGTATGTGTATTTCTTCTCATCTTCTCTAACTCTCTCACTCTTTCTCAACTTCTCTCTCCCCTTCCACCCCTCTCACTCCAGTGCTGCCAACTGGTTGAAGCCCCCACAGATGGAGCAGAAGAAAAGGCAGACTCCTCGCTACCTGACTCCGGCCTACTGGCACAACAACACTCGAAAGCTGTTGTTCTTGTGTGCATACGCCTGCCTCAACCTGTTGCTCTTCTCTGTTGCCATGTGGCAGCATCAACATGGCGGGATATGGTATATGATGGCTAAGGGCTGTGGACAGTGTCTCAACTTCAACTGTACCTTTGTCGTGGTGAGTCTTTGAACCTCTGCCCCTCAAACCAACCTAATGGCCCCCAACCTAATGGTGTGGCGATAACAGGGCCCTTCCCGTTTTTGCCTTTAAGTCTTGAACCGTAGGTTAAGCAATTCAAAATATTTTCTTCCTGGATTCCTTGAATAATAACGCACTGCCCATTCAGCTACCTGACAAGATTCTCTTCAAAATATAGTTTTTGCAGCAATTTCTCCTTTTCTCCAAAGCTCACACAAATTGGTACAAACTATCTCTCAAGATCATGATATAGATATTTCTCATACCATTCCAATAGTTTTTTACTAGGTTATAATCCATGTTTGTGTGTGCGTGCATGCGTGCGTGCGTGCATGTGTGTGTGGCTGGTGCGTGCGTGCGTGTGCACCCATAGGTGTTGATGCTGCGTCGCTGTCTAACTTGGTTGAGGACGACCTGGGTAGCAAGGATATTCCCACTGGACCAGAATATCTTACTGCATCAGATTGTGGGCTACGCTATTCTCTGCTTCACATTAATACACACCATCGCACACATCGTCAACTTTGGTACATGCACACATACTGTACACATATAGTAAACAGACAGACAGACACACACACACACACACACACACACACACACACACACACACACACACACACACACACACACACACACACACACACACACACACACACACACAGATTTAACATCTTTATTTGCATTCCCATTTAACAAGAAATTCTTGAACACAAAGATTAGTGTGAAACTCAAAAATATGTGTTTCAGGATACAGATAACAGATACAGGAAGCATTGTCTCTTTCATCCATGTGTGGCAAAGAGACACTGAACAGAATTTAGCCAATGCCTTAACAGTTGGCTTGGGTATTGCATGCCTTAATATTTTACTTTGGTTGTTAAACCAGTCTTTTTCTCCCCACTCCTCTTTGTCTCTCTCTTTCTCTCTCACTTTCTTTGTGTCTATGTTTCTTGTACAGTCCATCTTTCAGAGACGACTGACAATAGTCTTTGGGAATATGTGTTAACAACGCGGCCTGGTATTGGATGGGTCGTGGGCACAGCGTCTGTAACAGGTGTCATACTACAGGTCATGATTTGTCTGATGGTGCTTTGCTCCAGCACCTTTGTGCGACGCAGCGGACATTTTGAGGTAGTGGTCTCAGAAACGCGTGATTCTTCAATGCACCTAAGATTTTGGATAACCACGCCCCCGGAGAGCCACTGTAATCCAAACTGTGCCCCTGGCTGTCTCGATTGGCTGGCTGTTTCCTGTTGCTGTCAAACACACCTAGTGCGTTATACTGTATAGGCTACGCATGTTATAATACTTGCTGGCTATAATACTTGGCTTTATCCAAAGAGGCTAATCACTCTGATGGCTCATCTCTGCCATTCAGGTCATATATAGTAATAGAAGTCAGTCTGCCGACAAGTGTATTTTCATTTTGACCAACAGATGCGCAAGACTGTCGGCCCAGGCCGTCTCCAAGTATTCATAAACTCTTTCGATAAAGTCAAGTATTATAGCCAGCAAGTATAACATACGTAGCCTACATACCGGTAACACACTAGCTGTGTTTGACAGCAACAGGAGACAAGATTTATTGTTTGCATTACAGCAGCTCTCCGGGGGCGTGGTTATCCAAAATCTTACATCTCTCTGACAATACTATGAATAGAGGAAGCAAACTTTATTACCAATGTTGGCCTATTTACTGCAACAGCCTACTGTCTCTCAGTGGTGGAAAGTAACTGAGGGGACTGTGCATTTACTTAAGTACTGTACTTAAGTACAATTTGGAGGCATTTGTACTTTACTTGAGTATTTCCAATTTCCAACACTTTTACCTCTACTCCAGTGGTATTCAAAGTGGGTGACGGGGCACCCTGGGGTGCCGTGACGGCAGTCCAGGGGTGCCGCGAGATAATTTGATAATATTTGTAATTTATTCGGACACTTACATTTTTTTTTAGTATCATTTTAAACTTGAAGTACAAAGTTATTTTCAGTGAGTTCCAACCAAAATGGCTGTTATCTCAACGTTTTCCTCTCAACATAATCACTAAAATATGCCATAAATATAAGGTGCTGGCCTGGAAGTGAAAATGATCAATATCGTCACTGTCAGGCAAAAACCTTCCAACTCAAACAAATGTGTATGTTTTTTGGTAAAATAAAAGCCCTACTTCATCATACAAAAGTGCCACGCAAGTAGTGAAAATAGCAGATCTACAAGCGATGCGAGGCGTTGTGTGCTTGTAGATCGGCTATTTTCACTAACACAAAAAGAGAAGGGTTTGGACATACAAGGTTTCCACCCGACAACGACGATATAATGTAGGGGTGCCTCGGTTGAAAAAAAATATTCATGGGGTGCCCTGAGACAAAAAGGTTTGGGAACCCCTGTTCTACTCCACTACTTCTCTGATCCAAATATTGTACTTTTACTCCACTACATTTATTTGAAAACTTTAGCTTCTAGTTACTTTGCCAATATAAATTACAATATTATAAAACATACATTAACCACTTAAACCACTATTTTATATTTGAAAATAGACGAACTACAAGCTCACAACGCATTGCGATGCGACACGTCGACACGTTGTGAGCTCTGCTATTTTCAAACATTTTGTACTTTTACTTTTGGTAAGTTTAAGTATCTTTTGATGTCAATACTTTCATACTTTCACTCAAGTACATTTTGAATTCTGGACTTTTACTTGAAACAAAGTATTTCTACACTGCAGTATTTATACTTTTACTTGAGTAAAACATGTTAGTACTTTTTCCACCACTGCTGTCTCCACACAGGTATTCTACTGGTCACACCTGTCCTATGTGTTGGTCTGGTCTCTGCTGGTGGTCCACTGTGCCAACTTCTGGAAGTGGTTTGTTGTTCCAGGCCTGGCCTTCCTGACGGAGAAGATTGTAGGAATCACTGTGTCGCACATGGGAGGTCTCTACATAGTGGAGGTCAATCTACTGCCTTCTAAGGTATCTACAGCTGTCCCCAGTTGACTTGAGTCTACTTCCTCTAGAGCCAAATCTACTGCCTTCTAAGGTACAGCTGTCCCCAGTTGACTTGAGTCTACTTCCTCTAGAGCCAAATCTACTGCCTTCTAAGGTACAGCTGTCTCCAGTTGACTTGAGTCTACTTCCTCTAGCCAAATCTACTGCCTTCTAAGGTACAGCTGTCCCCAGTTGACTTGAGTCTACTTCCTCTAGCCAAATCTACTGCCTTCTAAGGTACAGCTGTCTCCAGTTGACTTGAGTCTACTTCCTCTAGCCAAATCTACTGCCTTCTAAGGTACAGCTGTCCCCAGTTGACTTGAGTCTACTTCCTCTAGAGCCAAATCTACTGCCTTCTAAGGTACAGCTGTCCCCAGTTGACTTGAGTCTACTTCCTCTAGAGCCAAATATCTTGTATAATCTGCCTTCATGGATTATTTCAGTTGGCATTAAGTCGTATTTATGATTTGTATTTCATTAACGTTTCACAGACAGTATGCTTTACAAATAGCTCAAACCATACAACAAAAAAGGATTAAGGGCAAAATCAGTAGCTACTGTTTATGCAACATAATGACTCTGCTATGAAGGACCATTCACATAACAATATTATAAAAATAGGTGATGGGTAATCATTACCATCACTCACACACATGCACTCTCACACATAAAGACATGCTATATCGCATACATACAAAACATATATTTTGAAATCGGTACACAAAATTAGGTATTTATCCGGAATGTTTTACAAAGTGTAAGATCAGAGTAAGTGACAGTCATCAACCAACAACTGAGTAAGCGGTGAAAGTAAATGGAGTACCAAGAAAATAATGAAGTGCTAAGTAACTTGGATAGCATATACAGTAGATCAAACACAGCATCTCAAAGTGGGTCTGGGTTCCTCCCCCAGGGAGTGTACAAATGGAGTGTATATTTGTACACTCTTGGATTAGATTTCAAATTAACCCTGTCTGTGGCCTATAAGAAAAACGTAGCCTCCTTGAAATTAAAAAGCAAACAACATACGATTTCATCTTAATAACATACAATACCCTGCCAAAAAAATAAAAGAAAAAAACTGTACTGTACTGTACAATAATCCATTCTTCTCTGTTGCAATCCTAGTTCAGATTTCTGTGTTTTAACTTAATTCCTGTCTGTATATCTGCCTGTGAAGTTATAGTACGTGATTGGAGTTATTCGTAGGCTGTCCCAAAGATACAGTATGATCAACTGAAAAGGTCAAAGTTCAAGGTCATTATCAATGAGGTCAAAATTGCATAATTCAGACAAGTCAGACAACTCTTGGATTGAATTTAGAATATATTTTTATTTAGCATAACTGAGCATAGATATATGAAGCATAGTTTGGCGTTACGGCTCTGTCCCATTTAATTCATTCCCTGTGAGCAGAATTATAATCAACTATATTTTTACATTAAATGAAATAGACCCCCATAGGGAATCATAGAAACAGAGCCCACAGGTGGACGCTGGGGTGGTGGTGGGAGCAAATAACTTTAGCGCAGCCGCAGAGTACAAAGCAGCAGCAGCAGAGCAGCAAGATGGCAGAGCAGCAGCAGAAAACGCCCACAAAACTGTGATTAGTGATGAAAAGTGATGAGTCATCACTTTCACTTTTCATCACTAATCCAGTGTTTTCTGAGGCCATTTGTAGCCCAAGGAATGTTTTTTTGTGTAAAACAAATGCTTGCAATGGATTCAGCATCATGACAACCCCCTAGTTAGACTCCTCACATCCTACTTAAATACCCAGAAACCCTCCTGTATAGAAAGTCGATGGGAGCCCAACTTGATTTGACCGCTGTGGCGACCCCGAAGGTCGCAAACTCGGGCGCCCTAGCTAAATCATTAGAGCAAGCCCTGGGCTACATCTGTGCAAAATTTGGCGCTTTAAGACAAATTTGCACGAAATTAGCATTTGCTCCCCTTAAGGCCCCACACTACAGGGAGGTTTAAATAGCCTGCCCCAATCAGATGGAGAGTGCATGTAACTGATCAGCTGATCAGGGTGGCACTCTGCCCTGAGATGTCTGCATGAACTAGCTATGCAAGCTGCCTCATTGGTCATCTATACTATAATTTTGCGAATGTCTGAGTGAGTGAGTGAGTGAGTGAGTGTCTGTCTGTCTGAAACAGCGTTTCTCCTCAGTGGCTGGAGCAATTGATCTGAAATCGCATCACCATTAGCATATGAACACACCTAACATAACTGTGAAGCCCGTTTGTCACTTTCACAAATCATATACTGTATATTAGCATTTTTATGGTGTATCTACTATCTATTCTGCATCTAGCATGAGGCACATCTATTCTGCATCTAGCATGAGGCAACATGTTTAACCAGCTCTCTCTCTCTGTGTGTGTGTGTGTGTGTGTGTGTGTGTGTGTGTGTGTGTGTGTGTGTGTGTGTGTGTGTGTGTGTGTGTGTGTGTGTGTGTGTGTGCAGGCAGGCGGGTGTGTGCGCAGGCGGGTGGGCGGGTGGGCGGGCGGGCGGGGGGGGGGGGGGGGGGTAGCCATTAAACGAAACGGGTATTTCTTACATTGATGCTCCTACATATTATCATGCAAGCACCAGTTAAAGTTACTTTCCATCCCTCATATACTGTATGCACAGTGCACATCCCATAACCCACACACTGCACATCATTTTGGAGCTCATATCTTTGAACGGGTAAGGGCTAGTATCTAAGAAATGGAGAGATGTAGAAAGAGAAGATATGTTGCATGGGATTCCTCTTGGAAAATGTAATCAGGTTTTTAGGCAGGGTTTGCACTGCTAAGTGTGCTTAACTTAATTGTCTCCACCAGCCGAAGGCATGGGGGAGAGTATGTTTTCCTCTCCGTCCGTGCGTCCGTCCGTCCGTGCGTCCGTCCGTCCGTGCGTCCGTGCGTCCTCGCAGTTTGTGAGCGCCAAATCTCAGTCGCCGTTGGCCCGGTCGCTGCCAAAGTGAGCACACACATTCCCTGGATGCCAATCTAGAACCTCTGCCCTAAATTTTTCAAATGGGCCTTTTCTAGCGCCAACTAGTGGCCGATGTTTGCTAAAGACATTTCTGTGCACTACTCTTACAGATTTTGTCCAAAAATCCTACAAATCGGTAGGCAATATCTCGACAGTCATGTGATCAACACGGATCTGTCTGATTTTGCATATTCCATCCTGATTGGCTAAGATTGGCTTCCAAAGTTTGTGGGATTGAGCCGTTTTGAACAAAATGCCTCAAATCACAAACGCAAAGTGCAATTATCATGAAATCGCGCACACACGTTCCCACTAGGCCGAGGAAGAAATGCCACTTAATTTTTTTTTATCAGCCTCATGGTGGCGCTATAACAGCCCGATTTGTGGTTTTACCTATAACTCCACCGATCAGTTTCAAACTTTGTAAGCGCACTCCCTAGAGGCTAAGGATAAACCTTTGCCCTGCATTTTTCACATCAGCCTTTTATAGCGCCACCTTTGGGCAGACTTATGTAAAACACATTTTTGGATATTACTCCTTGAGATTTTATCCAAAAATCATGCAAATCGGTACACAGTATCTCTATAGTCATGTGATCAAGTCCGATCCGTCTGATATTTCATATTCCATCCTGATTGGCTAATATTAGCTTCCAAAGTTTGCAGGATTGCTCCGTTTTTGAACAAAATGCCTCAAATCATCAACGCAGCTTGCGATTACCGTGACATTTGCCACACATATTCCCACTAGGTCAAGGAACAAATGCTACCTTTTTAACATTGTCCTGTTATAGCGCCACCAGCAGGTAGACTTTAGCAAAACACATTTTTGGAACACAATGCTTGAAATCATGCATGCAGCGTCCGATTGCCATGAAAGATCTAAGGTGAAGAACATATGCCACCCTTTTTACACTGGCCTATTATACAGTAGCACCACCAGGACGCACGGCCTGGTGGAGACCTGTGCTCGGAAGAGCACTGCTTCTAGTTTGAAATGAATTTGCTCACTTTAGTGCTTTTAAAAGAGTGGTCTATAACAGTTTATAGTGTTTGCAATGATTCAAACTCAAGTTGAAGTAATTCATCGCATCTCACAAATATGTAATGCTGTTCTAATATAAATCTCTTAAGCCCTTTAAATGTTTGCAGGTAACTCACCTGGTGATTAAACGGCCTCAGTTCTTCCATTTTAAACCTGGAGATTATCTCTACATCAACATCCCTGACATTGCCAAGTACGAGTGGCATCCATTCACTATCAGCAGTGCCCCAGAACAGTCAGGTAACATACAGTAATGCAAGAGTTAATTATAAGTCACACTTTAGTATTTTGGCTAACTTATGGCTTTGTATGAGGTTACTTTTTGTGTCCCTCATCTGTCATTGTCTATTCTTGATAAGTTGACCTCCCATATTTTGTATTGCGACCGTAGGTCACAGTTTTACTATGAAACTTGGCAGATCCTGTCCGTCCATGAGTAATGCCTCAATGTCTATAGCTGACCTGTTGTGACATCACATTGTTGACTCAGTGACCAAGACAGCCTGTTCTGGCAATCATTTATGGAGATTGTTGATGTCATCAATATTAACCCCATATTTGGCAATGCCCATATATGGACGCTCCATATGCCCAGGAGAGAATTCATTGCAAATTAAGACTGCTGACTATCAAACCCTGGATATCCATACATGGAGACGATTTGATCATCAGCTAGATCTCCATATGGAGCTGACCTCTACATTCCCAGGTGATGCCCTGTTAGGGCAACCACACTAATAGAATCCATTTTATGCCCATCAATATTAAGTCCATATCTGGGATGCCCATACAATAGAATCCCTTTTATGTCCATCAATATTAAAGGAGTCATCCAGACCAAAACACATATAGGGTTAAATCTGTCTTTTATCATACCCCTTCATACCTGCTTTAGTCGATTTTTTTCATAGCTGCCCCTGTTGCTAGATTTCGGCTGCCCCTGTTGCTAGATTTCGTGGGCCCTCTCATAACTAACAGAGTGTATAGCCTTTATACTAGTGCGGTTATTTCTTCAGCTTCAAAGTTAGTATTTTTTTATTGGATTGTGTTTACACAACGTCCTGAGACCAACCAAACCGCTGTTTTGACCTCACAGGCACCCTTACTTGTCAAACCGACCCCTCCCTCCCCTCCCTTTCTAGCCTCTCCTCTCCCTGCTCTGGTGCAGAGCAGAAGCCGTTTGACAAGTAAGGGTGCCTGTGAGGTCAAAACAGCGGTTTGGTTGGTCTCAGGATGTTGTGTAAACACAATCCAATAAAAAAATACTAACTTTGAAGCTGAAGAAATAACCGCACTAGTATAAAGGCTATACACTCTGTTAGTTATGAGAGGGCCCGCAAAATCTAGCAACAGGGGCAGCCGAAATCTAGCAAAAGGGGCAGCTATGAAAAAAATCGACTAAAGCAGGTATAAAGGGGTATGATAAAAGACAGATTTAACCCTATATGTGTTTTGGTCTGGATGACTCCTTTAAGCCCATATCTGGGAATGCCCATATATGGACATATTGTGCCATCTAACAAGTGTGGTTGCCATGACATGAGTCACACTTACAAATTAATTTCGTCCTTGTCCCTTTCATGCCCATATATGGAGATCCCAGTCCCGATGTCATCAATATTAAGAGCATATCTGGGAATGCCCATATTTGGCAATGCCCATATATGGATGCTTCATATGGCCAAGACAGAATTCATTTGCAAATCAAGACTGCTGTCCATCATCACCTGGATCTCCATATATGAAGATCACAACACTGACCTCATCAAACCCTGGATATTCATACATGGACTGGATCATCACCTAGATCTCCATATGAAGCTGGTCAATACCTCTACATCTGACCTCACAGACTCCATATATGGATATAGCTGACCTGTTCATCACCAGCTCAACAGAAGGGTTAGGGTATACATTCCAAACCGCACGCGCCCATGTGCACGCACCCATGTGCGCAACCGGGCGAGGTCGCTTCTCGCCCTTAGGGCATCTTACAGTTGACATAGTGTAAAAGGTGACCATAGTGTACGCTTATATTATGATATACTAATTAATGTATCATTTAAGTTAACATGTAGTTATTGTGTCCTTTACAGAGACTCTTTGGCTTCACATCCGTTCTATGGGTCAGTGGACAAACCGTCTGTTTGAATTCTTCAGACAGCCAGAGAGTCAGACAGTCAGCAGCAAGAGACTAGCAAACAGCCTGAGAAATAGAAGGCAGCTGAAAGCCCAGGTCTCTCTCTCTCTCTCTCACACACGCACGCACGCACGCCCGCACGCACGCACGCACGCACGCACGCACGCACGCACGCACGCACGCACGCACGCACACACACACGCACACACACACACACACACACACACACACACACACACACACACACACACACACACACACACACACACACATTCATCTTCTTAATTCT
This sequence comes from Nannobrachium achirus, assembly GCF_963921795.1. Classification (NCBI taxonomy): domain Eukaryota; kingdom Metazoa; phylum Chordata; class Actinopteri; order Myctophiformes; family Myctophidae; genus Nannobrachium; species Nannobrachium achirus. The sequence continues at coordinate 54,390,514 of NC_137820.1, forward strand.
CACTCTGTCTGTATACTTTCCTGTAGTCAAATGTCCATCCCACAATAACATAATCATCTTTTCCAGTCATTTATCCTGATGACATATCTGTTGGTTGCCTCTTGACAGGAGGAATTGTTCGGGTCGACCAACGGTAGTGGGACTGTAGCATACAATGAGGACAAGGCTATCGAACTCACAATGTACCGGCAGAATGGCTCCAGAACCCCTCTGGATCCAGCACCGCCTCAGCAGGGCCCACAGGGAGCCCAGTCAGAACACCTGGGCCAGGCAGAGAGAGGAGAGGGACCCCCAATCAAAGAGGTCAGCTCTGGACTAAGAGTGCAGGATTGGGGTCAGGGGGAATAGTTAAAATACAAACACCTCACACACAGCTACGTTCCCAGCTCCATGTAGGGCAGGCTATAAGGACTCGCTTTTATTCATGTATCTTTAAAAAACATCAACTGGTCCAAGATTCCTGTTGAAGGTAACAAGCTGATTCTCTGTAGGTTTCTGTCAAGCTGGGTGAGAACACTCGGTTCTGCAACATAAAGGTCAGTTCATACAACATTCACACACGTTCTTCAACATGCATTATCCTACTGTAACAGACAAACCCAGCTATAGAGTGTAAGGGATTGAGAAAAGAATAAAAAATGTATAAGTATATGTATATAAGTATAACATGTCCTCACATTACCAACCGCATTATAATGTGGTTGGTGTGAGGACATGTTATGACAATGAGTGACTGAATAGCTACCAATGGATTTAGATGGAGAATTGTCTCTTTGATGTGATGGATATCTGGCATCCTAGTTTCAATGTAAAGCTCGTTATTATTTTGAGTATATTGGTTCTGGTTCCTGGTTAACCTGGGATCCTCTGCATATGAATATGATCGCCTTGCTTATAAGTCGCTCTGGTGGACGCCTGTGGTTATGTATCTGTTAGTCAGGGACCCACAATTGAGTGTCAAAGTCAGAGGCAAAGTGAGTTTAACGTTGTTTAATGCAATCAGATAGGACTTAGTTCACTTGTTGGGATGTATGGGCTGTCAAGGCCAGAAAGTAGGCGTTCCCGCATAACTTCTGGGTATGATGATGATGTCATGCGCATACCCTCTATTGAGCCAGAGTTAGATTTTGTTCTGTTGGTTGTGAGTTTCATAACATTTGTGTGTGAAGATTGGAGAAAATATTGTGTGTTGTTCCTGGAATTATGACTGTAGGTATTTCAGAGAAAACAAATTTCAGCTTCTAAATATGTATTATGTAAATGCTTTGTGTACTGCGTGGAAAGACTATAATCATGTGTGTATGTCTGTCAGTGTCATGTAGATGGTCCTTACGGGACTCCCACCAGGCAAATTTTTGCATCTGAACACGCTGTTCTGATCGGAGCAGGAATTGGAATCACTCCGTTTGCCTCCATTCTACAAAGTATTATGTACAGGTAATACTCTGACACACATCAAAACACACCAGAGAGAGAGTGTGTACAAAGTGTGTATTTTGGGATAATTTCTCTTTACTTGAGTATTTTTGATACTTTATACTTCTATCCCACTACAACTCAGAGGTGAATATCACACTTTTTACTCCACTGCGATTATTTGACAGCTTTTAGTTACTAGTTAGTTACTTTTCAAAACAAAGCTTCAAAATACTCTATGAAATGTGTAAATAAAAATAGCAACAATGGCAGATCTACATGGTCAAAAGTATAAAATAGGGTGTATGATTTTATCAATTCCTTCAGGGAAACCTACAAATCATTTCCAGTTCCTGTTTAATGAAAATCCAGCCATCTGTTCTCTATTTATTTATTTTAACAGTCAGACGTCGACCTTGATTGTTGTAACCTTGAATTATGAAGGTTTTGACCCAAACGTTAACCATCTGTCCAGGGAACCTGATTGATCATTCCTCCCAAGTTTCCAGAAAATCTTCCCATTCACTCTCAAGCTATCTAACAAACACATTCACTTTAAGGGCAAGGCTACATGGACAAACTATCAAAATGTAGTTAACAAACAAAGGTTTGTATTGATCCCTGTAAAACTACTGTATCTGATATCTTGAAAAGCTTGTTGTGTATTTTATGTGTTCTGTTTGTTATGTTTTATTGAGATATCGGCAGAGAAAGCAGAACTGCCCCAGCTGTAACTACTCCTGGTGTGAAAATATTAAAAACAGTGAGATGAAACTTCGTAAAGTAAGTTCACCCAAACATAATTCATTCATTCAAGTTTGACAGCTATTATTACTAATATAAGTATTTCTATTTATTAATCATTGTATTATTCATTTTCAAGCTGGCTTAGTGAAAAGCGTATTTTCCCCTTGATGTAAGTGACATTATCTTATTGCATGTGTTTTGCAGGTGGACTTCATCTGGATTAACAGAGACCAAAAATCCTTTGAATGGTTTGTCAGTCTGCTGACTAAACTGGAGATGGACCAAGCTGATGAAGAGCCTGAGGGTAGGAGACATAAACATGAATACCACATGGGCTCTGATGCATGACAGCATGTCGCCGGTCCGAGTCCCGGCGGCCTTTGTTGCGTATCACTCCCTATCTCTCTCCCCATTTCCTGTCAATCTACTGTCCTATCAATAAAGGCATAAAAGCCCCAAAACAAATATTAAAAAAAAAACAGCTATTTAAGTAAAAATCACACCCGTGTGAACTGAGCGGTGGTCGTGGAGGCTGCGCAACAGCAAAACAAATATATATATATATTGTGTGTGTGTGTGTGTGTGTGTGTGTGTGTGTGTGTGTGTGGGTGTCTGGCCTGGCCTGAACAACAGCGCCCCTCCCTTAACATGTGTGGTCACAAAAGGTACTACATACAGGCTACATACAGACAGACACGCATACAGACAGACAGACAGACAGACAGACAGACAGACAGACAGACAGACCCACACACACGGCCACGTATAGGAGCGTTGTGACCACCGCTCAAAAATGGTTCCTACAGCTACAGCTACTACAAATAACTCTTCTCTGTGTTCAGGCCGTTTCCTGGAGATGCATATGTACATGACATCAGCTCTCTGTAAGAACGATATGAAGGCCATTGGCTTACAGATGGCACTAGACCTGCTGGCCAAGAAGGAGAAGAGAGACTCAATCACTGGCCTGCGGACCCGAACACAGCCAGGAAGACCTGAGTGGGGCAAGGTGAGACCACAGTACATACAGGAGGCGATAGGATCGTTATTTAGTTGAATCTAAATGTATTTTTCAGTTTTGTCTTTGCTGAAGTGCCTGGTGATTTTAAATTGTGTGTGTGGTTAAATGGCTCCCCATATTTCCTGTGTCCAGTTGTACTGTATGTGTAATGTAATGTTTATTTTGACAGCAAATTTAGATTTAGTTTTAGTCATAGTCTTTTGAATAACATTCTGTGTAGTTTTAGTCACATTTTAGTCACCTGAAATGTTTTACTTTTATTCTAGTTTTAGTCAAATAAATCTACAGTTGATTTATTTTTGGCGGGCCGTGATGCCAGATGGCAGATTTTCACTTAGCTACAAGCCGAAAATAGCCGATCTACAAGCTCACACTTGTAGGTCAGTTATCTTCGGTCTGTGATACCAGCGCGCAGCCACGATAACTTGTCTTTGTTCTACTGGATCTCACTAGCCCCTCTAACATTTTAGACTAGTTGTTGACGAAATTATATATATTTATATATATTTAGTCTTAGTTTTTGTTTAGTTTTATTTTCGTCAATGAAAAAAGGTGGTCGAAGAACATTTTTCGTCATAGTTTGTGTGAGTGTAATGTCTTGTTGTTTTGCCAGGTGTTCCAGAAAGTTTCTGAGGAGAACAAAGGAAAGGTTCATGTGTTTTACTGTGGTGCTCCTGCTCTTGCAAAGGTCATCAAAGCCCAGTGTGAACACTTTGGTTTCAACTTCTACAAGGAGAACTTCTGAACACTGCTCTAATACCAGTTGTGTGTGTGTGTGTGTGTGTGTGTGTGTGTGTGTGTGTGTGTGTGTGTGTGTGTGTGTGTGTGTGTGTGGGCGGGCGGGCGGGCGGGCGGGCGTGCTTGTGCGTGTGCTCGTGCACGTGCGCGTGGGCGTGTGTGTGTGTGTGGGCATGGGTGTTCTTTCTTGTTTTGTTGCAGTGTTATGGAGGATAGGAATATAGACATTACTGTTTTGTGTTGTTGCTAGTACAGTATTTACGATGTGCCTGAATAGATATTGTCAACATGCCACCAGATAATGTTGTCACTGAAGGGTGAGGTTTGAAACGTATACTCATACTATGTTCAGTTTTCTTTTTCTTTTTCCCCCCTTTTTTCATGTTCCTAGAGGTCATAGGGTCCAGTTGCACTTAACCTACAAATGTCAAAGGTATCAGCTGCAGCTGAATGTCTGAAGAATAGGCATACAACTAGCAGTGAGAAGCCTCTCCCCTACACCATGTATACTGGTGTTTACTGTCACTCCCACTACCGCTCCAGCAGTGACAGCTGCCTCAACCCTCAGGGTCAAGTGGTCAAGTCTGTAGAAAAAGGGGACGATCAGATTGAGTATGAAAATTAGAAAAGTGTGCTCCTCTGCGCACAGGTCTCTGCAAGGCCAGGTTGGCTACCCAGGGCCTGCAAACTTTGGAAGGTACTCCTAGCCAATTGGAATCTGCCTCCTGGTGGCGCTATAGCAGGCCAATGTGAAACATTTGGGGCAGAGGTTCTTCTCTGGCCTCTAGGGAGTGTGCTTGCACAGTTTCACACTGATCAATCCATAAGTGGCAGAGATTAGCTGTTCACAGCTAGCTAGATAGACACACACACACACACACACACACACACACACACACACACACACACACACACACACACACACACGGACTGGTGCAAAAACATACCTTTGGCCTGGCAGAGACAAAGTTATTTTATAGCTGTTTAGTGGGATTAAAATGTATATTCGATTGATACACTATTAGTTTAAGATGTCAACCATATGTGTGTACAGTAGGCCTATAATATTAACACATTTGTCTTCATACTTCTCTATATTTGCTATCGAATAACACTTTTTAAAAACTGACATCCCAAGACTAGATAAAGAAGTGTTCCCCAATTTCAACCAATTTAGTTTTTGCCACTAAATAACCCATGTGCCCGGCAGTCCCTGTTGCTGCCAATCTCCACTGTTGGCCTGGGGAGTGTGTAGGCGACCATGTGCATCCTCTGATTCACATGGAGTTGCCAGCCATGGCATGTGGAGGTTGATATTATCTTCCCCAGTTCCCCTGCTTGCTGAACAGGTGCACAGATCAACTAGTAGCAGCCACTAGTACAACTACAAGGATAGAATCCCCTGACGGCTTTGCATCTGCAGACACTGCCAAAATTGTCTTTGCTGGAGCACCTGCCATATAGGCTTTAGGCAAGTTCTTTACCTCTGTGCCACCCAGACACCCCATATATAAAAGAACACTTAAAGCCAAGAAAGTATATACTGTAGCCTAGGTATTGGTATAGTTGAAGTTGGGCATTGGTGGCCTGCCAGGGGGCAGGCCACCAACAAATATTGTTTATAATACCGGTATGACCTCCAGGTCCATCTGTGTAAATGTCACAAGAGTGATACTACATAACTGTGACCGTCAGGTCGCAGTTACAATGAAAACCTCCACCGGCTGTCTATCAGTCAGTCCCTCCGTCTGTCCGTCACATCACGTCACACTTTTGGCCCTACTCTTATCTCCGGCACCGTTGCCCCTATCCATGCCAAACTTAGCACACACACTCCTTGGCTGGCAAACCACAACCTCCGCCCCTGATTTCTCACATGCCCCTCTTCTAGCGGCACCATGAGGTTGATTTTTGCAGACAACATTAATGGACACTGCTCCTACAGATGCCACACACACCCCCTTACACCCAGGAACCAATGCCACTTACAGTCCAATTTGTGTATACATGCGACCTGACGGTCGCTTATCTCCCGATTAGGGAGTCTTACTGGTAGGATATGATATACTAGGCCTACTGTATTATATGACCATATACAGTAGGGTCATTAGGGGGTATCTACATACAGAGTCTAGAAAGGGCTTTTCTAGATCTAGTCTAGTATACATGGCCTGGGGAGGGGTTGTCTGGTTATCACAATGAGTTGTGATAAAAGCTCTTGATTGATGCTTGGGAACATTCAGTCAAAATACTGCATGAGTTGCACCAACAACGTGTTGCAAGCTTGTAGAAGGGCTATTTCCTGGGATGATATTATAGAGTGAAAATAGGGGGGGCCTAGCATAGAGCCCTTGGGAATCTGGTCAGTATAGGGTTACGTAAGTGGTTGACAAGAGGTACAGTAAAACTTGATGAGGCGTTGTCCCCAAGTTGACCTTTCATGGCAGACAGCCATAAACGTCACTTGAACCTTCCATTGTGGGAGTTGCCAAAAGTTACCCTGAGGGCAACCAAGCAAATTTTTTAAGTGTGAATTAGGAAAACAAAGTACATCAGCAACAAAGAAACTATCTACATGATGAGTGGCATGTTGACATTGTAGAAAATCTATTAAATAAATAAAAAGAATGTTTAAATGGTACTTTATCTTGTCTAATTTACAGTCAGAGTTTGTTCTGCAAAATACTTCTTCTACTTGATATTTTCAAAGTTGACTCTTGGCTCACTGTGGAGTAAAAGCTTCGAAAATAAAAAACACGAAATAAAAACAATATGCTGTAATAATTTGCAGCTACAATTAAAACAGATAAGACTGTACTGTGTTGTTTATTATTATTATTATTATGTTGAATCCACATCACAAGTGTGTTGGAAAACAAAGGCGCATCTCACATTGATTTGGTTCATTTTTGTTACTACATGCCATGGGCATAAAATGGACACAGACAGACAGGTCACAATCATGCAGAGCAGACCTGTATTGAAATGCACTTTCTTTTTTGTGGCAAACTGCTAATAAAGTATTCAATCGATCAATCGCACAGACAGAGATGGGTACAAATGTACAATGGTATTCTGACAACAGGTAATGCATTGTGTTGTTTGCACCTCCAAGATTATTTGGCCATGGCATGTCCCCGAATACATGTCATAGGCCTATGGTAAATGGTGCATGGTAATGATGGTATATATATTTTAACCAAGGCGCTTTACAATGATTGTGCATTACATTCACACACCGATGGCAGAGGAAACCATGCATCAACCTGTTCATCGGGAGCAATTAGGGGTTCAGTGTTTTGCTCAATGACACTTGGACAGAATCAACACTCTGGGGGAGCCTAACCTCGCCTACCAGGCTTTCTGGGGGAAAGCCTGGTGTTCGTTCACAACAGGCCGTTTGGTTTCCGCCCAACGCGGAAACCAAACCACCAGAAGAAGCGGCGTCGCTTTGATTTGATTCCCTCCGTTCGTTTTCCCCAATCCCTATTAAAATGCCCGAGTAGCCCAGTGTGGGTGTCGCTCTCCATTCCGACATGTCGCCACTCCGAAATTGACTTCTTATTGTCGGAGTGGCGACACTTCCATAGAGGTTAAGTTTAGGGTAAGGGTTAGAGATAGGGTTAGTGTCAGAATGGAGACATGTCAGAAAGGAGACATGTCGGAGTGGCGGGGCGTAACCGCCTAGTGTAGTCTTTCCAGTCGCTACGAGTTGGACTAAAAGATGCATAATTATACCAAACACATTTTTCAAAAGCAAAACTACTCCGCATCAAGGAGTTTATTGGGTAGGCCCTAAAAGTATGTCCTTTGGTGCAGGGGAATATTTGGAGTTAAAACTGAATCCGGTTTGATAGTTCCGGCAAAGTGTAGTCCGTCTAGGACTACAACATTACATAAAGTGATTTCCGCTCCCGACCGGATCAAACCCCGAAAAGTGAAGTGATCCCAGACTAGGGGGAGCCCAGGATCGAAACGGGAATCTTATGGTTTCCAAGCGGCCGCTCTACCCCTGAAGCCCGTATCAGTGTACGGTGGAGAGCTATCCACCGCAAATTTGAGGTGGAAAGCTTTCCACCTCAAGTCAGAAAATAAGTGCAGGACATCATAGTACGCCACGGTGGAGACCTATTCACCGTGACTGACTAGTCTAGATTGACCAATCAGTGAACGGGGTGTAGAGCCTGTCTGTCTGATAGTAAAATCGAACCTCTGTTCGAAGTGGAGCTGTGTGTGTGTGTGTGTGTGTGTGTGTGTGTGTGTGTGTGTGTGTGTGTGTGTATTGCAGTTGATGCTCAGGGCAGGCTAGACTCAACAGCACCTCTCTGGTCACCCAGGGTTACTACATACAGGCTACATACAGACCCACAGACCCACCCACATACCCACATACCTACACACACGGCCACGTATAGGGGAGCTTGTGTTCCACACAGCTCCAAAAACAGAGAGATGTGTTGGGACTTGCGGTGGAAAGCTCTCCACCGCGAGGAATGATGTAACGTTGTAGTTTCATGACTCAAAAAGACTCGAAAAGACTACACCGCGGTGTAAAGCCTTCCACCGCCCAGGCGACTATGATGCCGGCTTGAGCCACTGCCACCCCTATCATGAGTGTCATGTCATGTCATAACTGTCATGTCATGATTATCATAACTGTCATGTCATGCCATGATTATCTTTGTGTTGATTATCTTTATCAGTGTCATCATAAAGACATGGAATTCTCCTGACCAGCCAAGTTGTGCTTGTAGATTGTCTATTTCATAAATAAATAAATAAATAAATAAATAAATAAATAAATAAATAAAATAAAATAAAATAAAATAAAATAAAATAAAATAAAATAAATATATAACTTCCATAATGCCTATTGCTATTTGCCTACTGCTGACTGGTAACTCAACCAACTCAACCGTTCGATTAGTTGCGACCGATGGACTCTGGGCTCTGTTGACAGCCCTGTCTACCCTGAAGCTAGCTCGGCTAGGCTAGGCTAGCTAGTTACGCAGTAGGCGGTCGGCAGCCCCAATGTCTTTTAGGAAACACTTTTACGTTGCCTTTGTCAGATGATAATATGACCGTTGTCCATTTTGGTTCCAGTGGACGTTAGCGGTCAGCTCTATTGTTACATTTTCCGATGTTCCAGCGGACAGCTTGTCGTTTACAACGGCTACGTTTTCTCTCTTATCCAAGCTAACTAGCTAGCCTAGTCTGTTAGTCTTTAGCTTCGCCTGCGATGGTCAGTTTGAAGACAGCTCGGTGAAAAAGGAAGGTAGGCCTTGTGTCTTCGGGGCTTATTATTTCATATCTGTTTGCTTTCGCACAACGTTGACATTGTTGGGTTTAATTATGTATTACCGAACTTGGTCTTGGTGTCAAGCCAGTTTGATATTTCGTTTTTTTCCCCAGCTTGCTAGCTAGTTGGCTATAACCGGAATTGTCTCTAAATGTAGCCCTGGTTCATCAGCTAGCATAAAGCGGGATATAACACTAGCTACCGTTTAATTAACGCCAAATTAACACCTATAACTAATGTAACCTAATCTGTTATATTAGCTACATGACGTCAACACATGAACAACGTACTTATATTTTTCATTTGGATGCTTGTTTGCTGGCCAGTGTCCACCAAACAAACGATGGTGTCTGACTTAATATGTACATTTTTGATTATGTGTTAAACCTGGTAGTAAGTATGTTTCGAATTAAGGTTGTATTTGTAGGTGATGCCAACCATGTAGATGTCAGATTATGACATCTAATGTTGGCCCAGTTGTCAGCAATGACAACTGCTGAATACTGTATATGAAAAGGAAACGGTAGACTTAATTCCAGGCTGAAACAAAATTAAAATACTCAAGAAATAAAAAGTACATTTGAAGTAAATAGATTAAACAGTGCCATTATCCAAGTCTTATACATCATCAAAATAGTTTTGTCTGAAAACTACAACTGCTAGTACTGTACTTGTACGTGTACTAATATTACCACCACCAATAGTGGTATGGATTCAGGAAGGAAACGTATCAAGGCTTTCATTTTCAGAACAGAAATTACCATTATTTTATCAAATTAATCTGTGCTCTCCCCAGAGACTCCATTATATGAATGTAGGTTATTCCAGAGAGATAATGATTGGTCTGCTCTGCCTCTGCTGCACATCTGGATGGACAGGCAGGCTTCCATTTTCTTCTGTGAGAGAGAGAGAACTGCTCTATTTTTTAGACATTTTGAGACCGCAGAGAACCATTAGACAGACACCTCTGACTGGGCTAAATGAGAGTTTTTAATTTCATAATGCAAGCCAAGAGTCCAACAGGAAAGACTTAATCTTTTAGTTTCTTTAGAAACTTGTTCAGACATTATTATTTGTGTCAATGTTTAAGTTATTTTCTGTTTTGTTTGGATAAAAAACAGAAAACCAATGGAGAAACAAATCAAGCAGTAAGATATGACAATTAAATGGTGCTCTCTTTTTTGTCTATGATGATCTTAATTACCAGAGCACAATGTTGATCTGTGTGTGGATGTCTCTTAACTTTCTTGGAATTACAGTTTAAAATAATTTGCAGGGCCGGCCAAGCCTGCCAAGGGTTGTGTGTGTATTCTGGTTCAAGGCTAAACCCTGCCTGTTTGTCAAAATCTAGCCTCGGTCGTTTACAATTTAAATTACCTTTTGGTTGCCAAGGCCTGATTTAGGCCTAGACATAAAATGAGAAGTTGAAGCGATGCTTCACATACAGTTTCTCACTGTAGCATTTGGCCTAAATTAGCCTTTAAATATAACTGAATGGTAGAGCCCTGCATGCACCCCGTCAGGCAGCTGTTGGGTTTGTTGGTTTGGATTTGTGGCTCTGGGCTGAGACTGTGGTGAGGGGAAAGGCCTGAGGAGATTTTAGTAATGGAAGGCATCTCCTGAACACATGTGGAGCTCAAATCAGGAAGAGTACTGCTGACACCATGACACACTGGATAATGTAATAACACTAGATAAAGTAATAGACCCAAATGTATTGCTTTCAACGACTAACATCTGGACTGCCATTTTGTGAAATAAATATTCTAAAACTAGAACTACTGTAATGTGTTACCTACCATTGCCTCTCGGGCAGTTTTAGGGACACACAGAAGGTCAAGTACATTTTATTTTAGAACCAAATCACAACCTAAGTTATCTAAAGGCACTTCTCATATAGAGCAAGCTTAATGTGCTTGTTCTAATTTATGTGCTTTCAGAACACTGAATTACCATCCAGTGTTTTATACAATTTAATGAATTTGAATATTGATGTGAAAGATGCACATTCTTTAACTATTCCTCAAATAACTATATATACACAGCAACAGCACAGTAGACAATGTTTTGGGAACAATATGATTTTGTGATGTGGCATTGATCATAGATGGCATGGCCGCATGGGTTAAAGTAGGATAGGCCTGCCCTATTTGGCAGCATAGTTTGTAGAAGTGAGATTGTCAGAATTGTATTTCCCCCTGGCTTTAGTGGTTGCATCCAGTCCAGGCACTGACACCCCCAAAAGCAGTAAACAATAACACTGTGATGAACAAGTTGGCAAGTTAGTTGATTACATGTTATGTGCAATCGGTGGAGTCTGCCTGTGCTTGGTATTTTCACAGTATTTTTGCTTTGCTGTATTTTCTTTTTTCTTTTTTTTTCTCCTTGTGGGCAGCAACAGTTTTGCTTGGCGTTCCTCGTTAATTCCATATTCTTTTCATAATGATGATGCAATCATTTTATAATTGGCACTTAGGCCCTATTCAGTCCGGCAGCCCAAATCTGATTTCCTATCCAGATTGGAGTCTGATTGCTTTTATGCTAACCTCGCGTCACTAAACAGGTTGTTTGATCCGGTCTAGACTAGATGGCATCCTACGTCGTTTGTAGTCAAAACGGACTACACTTTGGCAGGAAACACCAAACCGGAAACAGTTTTAACCCAAAACAACAACTACTTGAGCATGCGCTAACCTCACGTCACCAGGCTACGCATGCGCTAACCGGGTTAAAACTGATTCCGGGTTGGTGTTTCCGGCCAAAGTGTAGTCCGTTTTGGCTACAAAATTACATAGGACGCCATCAGCTCCCGACCGGATCAAAAGCCTGAAATTGGAAGCGATCCCAGGCTACTTTTATGCAGTCTGAACAAGGCTATGGAATGTATTCAAAATCTGATTTGTCCAATCTGAATATTATAGGCCACAAATGAGATTTAGGCTGGACTTGGGCTATAAGGTAACAAAAAGCGCACAGTGTAGACCTACGGTGGCCCAGCAAGCTTTCTGGGAATTTGTTTTCCTCTTAGCACTAGGACTACTATATTATTATCTCTGTCAGGAGATCATGCGTTTATCTCTGTGTCTGTCTGCAGCTACTCCAGGGTCCGATATTAAGCTTTTTTCCTACTTGACCTGCAAGGCAAGTACTTTCTCTCTATTCTACTCTCAGGCTGCATAAAAAATGTCTACTTGCCCTGCCTAGAGCGTATCCTGCAGGCAATGTGGCGCATAGGTTTCACTCAAAGTATATGTAAAAAAATGTGGAATTTGAAATAAGAGCACTGTTTATCTAACGTGCTGTTTGCACTGTTGGTACACTTAAAAATATAAAATAGGTGTGGACTATATATAAAGAATATAAAATAGGTGTGGACTATATATAAAATAGGTGTGAACTCAGTCATATTCAATCATAGCTATGTGGGAATTTGGATATAAATTTACAGGCAAGCATTGACACTAAGGCTTGCCCACCTGCCCCCGGCAGGTAAATAAAACTTTCGGGCAGGTGGAGTTTGCTTTCAGGGCAAGTGCTTGTTTGAGAGGGGATGCAACCATCTATAAACGCAACGCAAGATATCTGTCTAAACACCTGAACGTGGCCAGAGTCTTCTGATCTGTCGAATGTAAAATAAGAGCACTGTTTACCTATAATGTAACAAGTGTGAAACATATTCAATCATAGATATGTCACGATTTGGAAGTATTGAGGTATGACATTTTTTTAATCACACAGCCCAAGAAAGAAAAGAAATAAGGGTTAAATTCAGCGTTAATTGTGGGCTCGCCTGGAAGGCGAGCACACGTATGTTATCTTCATTATTTATTTCTATACTAGTCAGTATCCTCAAAACTTTGGCGCGCTTCATCTCTTAAACGCTTACACCTTTCAACACCATTCAAATTTTTATGTGTTCAGCTTACTGAGGACAAGTGTGCGTGTATTTTTCTTTTTGAAATGTTTTGTAGTATAATTATAAAAAAATAAAAATGTTTAACTTTAAGCACCCAATGCATTTCCAATGGGTTTAGTGAGGAAAGGGACCCATGTTTATATTAAGGCGCTGTGGCTGCAATATTCACACTTCAGATATGCTATTTATATCAATGCGTTCACACAGGTCTGCTCTCTGATTTGATCCAAATATCTAAGCTGTGTGATGTATAAAACTATAGTTATAGTTAAAACTATAAATAAATGTCCCTCTCCACTCTACTGATTACACAGCTGTGATCAAGAATCAAGTCCGGGCGATGGGATGTAAATCCCATAGCCATATATCCTAGAGCCCGCAGGGACAGTCAGCCATATTAGTGGTTGTTGTTGGTTGTCAGGGAGATATCAAAACCAATGCATTTCCAAGTCAGATCCACAAACACAATAAAAGCCATGCTCCACTCCTCAGTCTGGAGTGGCCACATAGAAGAACGCCTTGGTTATAGACATAGTGGAGGACAGATGTGATCTGGGATTGTTAGCCAATATGTATATGCACTCAATATACTCCACTACAGTTGGAGTCCATTTGACAGTTGCTGGTTCCCAAACACAGAATCAAAAATGTAGATCTAGAACACATAGAATATGTACAGTACAGTAAGGTTCAGTAGAGTACAGTAAAAGTACAGTAAGGTTCAGTAGAGTACAGTAAAGTACAGTAAGGTACAGAAAGGTACAGTACAGAAAGGTACAGTAGAGTACAGTACAGTAAGGTACAGTAAAGTACAATACAGTACAGTAAGGTACAGTAGAGTACAGTAAAGTACAGTAGAGTACAGTAAGGTACAGTAGAGTACAGTAAAGTACAGTATAGTAAGGTACAGTAGTGTACAGTAAAGTACAGTAAAGTACAGTAACGTACAGCACAGTAAGGTACAGCAAGATACAGTAGTGTACAGTAAAGTACAGTACAGTAAAGTACAATACAGTACAGTAAGGTACAGTAGAGTACAGTAAAGTACAGTAGAGTACAGTAAGGTACAGTAGAGTACAGTAAAGTACAGTATAGTAAGGTACAGTAGAGTACAGTACAGTAAGTTACAGTACGGCATAGTAGAGTACAGTACAGTATAGTACAGTAAGGTACAGTAGAGTACAGTTAAGTACAGTACAGTAAGGTACAGTACAGTAAGGTACAGTACAGTACAGTAAGGTACAGTAGAGTACAGTAAAGTACAGTACAGTAAGGTACAGTAGAGTACAGTAAAGTACAGTAAGTTACAGTAGAGTACAGTAAAGTACAGTAAGGTAAAGTACAGTAGAGTACAGTAAAGTACAGTAAGTTACAGTACAGTACAGTACAGTACAGTACAGTAAGGTGCAGTACAGTATAGTAAGGTACAGTACAATACTGTAGGGTACTGTACCTTACAGTACCTTAAAGTATCCTATTTGTTGGGTTGGAATCGAGCCCACACTGTTTCGAAGGAACAGTATTTCTAGTTATAATTAAACTCTTACCTATCATTTTATATTGGACGATTTACTTTTCGGGCAGATGGGCGTGACCTTTGGCCAAGTAGAACATGACCTGTACTTGCCCCGACGGGCAAGTGCCTCTGAGACCTTAGTGTCAACCCCTTGTATTATGTATGAGATTTTCTATCGCACAGCCCCAGAAAGTAAAACAAAGTGTGTTAAATTGAACGATAATTCATATTTAACGTATAATTTTATAATGGACGATTCGATTTACTTTTAAGGCAAGTGGGCGTGACCATTGGGCAAGTAGAACATGACCTCTACTTGCCCGACAGGCAAGTTCCTCTGAGACCTTAGTGTCAATCCCTGTAAAACACAATGAAGTAAAATAGAATCTGTTATTACTTATTACACACCATAAAGTAAAAATCTTAAACACTACTAAGGGATAAATGCAACCCAACTGTACCCACTCAAGTTTCCTATTGTCATTCTTAATATAAAAAATCACACTCGTGTGTGTGTGTGTGTGTGTGTGTGTGTGTGTGTGTGTGTGTGTGTGTGTGTGTGTGTGTGTGTGTGTGTGTGTGTGTGTGTGTGTGTGTGTGTGTGTGTGTGTGTGTGTGTGTGTGTGTGTGTGTGTGTGTGTGTGTGTGTGTGTGTGTGTGTGCGCGCGCGTGTGCGCGCAACAGCGCCCCTCCCTTAACGTGTGGTCAGAAAAGGTTACTGCAGGGCCAGGCTACGGAGACATACAGACAGACAGACAGACCCACACACACGGCCACGTATAGGAGCGTTGTGACCACCGCTCAAAAATAGTACATTTGTCACTGTAGATTTCTTTGAATTATCTTTTCTAACTTGACGGTGCCTGGCATAATTTGCAGCTGGTGTATTATTGAGAAAGCACTGGGTTGGTCTTAGAACATGATGTTGGTGTTTCCCTCTTAGGTGACTCTCTGCATGGCGACACTTTAGCAGCAGAAGGAGTGAGTGTTTCCCAGACAGACGGCAGCATGGCTTCACGTCAGAGGAACTCCGTTCGGATTCTGTCCAGTCGGGAGCGTGGCTCTCAGTCTTTCGGCTCCCAGAGACTCCTGCAACAACTAGTTGAGGAAAAAGTGCGCTGGATGAAATGGCAGAGTCAGGTAAACCAAAGAAATGTTTTCAATTGCAAAAGGTTATATTTGCAATTTTTCACTTCCATATTTGTGACAGTAACTAACCATTCCATATAAATGTGAGTCCCACCGGTCCTAGTCTCTCTCCACTGGCTCCCAGTGAAACGTTGAGTGACATTTAATATTCTTGCACCTCCCTATATTGTGGAACTTAAAGGACCACCTCACCTCTGGGACAACCAGATCTTATTTTATTGTTGTTTGGGACACGATCAACACAATCCTGAGTTATTTTTTGTGTTCAATCTGTGTTTTTAAATATTTTAGGATTTCAGCATGCTACAACTGGTCATATGATGCTTTGTAGCATGATATTGCTTCATCTAATGCAGGGGTCTTCAACGTTTTCAGGGCAAGGACCCCTTAGTTGAGAGAGAGATTAAGCAGGGACCCCCACAACCTGTTCATAGATTCCATATAGTTTCATTGTTTGACAGCACAATCATCAGAGTATTTTGGATTCATGTCAATTTGTGTTTTCAGATATTTAACCACCTGAACCATCAATACATAATAAACTTGACCTTTCACTCTGTACTTAGTCTGCTCTTTTTCCCCTCTACACAATAAACCTCTGCTGCGAGGCGTTGTGAGCTTGTAGATCGGCTATTTTTGTCTAAAGTCCTCAGAATATGGACGCTAGGGTTCAGGTAGTCAACATAAAAAAGGAGGAAAAAAAAGTTCCTATCACACAAAGATTTGGAGGACCCCCTGTAGTAACTCTGATGACCCCCTAGGGGTCCCGGACCCCCTGTTGAAGACCTCTGATCTAATGCATCATATGATGTAAAATGCATCATATGATCAGTTGTAGCATGCTGAAATACTAAAATATCTAAAAACTTAGATTGAACAAAAAAATAACTCAGGATTGTGTTGTTCGTGTCCCAAACAACAATAAAATAAGATCTGGTTGTGATGTTTTCGCTGTCTCTTTTCTCTTTCTTCGGACTGTGCCCAGGGCCAGTGTAATAACTAGATGGGGGCCGTACTACGAATACCAAACCTACTAATCTATGACCACTTCTCTAAAACCTTTTTTGTATGCTTTTGTCACAGATGGGACGAATATATTGGCAATTGACAATTGGATGAGTCCAGTCCTTAGTTGTTAATTTTATGTTTCCTCAACAATTCAACTCAACAAATAGCCTGTACAGTAAAGTGCAATACAAAGGGTGCATGAAATGCAAATCATTTTGAGCCATTATATGCAATTTACTGTGCATGTACCACTGTCTATGTTCCGGACGGCTCCAAATGATGTCAGTTGTATCAGCTACACCAGACGTCCAGAACAGCGCAAGCCCTACACATTTCACTGTAAAAGACTGCAGTCATCTTTGTTGCATTTTTATTCCTATGACAGTGGTGTGCTGTGCAACTGTACCTTATATTTGTTACCACATTACACCGCATTGTCAATAAAGATGTCAAAAGGTAATGGTGAATTAATTCACATTTTCTATTCATTAACATAAATTACTTTTCTAAAACTGATGCTGCTGAGCAAGAGCAGAGTGGGATATTTGTTAATTCATTTTTGTTCATGATGGCTTTTGTCACTGTCCAATGACCTGCATCTGAACGAAGGGTATGTTAATGCAAAATATGTACCACTGTAGGTGGTACTCCCTACTTTGCCATTGAAGGCATTTGACCCAGGTGTCAGAGGACAATTAGTTGACACGGTCAATTCAGTTATTTGAAGCAGACATACTGAACACTATGGTTTAAACATTTGAAATTGTTTTGACATGTTTATTATGGTTTCAATTGGACGGGTTTCTGGTCCACGTTACACGGATAAGATCTAGATGCGTGCGCAGGGTCGGTACCAAAATTAGCCAATGAAACCAGCGCTCCCCAAAACAACAGGTTTGGGGATTGGTAGGAATTGATTACATGATACAGTCAACTGTGCATTTAGTCTCAATGTTTGTAAACAAGAAACCTGTCTATATTCCGATATTTCAATTTCCCCCAAACGGAGGAGAGCCACCGTGGCACCGTGGCATCATGCCTAGCAGCTGTTTGCTGAGGCTATCAGGGTCCCCTGGACACATTGGACAGGGTAGCAGGCCATTCTGGGAATGCAGCCAGCAGGGCTGAGAGGAAGCGAGCAGCACCTTGCCAGTGATCTATTATTGTTTGTTTTCATTATTTTATTGTGTCCCTTATTGTCAACAGCAACGTGATGGAATCCACTGTAATCAAACCATCACAGGGCTATCTCCTCCTCCATGGCCTTATCTGATTCTGCGCTAAACAATATGGGTCCAGAAAAATCACAGCACAGCCAACCGGCTCAGTTTTTTGTCCCAGACCTGGAAACGACATCCTTGACAAAGTTGTTGTGTGCATTGTTGCACGAGATATAAAGGGCACATTCGATCAGGTCTGGGATAATGGCATTTATGAAGCCCTCTTCTTAACTAGTCAGGGATCCATTCATGTGCCACTATAATTCTCTATCTTCATAGATTATGTCGTGGAACAATGTGGGAGTAACATGTTTCTCCACGTCGATACTTAAACATATAGCAATGAAATGGACCCCCAAGGAAAACGGGAACATGTTCGCCCAGGAACGGCTGGAGACAGTGTGTCTGCTGACGTCTTAAAGTCGAGCTGAAAGGGAAGTTTTCCACTCGCTCCACTTCCTTAAGGTTCCTCGTGAAACAGTCCAGAAAGGAGGAATGTGATTTGACAGTCAAAAAGTAGGCAGGCCATAATGCATTGAAGACATTGATATGTAAAGACGGGCGGGCTGACGATCGGCGCTCAGTATCACAGCGTCGCACTATAAATTGACAAGGCAGCGGCTACGGAAACAAATTTGTGTTCATAGGACATCAGATGTCAGCCGCGACTTGTGATTGGCTGAACCAGAGGCAAGCCAGCGCAACATATTGGCTCCGCTGTGCGGAGAGGACGAACGGGGAGGCGGGGGAGACACAGGCACCTGTCAGTCATTCTGACCTCGTGAATTATTAAATAGACTTGATGTTCGTCATCATGCATTATGTTTTTGTTTAGGGGCTGGGCTTAGGGCTCTAATTGTTTCATTATAATACACAAACACTAACATTTTACACTTTTTTCCACTCATCCACTGTTAGGTATGGCCATATTATCATTGTGAAAAACCTATTTTTGATTTCACTGCGTCTATAAACAATTAAGTATTAAATCAATTTATGTCAAAATAAGGCCTCTAAAGCCAAATAATAGTTAATATAAATTGTGTTTGGTGTCACTCATGTACACTGTATGCTAATAGTTGTTCATTTTCTCTAGTTCCAGTAGCTTATACTGCGCTCACGGCCTCACGCCATTTATTACTATTCATACTACACTCTGTGTACTTTAGTTTGCACAGCAGATATTCACTCCTGTCTCCTGTACTGCCATGCCTGCACAGCCTCGGCTATGGTGTTCACTTAGTAATCCCACAATTGTATAATAGAGCATTGATTGCGGCTACTTGTGTTTCATCCGCTTGACTGGGTCTTGTGTTTGTTTGTGTTCCTAACAGAAAGTGGAGCTGCCAGATAGTCCTCGCTCAACCTTCCTCTTGGCTTTCAGCCCTGACCGGTGAGTCATAAACCCTTAACTCTTAACTTTTACCCTTTAATGTAACCATAAACTATAATAATTGTCTTAACCCTAAACACCTTAAATTAACTCCTACACATAATTTAAACCCTGAACTCTTACCGTAACCCTACCTGACCTGGTTCAGGTAGTTGTCTCATGGCCACAAGATATATCCCATGCCCACGGCATCAGGATGTCAGGGTCCCATCTTATGTCTTGTCACTACAAGATCTCTCAAGCTAATAGTGATGGGTCGTTCATGAACGATTAAATAACTAGTTTGTTGCCGTGAACAGGAACAAGATCGTCGCTTCCTGAAACCCATTACGTTCACGCTTTCGTTCACGCCCCCCGTCCTCTCCCCACATACAGAGGACGGGAGGGAGGGCTTTACACGTGACATAATATTGCTCCTGCGATAGTGTTTTACACTAGACACCACATCGTTAGTTCACTGAAATGGACATTACAAGCACCACCACAAGCTAAGCCATTTGGTTATGTATTGGCCACAAGATAGAAGACGTGCTCAATAAGTCCTAGTCTCGTGGGCACCAGAAATGTAAGGTGTTCAATTCAAATGTTTCATGGTTTAGTAGTTTGAAGTTGTTTTTTAACCTGGGCCTTACTGTATATTCAGATACGTTTGACCACAAACAAAGGGAGGGTGTTCTGTACATTTTTTTGGAATTACCTCTGGATTGTTTCGTGTTTGCATCGTGGGGCAAGTTGCCATTATTCAAATTACAATTAAAAAACATTTTTATATGCTTTGCTAATTACAGGCTTATATGCTTCCAGTGCTCTCCGGGGGGGGGGGGGGGGTACAAACAAGAAATGTGGCAACTGAAGGGACCATTTCCAATAATATTGATCTAAGAATAGGGCCCAGGTTTAGTCAGTATGGATGACATTCAACATTTCTTAAGGGATGTCCTGATGAGCTGTTTTGCTTTTGTGTCTGACCAAGTCCCAGAGGCAAGATGCTATACTTTTATGTGTATTCCTCAATGCTAGTCTAGTATATGTCTACGGTTATGTGCTAGATAAAATCTAGCACATAAAAGCGCTTAAAAGGCTATTTCTCTCTCAATAGGACCCTTATGGCTTCCACACATGTCAATCATAACATTTACATAACGGAGGTGAAGACAGGGAAGTGCCTGCATTCCTTAGTGGGACACCGTAGGACCCCGTGGTGTGTGACCTTTCACCCCACCATCCCAGGCCTTGTCGCTTCAGGGTGCCTTGATGGAGAAGTCAGAATCTGGGATCTGCATGTAAGTACTTTAACTAAAATAATACTTACTGTAAGTAAAACTATCATTGTTAAAATACACTCAATATTAGTCTGAGGTAATCTCTGAAATATATAGACATTGTGACTGATATTGTCCCTTCTAATGCGTGAAGGGCAGTGTTCTTTCAATGACCCTTTTCATAGATTTTTTTTATACTTTTGGGGGAACATGAAATAATATAAAAATATATTCAATTAATGAAAAAAAGTTATTGAAAAAACATGGCCCTTCACCAGAACCAAGGACTGTTGTTTTCAATGAATGCATCATTAGTTAAAATGGGAGTTTGAAGTTACAATGGGTTTGTATAGGAAGGCGTCATGTCAAATATCTAAATACTGAATCAAGGCTATCAAGCAACTTAAAAAACTGTCTGGGGTACTCACAAAAGCCTGAGTAGACGTTAAAATGACCCCAAACATGTTTGAAAGTGAAATATATCCCTTTAATTTTTGAACTACTAAATTTTAGACATTTCAAGTGCAAGCCACATTGAGTTGTTAACTTTGTTTTCCTAATCGCAATTTTAAAGTCTCAATAATTTGTGCAAGACGTCATGTTCGCAACTTTGCATTTATCTGCCTACTGCTGTCTAACCTACTGTGCTTTGAGAATTAGTCATCATTATTATGCAATAGCCAAACATTTCCCACACAAAATGAAAATCCTGGCTACACCACTGTTATGGGTATGGACTAGTGATGATATTATTGTCGTATAGAATTATTTTAAATATATATCATTGTGGTTGTTTTCTGACTTTGGACTCTTTTGATCATCAATCCAATCTTTACCTCTGACTTCACTGAAGAAGATTCACGATGAGTGAGAGCTGGTATATGTTTGGGGTAAATGGGTTGGATTGCTCGTTAGGCTGGTAATAACATTTGTGCTTTTTATCTGTGTGTCGCCAGGGAGGCAGTGAAAGTTGGTTCACAGAGAGTAACGTTGCCATCGCCTCGTTGGCCTTCCACCCAACTGCTCAGCTCCTCCTTATTGCTACCAACAACGAGCTGCACTTCTGGGACTGGAGTCGCCCAGAGCCCTTTGCGGTTGTTAAGACGGGCAGCGATACTGAGAGAGTCCGGTAGGATGGATGAATAGACGTACATGCTTTACGGGCTTTGCACACAGGCGCGATTTTCAACAATTGCTTTTTTCCGTTTGCCGCATGATTAAAACACATTGGATTTGGTGTGCAATGCTGTGCGCAATCCGCGCTGCAGATCCAAAAAGGAGTCATAAAAGGAGTGATGAGTTCTTACCACATGCGACAAGACATACGAATCGAACTGGGTTCAATCGGGGGGAAAAAAGCACTGCCGCAGCCACCTGCCGCATGGCAAATTCGGAGCCGGTGTGCATGAGGTCATAGAGAATCATTGCTTTCTTTAAAAAAATGAAATAGTCAGTTTTTTTCCGTGCAAAAAAACGCGTCTGTGTGCAAAGCCCTTTAATCAAGGAGTTTATATATATTTGATGTCCTGAATGTTGACAGTTGTTATTCCTCAGGTTGGTGAGGTTTGATCCTCTTGGCCACAACCTGCTGACGGCTATAGTGAATCCCTCCAATCAGCAGGTGAGAACTGCCCTGTTGTTGATTTTCTTTTATTCTGAACCTTGATCCTCTTTGTTAAAAATCTAACCACCAGAGGCTCTGGAAGAACTCTTGCCAGCCTACGTTGTTTATGGAGATTCATGTTAAACATCGTCCAAGTGGCCCTTTAATTGCATCTGGAGAGTGGAAAGACTTGACAGTTGGACTGTTTGTTTGTTTGTTTGTTTGTTTCAGAATGAGGATGACTCTGAGGTTCCCATGGACAGTGTAGAAATGCCTCATTTCCGACAGCGCTCCTTCTTGCCGTCGCAGCCGGTCCGACGAACCCCTATCCTCCACAACTTCCTCCACATTCTGTCATCCTCCCGCTCTTCAGGGGGGCAGGGGGGAGGTGATCAAGCTCGGCAAATCGCAGAGGCTGGGAGCGGGGGAGAACCTCCCAGCGTGCCTCTGGTGCAGTACCCCAGCTGCACGCAGCACCTAGGACACCCGTGTCCATGTATCCGCTGTTCAGCCAATCGTGTCACTTCTGTTGAGGGTTCTGCTGTCCCCGCCCCTGAACCCCCCCAGCCTCCCCCGTCCTCTTCCACCTTCTCCTCTGCCCGTACGGAGCCTAGGCAGCCTTCTGACCGACCCTCTGCCTTTACGTCTGTCTACTACAGCGCTGGTTCATCTCTTCATCGCCCTGGTCCAGCCAGCCACCTGCCCCCCCAGCCTCCAGTCGGCCACGTGCCCCCCCAACCACCAACTGGCCAAGATTCGCAGACCGCCCCCAGAGCACCTGGTCAATACTGGACACGCACCCTGCTCAATGTGAGGGACGGAGGGGTGGCAGGAGGTGGAGTAGGAGGTGGAGGAGGAGCAGGTATAGGAGGAGGAATGCTGCCTCCAAGGACATCCTCTTCCTCCTCTGTCAGCCTCCTGTCGGTTCTCCGTCAGCAAGATGCCTCCTCCCCCGTTTACACCTCTGCCTCTGAGGGTAGGGGCTTCCCACCACAAGGGGCCGATCCTGGCTCTTCGCTCCACAGAGGAGGGGGGAGCGGAGGGGCTGGCACGAGCAATGGGCACCACCCCTTCTGGGACGGCAACCGCGGTAACCCTGTTTCCTTTCGCAATGTGCTGCAGTGTAACCTGAGCCGCTACTTCCTAGAGTTCGACCGCATGCAGGACCTGGAACCGCTTGGGGGTGCCCAGGAGCCGAGCCAAGAGCTGCTGAATAATAATTTGGACCCAGACAGACCCGGGCCTTCCTCTTCCTCCTCTTCCTCCCCAACCATTATTCACTACCAACCACCCCTTCCCCCTCCTCCCTCTCACCCACTGGACAGCACACCACCTCCACCCCCAGCCTCCCGTGGGCACCTCAACCGGTGTCGGGCCTGTCACAACCTTCTTACCTTCAATCATGACTCCCAGCGCTGGGAACGGACCAGCCAAACCTCCTCCACGTCCACCTCCAACGTGGACCCTTCCACTCTCCGAGCCTCCGCCCCCGCCTCCCCCAATCTGTGGGAGAGGGTGGACAGCGGCAGGAGGCCAGCAGAGGCCTCCCAGGAGAGGAGGCCGCTCCGGGAGCTCCGGGATCACAACGGGCAGCAACCTTCCCCTGGAGGAGGAGAAGGAGGAGCAGTGCCCTTCAGTCTGACACCGCCTTCCTCTGGAGGAGCAGGAGGAGGAGGAGGAGGAGGAGGAGGAGGAGGAGGAGGAGGAGGAGGAGGAGTGCCCTATGGACTGGCTCCGCCCTCATCAGGGCAGCCAGCAGAGCAGGCTGTGGGTTTGATGTACAACCAGGAGACCGCTCAGTGGGAGAGAGTTTACCGCCAGGCCTCCGGCCGCTCTGTGGAGCCTTCAGAGGCCTTAAGCCAAGAGATGCCTGTAGACCCCCCTGATGAAGACTCACTTAGGAGGTAAGACCTTAGGAGATGAACTCGTCAAACAACATTTTGCTCAATGGAAACTACTGCAATGAAAATTTAAAATGTATAGTGAAAATCACACAAAGTCAAAAGCTTTGAAAAAGTATAAATTGTTTGTTAGAGCACGATTATGGATTGATTAGAAGCCACGTTGCTTTAGATCAGGGGTTCTCGTTTTTTTTTATACCACAACACCATATTATGAGGGAAGTTCTTTGCCTTGTGTTTTAAATAGTTTTATTAGCATGAGTCAGTGCATTAGTAGCCATGGCTTTGTGTGCTTTGTTTCCTATAGGAGACTGTTGGAGTCATCTCTGTTGTCTCTGTCCAGATATGATATGGCTGGATCCAGAGACCACCCAATCTACCCTGACCCAGCCAGGTACTTACCCCAACCCCATCTACCCTGACCATGTCACATGTTACTTGACCCATCTACCCGACCCTGCCTGGTGCTTATCCCAACCCCACCTACCTTAACCCAAACCAGGATAACGTTTAGCCTAGGGGGAGGCTGGGGGGTGGGGGGGACTCCTACGCCCGCGTGCAAATTTCGAAACTTAACTTGCAAACGTACACATGAAACCAACGTAAACACAAACGGTAAAGCTTTTCACACAGAAGGCTTTATTGAACTCCCACACAAAGAGCTGTGAAACTAACTTGCGGACACAGTGGTCCCGTGCTCCTCTCATGCACAGTGCACACACCACACCACACCTGCCCACCCGTGCTGGAGTTAAATCGTTTTCCTTTATTTTGGATAGTATAGTGGAGAGAGAGACAGGGAATAACACGCAAAAAAGGCAGTCAGGCTTGGGAATCAAACCCACAATTGGTTGTCAGGCATTAGTGCCTATGGGTATGTGCCATAACCACTAGGCCATTAGCGCAGTATATATTTGTTAATCAAGTCTACCAGTTTAACTACTAGACAATGGGTTTCCACACCATTGTTTCAAGATTCATTTATTTGGTCCCGAGGGAAATTTGTCTTGGACATGCAGGCTGCTACATAACATGCAACAGGACAAGACAGACAGAAAGAAAGTAAATTACAACGAATAGTGCACAACACACAGTGCTGACAATACAGGTCAAGTGCATACATTACATTACACTAGAGTCATCACACCCTACTAACGGCCTGAGTTTAGCAGATTAACGGATATGGGAATGAATGAGTATTTGTATCTGTTCAGATGTCTTTTCTTGTTTTTAACTGGGACTCTATAACTTCTACCAGAGAATGAAGGACATGAGAGGGGTCAGCAATTATTCTCTTAGCTTTCTTAACTACACTTTCCTCAAATATTGCTTGAAGGGTGGGGTGCTCCCTCACACCCATCACCTTCAGTGCAATCCAAGCTAATCTATTAATCTGTGCTTTTGACCTCACAGTCAAATTACCAAACCACACACAAATTGTATAACAGAAAATACTCTCAATCACAGCATGATAGAAAAGCAACATCACTCTCTGCTGGACACCAAACACCCTGAGCCTACGGAGAAAGTGAAGTCGCTGCTGGATCTTAGTACACACATGATTAACATGGACATCCCATGATAACTTGCTGTCAATATGCACGCCCAAGTATTTGTATGAATCGACCTGAGCAATATTGACATTGTTTATGACAATATCATTGTGATAACATGGCAAGGAAACATTCAGAAATACAATGGCAGCAGGTGCAGTGGTGGTTTGACAGTAAAACTTGTAATCTCAGCACATCTATGTAGTTGTATCCCAGTTTATTACCGTAGCAACGCATAGTGTGACCGTGACCTCATGCGATCTATAATATATCTACTCACTGACGCATTTGACAGCAAATAAACATCTAAAATGTGTTAATGGTTTATATTCAATCATTTCCATCCAGCAGTTTTTCTCCAAACATTCACTTGCAAAAGAGAAAAATTATCAGTTCAAGCCCCTTCTTTCTCATTCCAGTGTGCTTGGGACGGCTTCCATTGTTTCAGAAGAATTCTCAGGACAGAAAAGATCACATGACCCAAATCTGGGCAGTGATTGGAGGATTACAGTTATGTTGCACAGTAGCGGTAGTAGGAAGAGGTTGATCTTGTCAACATTGATACAGAGTAACACAGAGATTTAGTTAATTATTGTATAACTACTAGTCCATACCCACCCAGTCATTCCCACCCACTGTCCATCCAGGCTATTGGACTGAAACCATGACTACAGATCCCATAGTCAAAGTGGAACGTTCACAAAAACACGAATAAACAGTTTAAATAAAGGAAAAGGAAAATATGTGCTCACTGTCTTCATATCATATGCCAATGGTCAATGCCCGTGTTCAAGTTCAGATCGATTGGTCATCCCACTGAGGAGAAAACACAGTTCCAGACAGACAGGTTTCGTCATTCTACAGTATAGTAGGATAATGGATATTAGTGCTCCTTTGCTTCTCTTTTGCCTGTGAAACCTCATCAGTTTAAACTCAACCTATCTTTTTACATATCTGCACCTAAAGAAGGTCTATAAAAAGGTGTATAAAAAGGCTTACTATATACATAAAAAAGGTGTGCAGAGGCTCCCTTTGATTGTACATATTTGCACCCAAAGATGCCTCTGTGGCATGTAAAGTTTGGCTGCAAGACAATTATGCCATGACACAGACGAATATTCAGCTCAACCCCAACCTTCTAACAACTTATATTTTTGTTGTCCAGGCTGTCCCCAGCAGCCTACTATGCCCAGAGGATGATCCAGTACCTGTCCAGGCGGGACAGTATTCGTCAGCGCTCCCTACGGTACCAACAGAACCGCCTGCGGACCCTGTCTTCCTCATCTGACAACCCAGCTAGCACCCCATCCAGCTCCATGGACAACAGTGACATGGACTTTGAGGAGCTGGAGTAAGTATCATTATCACAGTTGGTTCCATGAAATCAAATGAAATGGCTTCAATTGATGTTTCTTTGATTTAGGTTATTCAGAGTAATTGTAAAATACTATATTTTATACTGTAGTATAAAATATACTGTAATGCTCTGCTATTTTTCAAGCTTCTCTCCATGAAGTGCTTATAAAAAACAACACTTATGCTTGTTCATCTTCACAGTATTCTCTGACTTGGAACAGATCAAATTTCTTCCTCATAGGCAGTCTCTCGTTTGGCCTGTCGTAGTATTTCTTCTGAAGTGTACTCGGCAGAGGCTGAGTGAGTAGAGGCCACCTGGGAATCGGAAGGTTACCAGTTGACCCCCCCCCCCAGTCTGTTGATGTGTCCCTGAGCAAGACACTTGACCCCTAACTGCTCCCCGGGTGCTGTATTAATAGCGCCCACTTCTCCAAATAGTTACGATGGGTAAATGCAGAGAATAATTTTACATACCTTACGCTTAAACGCACAGTGGCGAATACTAGGCCTGTGACGATTCACTTACCTCCCCATTCGATTCTATTTCGATTCATAGGGTGACGATTCGATTATATCACGATTATTGCGTTTTCCTGCGATTTGCGATTCGAATCACGATTATTGCGATTTTTCCCCAAAAAGTACAGCTTTTTTATATTGAAACATTTTAAAACTCATTTAATGCTCAGACATGAAAGGGTTAAATGTCCAGCGTGCCTGCAGCCTGCTCCGTTCGCGGCCAGTCTCTTATTTTGAAGGCCGGAAGTAGATCGAGCTAACTAAACGAATTCCTACTTGACGGATTCACCCGGAAATACTTGTGGTCGAAATGTAAACAGGGTGGAAGATGGATCCCTTTATACTTTTGCTATTTTAGCGAGAATCCAATGCCATCCTTGGCATCAAAAGTGTTTTTTGGAGAAAATGGACATTAAAGATGAGAAAGACCGTTGGCTTCCATGTTATGGGATCACTATTGTGTGCACATGGATGCGCGATGATGATGAATCGGCGATTCCACCCGTGCCAGCACTTTTCAACGGACGGTACGTAGCCATTGCCAGCTTTGTATATACAGTAAATAGCCCGCGACATCGCGGGATCGGCACTCTAGATACCTTTTTTAATATTTCACGAGTATTCGCGGGATCGGCTACAAATGAGTTAAAACAATTCTAAACAATATAAAACATTAAAAGTTGAATCATATACTTCAAATCAATGCAGCCAAATAAAGTCAGTCAATCTTTCTGACATTTATTTCAGCCAAAGTGCCAGTGGTACAACATTACAACAACATGTTCCTGGTCAAGATGCCAGAAAACACAGAACACAACAGTCATAAAAATAAATTCAAAAAAGTCGCTGTGCTGCAGGCCTGAAGCACTGTGCTAGCTTTATGACATCCTCATGACCTAAAACTGTTCCTTTAGGACCTGTACTTACTCTGACTGAAAGTGGTTATTTTACCTTCAGGTTTTTTTTTTTTTTATAAATAAATAAAATCGGGAAAATCGATTCTGGACTTTGAGAATCGGTTAATTGAATCGCCGGCATTAACATCACGATAATATAGTAAACAGATTTTTTTGCACAGGCCTAGCGAATACCTCAACAACAGGGCATAACATTGTCGTATTATTGAGCGGTGGTCACAACGCTCCTATACGTGGCCGTGTGTGTGGGTCTGTCTGTCTCCGTCCGTCCGTCCGTCCGTGTCTGTCTGTATGTAGCCTAGTAAGCCTACAGTACCTTTTTTGACCACACATGTTAAGGGAGGGGCGCTGTTGTTCAGGCCAGACCAGACACACACACACACACACACACACACACACACACACACACACGGATGGATACCAGTGGCGGCCTGAGTGACATGCATTTTATTATTAATATTTTGTTTAATATTGTTTTAATATTTTTTATAATATATACATACACAGGTATATATATATATTTGTTTTGCTGTTGCGCAGCCTCCACGACCACCGCTCAGTTCACACGGGTGTGATTTTATTATTATTATTACCAGACCTGTACCCGTTGGGCTGGTACTGACCTACTCAGGAACATGCCCCGCCTGTTGTATATACTGTACCTGTTGTATTGCAAAAGACAGTTGCCCATGTTCCAACAGACACCGTTGCCCGTGTTTGAAGCTTTCGGTGACTCTGTGTATCGACATTTATCTACACCGGACGGACAACAATATCTGACAACCAGACAACAAAAGACCAACAATAGGGGACACTAATGAGATCAAAAAGAAAATACCAATACACTGTGTGTAGTTTTAATTGTAGTAATATTGTTTTTATTGTAGCTCTATTGTGTTTGTATAGTTTATTGACCTATGTATGTGTGTGTGTTTCAGTGATAATGGAGTGAGACACAGGACGCCACGAAATGCAAGAATGTCTGCCCCTTCACTGGGGCGCTTTGTTCCACGGTCAGTTGACATTTACCTTACCCCATTCAATAATAACAATAGTAATTATACAACTAATAATAGGGGATTACAGCTACAGTATTACATCAGGAATTTAATTAAAACCCAGGCTCAGATTGGGTAAAGTAGTAAAGTTTCTAAAATATTTGATTGTGTTGGTTGATTACTGCCAGGCGTTTCCTGCTGCCCGAGTACCTGCCGTATGCTGGAATCTTCCATGAGAGAGGACAGCCTGGCCTCGCTACACACTCCTCTGTCAACAGAGTGTTAGCTGGTATATGCACACGCACACACACACACACACACACACACACACACACACCTCTGTCAATGGAGTGTTAGCTGGTAAATGTACATGCACGTGTGCACACAAACACAGACACACACATACACACCTGTTAACAGATTGTTAGCTGGTATACACACACATACCTCTCAACAGGGTGCTAGCTGGTATATGTGTGTGCGTGCACTCACATACCAGATGCTACAATTGTATTTATTTGAATGTGATGGGAGTAGTAGGGCATGAGAGAGGCTCCACCAGCACCCGACATTTTTTCTAAACCCGTTTTTATTTTTTGGACCCCTTTGGTGTCTAGTTACGATTTCTTGTTGCCGTGGTCAACTAATAACCCCTCATTATGCTACTTCAAGAAGACTTTTTCCTGTGTAGTAAGTGAATGGGTTGGTGCAAGAAATCATTAAAAATTAACCCCATGGGACATTAGTTGACCACGGCAACGAGTAGAAATCATAACTAGACACCATAAGTGTCCTAAAAAAAACAGGTTTTGAAATATTTTCGTTCAGGTGCTGGAGGAGCCTCTTCTCCTGCCCTACTAAATGGAGGGGGAAACATTTTCACACCACGTAAGGTCATAAAATAACAAGGGTTAAACACAATATGAATAGTTTTTACAGGGCATATTAACAATGCATGTTTCTCTCCAGTCTGGACTAATCACAGTGGTTGCTTTAATTTCAGGTGCATCCATCGGAGACGGCCAGTCAGCAGTAGCCAGTAACATCGCTAACACAACCTACAGACTACAGTGGTGGGACTTTACCAAGTTTGACCTGCCCGAGATCAGCAACGGTAACACAATAAAACAACACTATTATACACACAAGTCACAGCATCAGTAATAACAATACAGACAACCTAGGAATGCATCTATACGATTTCTTTTGGACCGATTTCAATATCTTACTATCATCCATGTCATCAATCAATGCTTATTATTATACAAATTGAAGCCTACGTTCATTTGAATTATTCTACCTTCAGAGAATATCTCACAAAGTTACTGGGTTTGCGCCCTCCCCTTTTGCACTTGTTTTATGACCATTATCCAGAGATTGTAACTCAGAAGACTGTTTTCATGATGAAAAGAGAGATGATGTGACTGCATGGATGACAGATTTTCCTTTACAAACGGATTTCGATGTTTTGAGGCAACAGCTGTTACATCAAAATGTTGAAATCGGCTCACATTGTTATCATGAAAGAAACAAAGATAACACGTGTTAATTAATCACTTTAACGTATGAATTATCTTCTTTTCCAAACTCATTATAACAGGGATTTACTGCATTAACTAGGCTACGTGTTAGAACTTTTCTTCTTTTTCCCCCCCAAAACAGTATATAAACTTTTTGTTTTGCTTGTATAATTAAATGAACATGGCCTTGTTGTTCCCTCAACTAATGCCATAAAGTCTGCACTTGTGTGATGATCTAATATTGAATATTTTAGTAGATATTGATTCAAATCTGAATTCTCAGGAGAATTGTCACCTATACACAATCAGCCTTTAACACAGACCGTAAAAGTACAAGCAGGCCAATACTGTCCTTTTTATTGTCATGCTTATATTGTCTGTGTGAGGGTTAGGTACCTCCCTCTCATAAACACACACACAAACACATTTTCTCTAATTTGTGGGGATGTAGTTAATCTTTTTTTGATGTGTGTGTTTGTGTCTGACTGTGGGTGTGTGCCTGTGTGTCCAGCCTCTGTCAACGTCCTGGTACCAAACTGTAAGATCTACAACGATGCCAGTTGTGACATCTCAGCAGACGGCCAGCTCCTGGCTGTGTTCATACCCAGCAGTCAGAGAGGCTTTCCTGATGAGGGGATTCTGGCTGTTTATTCCCTCGCTCCGCACAATCTTGGAGAGATGCTGTACACCAAGCGATTTGGTAATACAATACTTATTTATTCATTAATTTATGTCAGCATAATATACTGTATGAGTTTGGATGTACAAATCCAAGTTGGGAGGAAGTTTAATATGGAGCACTCAGCACTTCATAATTTCATCAAGTTTAAGTAGGAAACGTAAGTGTAAGGATGCAACACAGCAGATGATTTAAAGAGCATGTCAATAAATGCACTGTGAGTGTGAGTGGTTTGTTTGCAGTGCGGCAGTACTGTAACATCTATTATTTAGCTCATGGTTTTCTCTCTCATTCAGCGACTATTAATACTTCTAATTGCCTAAAGCTGGTAGCAAACTTCAATCAAAATCCAACTTTCTTTTGGCTTGCCTAAACGAACAAAACATTCTTCTGAGGATGAAATTGTTGTGTACTCGCTGGCTGTAGCTCCATTCTGAGTTCTGAAAATGAGACCCCACCTACTGTACACAGTGTTGGAACAGTGAATTGACCACATCGTGTCTGTTGCCATTTCTGGCAACAGACACTGTGTGTGTGTGTGTGTGTGTGTGTGTGTGTGTGTGTGTGTGTGTGTGTGTGTGTGTGTGTGTGTGTGTGTGTGTGTGTGTGTGTGTGTGTGTGTGTGTGTGTGTGTGTGTGTGTGTGTGTGTGTGTGTGTGTGTGTGTGTGTGTGTGTGTGTGTGTGTGTGATCGCCCTCCATTGATTGCCATCTGGTTGTGTTTGTAGTCCCTCAGAGAGGGATTCAGTAATGCTACCCTCCTCAGAGACACTTTCTTCAAAACTGTCCGTTACAATAGGTTGCCTGCAGATATTGTTAAAAAAAATAGTTATGAGTGTGTCTTGACCAGGGGCATAGTTCTGCCGATTTAAAATGACTCCAATACGGAACTAAAACTTCCTATGATTGGCCGCTAGTTGTGCTGTTTTCCCCCCCGGACGATCGCAAAAAGAATTTCCCACCATTGGATCCCATTCATTTTCCCCTTTCGTTTTCTAACCTTAATTAACATTTTCATGAATACTGTATGGTTCCTATCGCTAGTTAAAAATTGCCTTTCAATCACCATCATATTCGTTTTGTTGAAATGTGGTCCAATGTATTTTAAAATAAATGATAAAGTTGCGGGGGGGGCGTGGCCAACTAAACTAATATCAGCCGGCTGTGTTCTTCTTCGTGTGCTGTATTTCGGGAGGCTCCGACCACATTCTCCCGTGTATCCCTGCGTTGCACGTGACTGTTGGCAGCCAATAGCATCTCTGATGCTTTTACAATTCTATGATGGCGACACCCATTCCAAGGGGTAGAAAGGGCCATTTGCGCTGCATAGAAACCAATGGCTTCGCTTCGTCCATATTTTTCTACAGTCTATGGTCTTGACTAATCACACACGAAACAGACTAATGAAACAGAATGAATGGTTTGGAAACTTTATCAGACTGTGTTTTATCAGGGCCATAAAGTGTATCTCTTCTGTTTCACAGGACCTAATGCCATCTCGGTCAGCCTTTCTCCCATGGGTTGCTATGTTATGGTTGGCCTGGCTTCTCGTAGGATCCTCCTGCATCCCTCCACTGACCACATGGTGGCGCAAGTGTTCCGTTTGCAGCAGCCACATGGTGGAGAGACATCTATAAGGGTAATTCTACTGCTATATATATATTTGATACTACGTCAGCTGCATGATCGAGAGACATCAGTGGAGATACTGCTACTGGTGCTACGACCAATCAAGAATGATGAATAGATCTGAATGTATGGCCCCTCTATCAAGGCAAATGGATTCCTGCTTTCCAGGAATACCTCTAATTACCTCAGTGTTTCCAGTGAGTGGGCTAGTCGTGTATCAGTGTTTCCGGTGTGTGAAGGTTGAGTCTGTTTTTCTTCATCGTCTAGATGGTGTTTAATGTGGTCTACCCAATGGCTCCTGATCAGCGACGTCACGTAAGCATCAACTCTGCCCGTTGGCTTCCTGACCCTGGGATGGGCCTGGCCTATGGGACCAACAAAGGAGACCTGGTCATCTGCCGACCGGTGTAAGTTTTAAGTTCTAATGTTATTCCCACAGCTGTGGTACCCACAACTGTGGTCGTCGTAATGGCTAAATTGGCACAAGCTGTCCCCCAACATTTCTTTAATCACATTAACCGTAACATCCCTTTTCTGGGCATGCCAAATATTCTGCAAGAAATGGGAGATCAACAAGATCACAACGCAATGCGTTGTGTGCTTCAAGAGATTTGGTGTAATGGGAGAAAAAAGGAGTGGGCTAAGTACAGACCCTTCAGGTACTCAAGTTAACACATTGGATGCCCACGATGAATGCAAGGGTTAATTTGCTGGTGCCCATGGCAACCCGCCATTTTGCCTACCTTCGAGGTCCTGGCGGAAAAAGTAATCAGAGTAAATGTAATCCAAGCATGTCCTGTTTATTTCGCGAAAATGTTTTCTTTCAGTCAAGACCGGTTTTTAAAATCCTGGGCCACAGCGTTTGTGTGACGGCCGGTAGAAAAGGCCGAGTTTTGAACATGAAAGTGATTTAACCCATTCAGGCCGGGAACACATTTTGCTGTTTGGGAGGGGCTTACAGTACATGTACAGTATGTAGCAACATATTTGTTTTGTAGGCTAATTTCTGATTTAGCCCTATTCTATAGGTTAGGCCTAAATGGGTTAAAACCTGGATTAGGAGAAAAATGCATGTTTGTGCAGCAACTTTGCATGCATGTCTATTAGCGAGACAGCACTTCCCAGTCACGTGATCCCGCGCTGCATTTTGGGAAATGGAGTTTCGTCACCGCGGTAGTACAGTACAGGTGCTACAGTACAGTATAGTTTACTGTATGACGCGCCGAACGCGTCGATGGGCACAGCACACGTAGACATCAAAGAGATTGACGCGTTGACACCTCGTGGGCATCCGATGAGTTAACAAAGTAAATGGGGTGTAACTGACGAACAGAGCTTTTAAATCAAAGTTTGAAAGTACATCTTCATACAAATGTCACTCGTGTATCACGCTTGTCCTGCTGTGCAATCAGAAGAAAGTTTTTTACATTGTATCAAACATGGTGGTTATGAATATCCTCTAGTTTGTCCCGTTAAATTTGTAATTTTTTCATTCCATTTTACACTGATTCATGAACGCCTTCCCACTAACCGCCAACCCCAAACACCCGATTTGTTAACCGATTTAGTGCCATTCCCGAGATATCTCGCGAAATGTACTCGAGTATCTCGAGTGCCATTCCCGAGATATCTCGCGAAAAGTAATATATTACTGTAACGGCGGTTATCCTACCGGGTACAATGGCGGAAGGTTCCGAGCCGATCTCCGTCGCTGATTTATCATCATCACGGATCCACGAGCACAAAATAGTAATCCCATAACATTGAGGCAGACGGGGGATCTCATCTTTAATGTCCATTATTTCAAAACAACACTTTAGAAGCGAAGATGGCAATAGATGCTCGCTTATAAAACACATGTTGAAAAGCATCGATCCGATCCGCCATGACACCACGTAAACAATGATCGATTCCGGTGAAGGACGCGATGACGTCAGACCGGAAGTGTTTACGCTGTGGACTTCTGGCCTTCAAAATAAGACAACGGGAGTGAATGCAGCCTGAGGGAGGCATCGTGGACATTTTAATCCGTTAATTTCAGGGGCTCTTAATGAGTTAATCAGTGAGGGTTTATAATGGACTAGACTGTCTCTATAGAGATGAATGGATTCTATCAAGGCCTGTCTGTTGCCTATAGCAGGAGGGGCGTGTTCCTCGAGAATTAGGAGGTGCTGATGTGATTATCTTTAATGGTCACTGCGATCAGGAAGACAGCCAATTAGAAACAGGTCAATTAGTGTTGGATAACGAGGAGGTCATGATAATTAAGACTTCCTGTAGTGAAGTGAGTTAATGAAGAATGTTCTGTCCAGGTTCTATCGTAGCGACGGAGAGAGCCCAGCAGAACCCAGCAGCGAGCCTCTGTTCTCTGTCAACAACAGCGGAACTAACCGGACCCGTGGCTCTGAAAGACCCGGGTGAGAGCTATGGTCATCTTGTCTTTGCTGTCTCGTAAAACTTAAAACTGTTGTCTGTTGAAAAAACATTGAGATGGACTCAATTGACTGATGCCCTGCTGTTTCTCAGGCCGAGCCGCTCTGGCTGGAGGTTGGACAGAGATATGGGTTTGATGAATGCCATTGGTCTTCAGCCCCGACACCCTGCCCCTTCTGTGACATCGCAAGGAACTCAGACGCCAATCGTCCAGCTGCACAATGCAGAGACACAAACGGAGAGCAGCAGCTCCCAGCATGTTACAGGTACCCCGAGACTCTGACCTCTGACTGACCCTTAGTGTTTAACCTCAAACACAATCAGAGCAACAACTCAGCAATACTTAACCCATTTAGGCCTAGAATTGTTGAATGTTTTAACCAGTGAAAAATAGCAGATATACAAGCTCACAGCGCGGCACCGAGTGCCGCTTTGCGAGCTTGTAGATCTGCTATTTTGTTTTTCAAAAATAGCAGATCTACAAGCTCGCAGCTGTGAGCTTGTATATCTGCTATTTTTTTATATTTAAAGCATAAAATATTGCTTCATATTGTGTTCAGGCCTAAATGGATTAAGGACTGTAAATTAACTTTGATGAAAGCTGTACAGGAACAGATTTATATTATCATTTATAACTTGAACTGCCATCATGGTATTTCTTGATTATGTGTGTTATAAGCCTGAGTGTGTTCTCCAGAAGACAGCTGATTCTCATGTCTTTTCCAGTAGAGGTCAATGCTGATGGTCCATCCACCAGTGCTTTAACTGAGGGACCCCCGGAAGCGAGCAACAGAGCAGATGATGTGGCCACAGGAGAGGCTGCAACATCCACATCTCCTACTGGTATACGCTTCATTTGAACCTTAAAGCTGTGTAACAATTCGATTAAAAATATTCTTATTTTATATAATTTATCACTGGCATATTTTTCACAATAACCATTCCACATACTGTAAGTATGTTGTGTAGCCCCGCTGGTGATGGTCTCATTTGTTTCCTTGCTCCAGAGTCTCCAGAGTTCTCAGGGGAGGACGCTCTGGCCCGTATCCGTCGGCTGATAGCTGAAGGTGGGATGACGGCTGTGGTCCAGCGGGAGCAGAGCACCACCATGGCCTCTATGGGTGGCTTCGGGAACAACATCATCGTCAGCCATCGCATTCACCGTGGCTCCCAAACGGGGATAGGAGCCAACCGGCCCCCCGTTGAGCCTTCCTCGCCTCCCTCCTCTTCCTCCGATCCCTTCACCTCACCCCAACCCTCCTCTTCGTCTCAAGAGCAACCAGACCCCATGTGGGGCGGGCCCCCTGTAACCCAAAGCCCCGTGCTACCCCAACCGCTCAGCCTTCAGTCGGACGTAGAGGAGCGTGGTCTGGCTGGTGGGCAGGCTGATGAAGATTCTCTGCCCGGGCCCTCTTCCTCCATTCTCTTCTCATCTTCCCCTTCCTCATCTTCCTCCTCCTCTTCGTCTCACAGCCCCCCCCTCCCTAATAGCGGCAATGACAACAACTGCGATGGCTACCGAGGCGACCCTTATAGCAGGTAGTCATTCTCCCGAACTCTCCCTTCCTATTGGCCAGGAGAAGAAGCGGAGGCTCTGCCAATTAAAAAACTTTTGGAGTTGGACACGTCGACACAGCTCCTCAAAGCCTTATCTTACTAACACAGGGTCTCCCACCCATAAAAGAAGGGACATGAGGAACCCCACCCCCACAGTGGCGTCAGTGTGAACTTCGTGTGAACTTCTTGTGCACTTAGAAAC
Organism: Nannobrachium achirus; assembly: GCF_963921795.1. NCBI lineage: Eukaryota > Metazoa > Chordata > Actinopteri > Myctophiformes > Myctophidae > Nannobrachium > Nannobrachium achirus. Next base: position 54,428,065 of record NC_137820.1, read on the forward strand.
TGGAGCTTGAATCCATTCCCTGTCAGAAAGGGCTTCTACTTGAATGGTTTCTCTTTCAACCCTTTCTTTCCACTCATACAAAAAAAAGAAAAGAAAAAAATAATGGAAGACAAAGTTCCTTAGTTCAAAGTGCCACACGCACACACACACACATACACACTCACTCACTCACACTCTTACTCCAATGTGCAGCAGTCAGTGCCATGTTAATATTCAGTTTGATGTGGTTGAAGTTGTGTAAGCAAAGTGACTTTGGACGCTACTTTGTTTTGAAGCGTGTTTTTGTATCATGTGATCAAACGTCGTTGAAATGTGTTGGGGACACGTCAGAATTATGGCCCTGACCCCTACTGGAGCTCAGTGTACAGTGGACAGTGAAACTCTACTGCATGTGTTCCGGTGGTGCTGCAGAAAAAGAAGAAAAAAAAACACTGGAGATCAGAGGATGGGAAGTATAACAAAAAAAGAAAAACATTAAACTGGTCCAACTGGATGAAACATTTCTTTTGTTACTTCCTCTCCTTGTGGTTTGGTGCCAAGAGCCGTCACCACCTGTTCTCCCGCTGCTCCTCGCTCCCCTTCCATCCCTCCACTTCTCCCTCTGTCATAACTTATCCCTTCCTCTCTCGCTCCAGCCTTACCATCTGATGGAATCGGTAGCTTGGCCCTCTCACCCCTCGATCGCCCTGTTCAAAATCAACTGAACAGAAAAGCAAGTATGTGTGGTTCTTTAATGTGAAAAATGGATGTATGTTTATTTGCGATGCACTACAGAAGAAGTAGGTGTGTGTGTCGTATGTAGCGTATGAGTTTTTCTGACTTGAGGGGTTGAGGTCTGTATGCGAAGGTGTGGTCTGAATGCAAGGGCATGGTTTGTATGCAAGGATATGATCTGTGTGTTTGGGGGGAGGTCTGTATGTTTGGGTGGGAGGGGGGGGGGTCTGTATGAGGGGGCATTTTGAGTGAGAGGGTGAGGTCTTACTCTTGAACCAGAGAAAACTTGAATTTTTCCTGGAAGCTTGTTTGTTATTTTCTTTTGTCCCTTGCTTATTCTTCAGCCTCTTTTGTTCTGTTTAATGTTTTTTTTTTACAGTACGGCTCCTCCTGTGGCAGCCAGCATCCATATCAGTTCACTGGACAAAGTAAATGATTAGTCATTTTATTTAGTTCTTATTTTCTTACGCGCGTAGCTGTTATTGCTAGCATTTTACGGCGGTAGTCAAACTTGGTGTATTTTGCGGCGAGTTTGGGGGGGCGGGGCGGGGGGGTCATTGCAAGTAAAGGACCTATGAGAATGAAGATATGCAGAGAGAGAGAATCTTGATTGGCTGGTGAATCTCTGAAACTGTGCAGTGGTGGGACTATTTGTGTGATTTAAGACAACGCTGTGTTTATTTTTTATTTAACCATTATTTATTCAGGCTCATCCCGCTTGAGACCGAGGATCTCATTTCCATGGGAGACCTGAAGACAGCCGCTGCATGTAACACTGTCTTAGAACTAGAAAGAAAAGAAAAGAACGTGGGAAACTGATCTGAATGCTCTCCTGGCTTTACTTGATTAATATTTTTTTAAACAATTCTTTGGCTGTTTTTGTGTCTGTCGTGTGTGTGTGCGTGTGTGCGTGCGTGCGTTGCGTGCTTGCGCGTACATGTGTTAGGTGTAATTTTATCCTTGGGCCACCACATTTACAATATTGCATCTGATAGACAAAAGTTAAATGATCAAACTGTCTTAGTTTGTACACTTCAAATGCTTTTCTTTGCTTCAACATTTATGTGATGTAATTAAAGAGATTTGTTGACATAAAGAGAGAATGGAATAGTTTATTTGTGATGAGACAGATTGTTTTTAAGGAACACAAAGCACAAAAATTGGGAATTATTCCAATTTTGGAATAATTTATATAAAAAAAAAAGAATATTGGAAAATAAGAATACATTTGAAACTGTCAATGTCTAACCAGTAGGCGACCACAGTTTTAACTCATCTTGAATGTTTTAGTTGGAAATTGGTCCAGCTGCAAAGGCAAAATAATCAACAAACGTTATCTTGGATTTATGTCGGATGACTTAGTATATGCATTCTCTCAGCCAGCAGTTTGTATATACAAAAATATAGTCGTGATGAAAAACATACTGTCTCTGAGCCACACAAATGAGATTATATAAAGGTAAATTGCAGCATGCTGGAGGAGTCCTGTTGTTTTTGTGACAATATACATTACATATAGCATTGTGATAGTAATTTTACAGTTCCAGATCCTCCTAAATGAAATACTCCCAGCTTAATGTTACTGACACTTGAAACATCCTCTCTAGGTAACAGCATAACATTAACATATAGGTTCCAATGGATCATCCAGACAGTTGGCTCTAATATAATAAACTTTATTTTGTTACAATGTGTCTGCACAATAACAGGAGTAAGTGTAGCAGAGTGACTCACTGCCTCAGCCTGATGGCGTCAAAAGTCTAGTATCTCCCCCAGTCCATAGGGATATTACTTTGGTCTGATGGTTAAGATGTTGGACTTTCACACGGGACACCTGGGTTCGAATCCCGGCCGTTTCATAGGTACCCTCTACACAGCACAATTATCATTGCCATTTTACAACTGACACAGTTGTCATTTTTACGCACAGGCACAGCCCCCACGATGTGTAGTTTCCAGCGGATAGTGCTAAACCGTTCAAATCATAATACAAACATGATATTTGTTGTTTGTTCTCCGGAGGTTCTTGATTAAATCTAGCACGCTTCATCCCAATGTTGTCTCTTTCACTTCTCCCCCATTCTCATCGCTTCAATTCCTGCTGCCCCCTCTCCTCCTCATTCTTGCATCCCACATGCCTTCCCCTCACCCCACCTTCCCTCCACCCTTCACCCCCTCATCCCTCCTTTTCCTTCATCCTTCACACCCACATCTCGTCTTCTACTTTAATCATCCACTCATTCTTCCCTCTTCATACATTCTTCGTCCCTTTTTCATCCTTTTTATTCCATGCAGCTTTCACCTGGCTATTACACATTCAATAAATAGCCTATATAAGCCAAAACAATGTATTGTTTGAAGGAGGGGTCTTCACAAATGAAATAGTCTTTGGATGTGTGATTGTGTGCTTTTGCATTGAATAATAAGAGTCCTTTGAAACAAGAAATCCAAATGTATATTAATATATTCACTGTACATTTATATTTATTGATAGGCTGTAGCAAATATATACTATATGTTCACTCATTCAGTACAGATATACCTGTATATCACTATATAAGCTAATTATTTTTTATGGTATATATCTTTTTTCTATTCTTATTAATCTTTGGTTGCTGGTTTGCTGCTATGACACCTGAATTGCCCTCTCTGGTGATCAAAGGTTAATGCAATGTAATGATGTTACATCCCACATGAAGAGGCCTCTGAATGGACAACTGTCACTGTGGCTGATGATGACATAAAGACTATTAGAATCAATGTGGAGTCATAACCCCCCCACCTCCACTCTGGACTGATGATGAATGAGGGATTCTCTGGTACATATAAACTGTTGCTGCAGCGACAGAGACATGGTGAAGCTGTACGCTAGTCAGAGGTGACTTCACGTTGGACTGCTGTTGATCCTGCAGCGCTCAGTCCACTGACAGGCAGGCACACACGATTCTGGTAAAGTATCTCTGCTTCATAACTGCTAGGATATTTGATGTTGATGGTACATCAGGAAGCTGTCTCCATCTTAGGGATTTGTTGGGGCATATTTGGTGCATTAGTGTAGTATAGTGTAGTGTGGGATAATGAGTAGAAATATTTAAATGTGGGCAAGTTGTGAATTAAGTTTACTGAATGATTTGCAGTTAAATTACCTTAATTTCAGACTTCATATTGTGGACAACCGGCAAGGCACTGCATGACATTAATGCAACATTACAGAACATGCATTCAGACAACTATGCCAAATTGTTATACATTTCTAAGCTAATTGTATTGATATATCCTTTTCCCCAAAACAAATTTACATCATTCTGACTTTTATATTTGCTCTTATTTATTTCTTAACTTTTATTTTATGCACAATTTTGAGGATCTAAGTACAAGTACTTCAATGCCTGCAGTGTTACGACATCTGTATTGTAAGCGAATGACAATAAATCTACTAAACAATACACCAACATTGAGGATTACAATGGAAATGTTTTTTATTTTATTTTTGCCTTTATTTGTTAACCTTGATGAATGTTGATTTGGTCAGTATAAATGTATTTACAGTATTAATTATTTTGTAATGCATGAAAATAACAAATAAGTCATTTTGATGGTATCAGTGAAATTGAAAGATGCATACCTGCACTACAGCAATGTTTATGATTTAGATCTCGGTCTCAGGTTCGATTACCCTGTTCACTGTGTTGTGTTTTATAGATATGGTACGATATCTGCTAGAATCAAGTTTTAACTCATCCTCCTGCCCCTGCCTTGATGCCTCCTGTCAAACATCCGACACAGTCCATCTGATTCTTGTCATCATGGTGACAGCCTTCCTGAGCGTTGCCACGGTGCTGGGCAATGCACTGGTGCTGCTGTCAATCAAGATCAACCGCCGCCTGCGTTCCGTCAACAACTACTTCCTGCTGAGCCTGGCGGTGGCTGACCTCGTGGTGGGCCTCATCTCCATGAACCTCTACACCATGTATCATCTCTGTGGCCACTGGCCCCTGGGGGCCCTTCTCTGTGACCTCTGGCTCGTACTGGACTACTGGGTGGGCAACGCCTCTGTTCTGAACTTGCTGCTCATCAGTTTGGACCGCTACTTCTGCGTGACACGTCCGTTCACCTACCCGTCACAGCGAAGTGGTCGGGTGGCCATCCTGATGATAGCCGGCGTCTGGCTGTTGGCGCTGCTGATCTGGGCCCCGGCGATTCTCGTCTGGCAGAACGGCGCGGGCAGACGGAGTGTTCCGGACGGACACTGCTACATCCTCCTCCTGTCCAGTCCTGCTGGCACTCTGGCGACCACGATCCCCTCCTTCTACCTCCCAGCACTGGTGATGATTGGTCTGTATGGACGAATCTCCGCCGCTAGCCGCAGGAGACTCGGCATGATTCCCATGGCCCAACGGGCAGAGAAGGGCAGCTGGGTGTCCACTGACCCAGAGACAGACACTGTGAACCAGTCAGAGTCCGGCAGCAGCTTTAAACACAAGAGGAACAAGAGGATCGAAGGAGGAACCTCCTCCCCTCCACCGTGCCAGTCATCTAACCCCAACCTTAACGCTGACCCCAACCTTAACATTGACCCCAAGCCTGACACTTACCCCAATCCTAATACTATCCCCAGTTCCAACACCGACAGCTCTAACCATAACAAAAACACCATCACTGATCTTAACACTAAAACCTACTCTGGCCCCAGCACTAATACCAAACTCACACCAACAGGAGACGGTTATGGATCCGTTTCCTCCTCTACCCTGGCAGGGCTTACAAGTTTTGCCGGCAAGGCAGGACGAAGACGTAGAGTCCTAGCGAGGGAGAGGAGGGTGACGAAGACCATTTTGTCCATTCTGCTGGCTTTCCTTCTTACCTGGACGCCTCATAACGTCATGGCTGTGGTCGCCGCCTTCTGTCACTCCTGCATCCCAGGCAGGCTGTGGTCAGCAGGCTACTGGCTGTGTTACGTCAACAGCACAATCAACCCCTGCTGCTACGCCTTGTGCAACGTCACCTTTAGAAAGACCTTTAGAAGCATCCTCCGCTGTCGTAGGAGAAACAACTGATTCTATCACCCGGGTTACATTTAAACGGTCAACAACTGTATATTTTAGTATACTTTGTTCCACGATGTTAGAACTTACAGTTTTAACTTTAAAATGTAAGCTTTATTGTTTTATTGTGTATTGTGTTGCTTATATAATTAAGAAAACATCTTGATTTCCAAATATCAGATTTTACTTTTAACTGGACTATTACGGTATTAGCCTACTTTGCAGGGAGAGTCCTCAGTCCTCCTACATTGCTATAATACTCCTATTATATAATTATATTTTCAAGGTTATAATACAAAAGGAGTACTTAAAAGCTCTAGAAATCACCGGCTTTGAGAGACAGTCTAGTGGTCTGAGGATCAGACTCAGTACAGATGTTCCATGTTCAAATCTCAGTCCTCCAATGTTCTTCCAGTGAGTAGTACTTTGTCATTTTCAAGGTTAAAACAAAATAAGTACTCAAAAGCACCAGAACAAACCTTTAGTGAGAGATGGTGTAGTGTTCTAAACATTAGACTGTCAGTGCAGATGTTCTGTGTTCTAATCTCAGTCTGCTGACATAGCTATAGTACTTTGACATTTTAAAGGTTGTAATACAAATGTAAAGGAATACTCAAAAGCTTCAGGAAACACTGACAGTGTGTGGCCGTGTCATCACTTCTGCACCATAGACACCTCCACCAAATACACAGATAAGAGACAACCCGTTACAGGAACTCACTGCTGAAAGTCTGATCTTCAGACCACTACACCATCTCTCACTGCAGATCTCTTCTAGTGCTTTGAGGAATTATTTTGTATTTTAAGCTTGAAAATGTCAATGTAATGCAGCCATGTAGGAGCCTCGGAGGACTACGTTCTGAACATGGAACCTCTGCCCTAAGAGCCTGATTTTCAGACCACTACAACATCTCTCACTGCATGTTTCTGCTGGTTCTTTTGAGTAAACCTTTTGTATTTTAACCTTGAAAATGACAATGGCGTATTATATTCATCATTCGAACTCTCAGTCTGATCATGTTCATGTTACAAGTAAAAGTCCGGAATACAAAATGTACTTGAGTAAAAGTATGAAAGTATTGGCTTCAAAATGTACTTAAAGTACTACAAGTAAAAGAAGAAATGTTTGAAAATGGCAGATCATCTATTTTCAAATAGCCTAGGTATAAAATGGGGCTTAATGTATATTTTATAATATTATAATTTATATCTGAAAAGTAACGAGTAAAGTACAAATACCTCAAGTAGTACTCAAGTAATTGCTGCCCACATCCCACAACAGTGAGTGGCAGGGCTGTCATGATGACCCGACTGTCACAGCCTTGTAACATGATATGACATCATCAGTATATCATGTCAGTATCATGGTTAGTCATGGTCAGTATGTCAGTATCATGATTAGGGTTAAGGCTCTTAAGTGCGCCCCACTTTAAAAAACATTGCTTCCAGCACCCCAGAACTTCTCTGTACACCACCTCTGGGGGGCTGTACCTCACCTGTAGAGAAAAACTAACCTGAACGGAGCTCACTATAACACAGGAGATAACAGCGGTGCGAGGCGTTGTGTGCTTGTAGATCGGCTGTTTTCACTAGTTTAAATCATTTTTAAAATGATAAATACAAAACAAACGGTTTTGGACATACAAGGTTTCCACCCGACAACGACAAAATGTAACTCATGTAATTGGCCCTCTGGCTTGTCACTTGTCATGATCTGAAATGGCAAATCTTTTAGTAGCAGCAGCGCTATAGAGAGATCTCTCTCTATAGCGCTGCTGCTACCCGCAATGAGGGCCTCTCCAACTCTTTTTCCCTGGCTGAATCAGGGGCCCAGCACGTCCCTGATCCTACAACTTCATTACATTCTCTACTTTCTGATAATTTGTGTATTTTGGTGCTGATATAATTGCAGTCATTTGAAAATGCATTCACTGAATCATTCTGAAATAGTTACTGAAAGACAGTCATTTTGTTTTATATTCTGTAATTGGTTGTGTGCAGTAATCTGGATGAACAAAATACATTATTGATGTCAGTTACATTGTTGACCCTAATTACATTATTGCATTCAGGATGACTGTACACAAGGTCAATGTCCGAAAGAGACAAATAGCAGTAACTGTCAGAGGAGTCAAACCGTTGGTGGAACAGAAATGGACGGGCTTTCATTTAGTGACATTTATGGGTATAGTTTTTGTTTAACTTAAATCTAAAGCCTTATGACCTGTTGCGTTCAAAACACAAAAGGTACAGTAGGCTCCTGCTGCTTGCAGTAAGAGAATGACAGTTAATAAGGCATCCGTTAAGAAATCACTGTGTTTCTCTGCAGGGAACAAAGTAAACAGTCAGTCAAACATATGATCTTAAGATTTATACATACTGTACATACAGGCTCTACAGCCCATGTCAATATCTGACCTGGTCTACACAAATCAGTCCGACATCACCAAAAACAATTTGGGTTACCGTTTGTGCACGAGAGAACATATCCTTAGCTTCATGACCATGCCAATACAGTTTTTTGTACTCCAAATATTCGGAGATTCTATGTACTGTATGTTACATAATACTGTGTCATCAAACTCTTGTTTTGGAGGAAAACAGTATCAAAGTATATGATAAAAACATTGTTTATGTATGTGTTTACATTTTTGCATATTGTGTCCCATTTCCTCTTTCTGGTATCAATCGAAACCAAAATAGATGATCTTTACAGGTGTAGTGGTGTTTGCACATGCAAGGAATTTGACATGGTGGACATAACAAAACACACGTGATGTTGATTGTCTTTATGCTACAAGCTTATTAGCCAATCCACCTTTGCTAACAAATTCTGCCTTCAAGGGAAGAGTCTGAAGGACAAAAACTGCCAAATCATGTGCAAGTATTATGAAGAAACCCATTATGTAAACATGTTGCCATATTATTTACAAGCTTCAAACATTATATTTCTCATTCAAATTCAACAACAAATACTTTGATCAAAATTGGACAACACCCCAAAATAAAGATATTGACAATGTTGTCTCTCCAAATGAGCTTGAGTGATGTCCAACTGATTTGGATGGAGCAGGTCAGAGATGTACAACCACTGACCCAGGTAAGTCCACGTCCAGCGTCTCGTCTCCAAACAGTGATCGTCCAGTAACACAAAGGCCTCGGGTTCAGTTCCCACAGCAGCCATGTGCTCTGTCCAGGTGTCCTTGAGCAAGGCACTTACAGTAGCTGTCCACCTGCTCACTCACTTTTAACACTTGCGATGCCAAAAGAATTACTGGGGACATGTTACCATGGTTACCAGGTAAACGGGTGCTGCGGCAGCAGCTGGTGAGCGATCGTATCCCATGACGCAACTCGACCGCCATCATCAGGAGGCGTGTAATCTCCGTAGGCTCCTGTTCATTGCTGCTGCAAAGAAACGGCTTTATCTCGGAAATCTTTTTCCAAAAACGCTTCGATCGCCAAGAAACGCTTTTATTCACGGCGACACTGGGCCGCGACGGTCAAAATAAAGCGCAGTTAATGGCGGCACACTGTGTCTGGATGATTACAAAAATAATGGCACTAGAAGTGTTAAGAAGAATGCACGTGGCCCTTAGACCAATGCTCTCTGTAGGTTGAAATTCTACTGGTTTTGCTGTAGCCAATCAGCAGTAAGATGCCCTATCTTATCGTATTCAGAGTGCATTGATTAGTGTGTGTGTGTGTGTGTGTGTGTGTGTGTGTGTGTGTGTGTGTGTGTGTGTGTGTGTGTGTGTGTGTGCGTGCGTGCGAGTTGTGTGCATGTGTGTGAATTTTAGGAGTGTTAAAGTTTCACAAAACTTGCTTGTGAGACAGCTCAGTGCAATTTGGATAGAGCTAAAGAATTATTGCAAAATAATTTACATTTTGAAAATGTAAACAGTGGTCAACAACAGGTCAGAGTTTCTGACCTGAAAAGTTCTTTCGCGTGTCTGCTTTATTGCTGACAGAGAGAGAGTCAGCATAGAGACAGAAAAGTCATGACTGAGAGAGAGAGAGAGTAGGGCGATGACATGCAGCAAAGAGCCTCGGAATTCGAACCCAGGCCAGCTGCAGGAGGGACTACAGCTTATTTTTGTTGTATACACTCTTACTGGGATGCCCAAACTACTTCATTAAGGGGGGGGGGGGGACAGAAAACGTCTCCGTACAAGCAACCACTCCTTCTCACTCATCACTGTAGATGGGGAACCAGACTGTTCTCAGACGGGCGGTTTATGAAATGTTATTGTAGTGCTGGCCACACTGGGCAGTCTGGACTGAGCTCACCTGCACGTTGCTACGAGAGACTGAGATAACAAGGGAAATGTTCCTCGGGTAGAACTCGAGGTGTGAATTTCACTTCTGCACAAGCAGCAAGACTGACTGTACGGCATGTCAGTTCGTTGGTATGCCCGAAGTACAAGTCGTGTACCGAACGGGTCCTGTATCAATACCTGTGATGTAACATTTTATAACAACCCTCGTGCGTCTACATGCCCAGATTGGTGAGGTGACCCGTGTGTGCTACAGAGTTCAGGATCATGGCTCGCTGGTTCTCCAGAATCTCTCTGTCTCTGCTGAGGGAAGCCCTCTCCTCTTCCAACATAGCCCTGTCTCTTTCCAGCGCCGCTCTCTCCCTCTCCAGCCACAGCCGCTCCGCCTGCACCGCCGCCCTGTCCCTCTCCACCGCCGCCCTCTCCCTCTCCAACACCTCCCACTCTCGCTCCATCTCCATCCCTCTGTCCTCCTCCACCTCCATCCCCCCCCCTCCTCTCCTCTGGCACTCGTTGTTCACGCCGCCGGCGTCGGCGTACGACGGCGGATTCGACCCCTCGTAGTCGGAGGACGACGAGGTCGGGTGGGGTTGGTGTGAGACGCGCTCCTGGTTGGAGTTGGGGCGCGAAGACCTGTGTCTGGGAGCGGAGTCGGCGGAGTCGCCGTCCTGGGTGATGGGGGTGAGGAGAGGGCCGCCGCTGCTCAGACGCCCCTCCATGGCGTCGTTCATCAGGTGGAACCAGGGCCAGGAGGCAGCGCTGTCTGCCATGTTCTCCATCCCTACTGGAGGGTACTTCAAATCCTAACACACAAATACTAATGTTAACAACCACAACCAGAAAATACTAGCTGTAGTACAGCAGCAGTTCTCCATCCCTGATGGAGGATATTTCAAGTCTAGGGATGGGACCATATGAAAATATCATATCACTATTATTGTGACAAAAGAAATTGCGATTTACGATATTATCACGCCAATCAAAATCCATTATCCTGGGGTGGAACATTTGCCAAAAAATTTGGCAAAGCCATTTGATAGAGCATGAAAAAAAAGACTATCAAGTACGTATATTATAAGTACCTTTTACCAATTATAGAGGGTTTAAATGGTACCCGATATGCAGCTCGGCAAATAAAGGGTGAATTGATCCCAGTGCATGACGGAGGACGATATCACGCTAAATGAAATCTCCACGATACGATTATCGTGAGTGTTTTTTATCACGATAAACGATAATATAGCTTATCGTCCCATCCCTATTCAAATCTTACATGTATTATGGTAATAAGTATTTAATGATGACCATATTCTTTCCTTTAGGCATTATTATTATTACCTTATATCTTCTCTTGAGATTGTCCCATTTCTTGGACATTTGAAATGTTGACACTTTACCCAAAAGCCCAAGCTCCTTCAGAATGGCCCTGCAGGCAGACAGACAGAGAGCTCCCTTAGTTCCATATAGACAGACAGACAGGCAGACAGACAGAACGACAAACAAATAAACTGTCTTACTTCCAGGCAGCCTTGGCAGCGTTCCTTCTGCCTGTGAACAGAGCTTCGTTTGCAGCTCTCAATTTAATCAACCTCCTGGTGTCCTGATCCGTCACTATGGAAACACAGACGATAATGCTTTTATAATAATAGCACGGCTAGTCATTTTATTACAACTTCCACTACAACTATTAATATTACTGTCTACAGCTACTGCTCCCAATGCTCTGCTACTACGATATGCTTTATATGGTGTCTGTTTAATTATTGAGACGTACCCTTAAGTGGTCCATGTTCAAATCACATCAGACTCCAGTCCACCGTCTCTCCTCTCAGACTTGTGCGATTGGGATAGAGTTCTCATCGGGCCTGAAAATTAAGGCCCGGCCCCAACTGGGCTCTAACCAGGACGGCCCAATGCCCGGCCCCAAATGGGCCCTAACCAGGACGGCCCAATGCCCGGCCCCAAATGGGCCCTAACCAGAAGGGCCCACAGCATCACAAAACCGATGCGACTTTATATGGGATGGTATCAGGATTGTGTGTAGGATTGTTACTACTGGCTCTCTCCGGTGTCCAGACCCATTCAGTGAATTGAAATTTCACAATGCTTATCAATAGGCAGAGATCTCTGATCCTCTGGCTACGCAAGACTACCGTTGTAGGAGATGAATGTCATTGGGACTTTGTACTGTTGTAGAACAGGGGTTTCAAAGTTTTCAGGCCAAGGACCCCTTAGTTGAGAGAGAGAGAGAGATGTAGCAGGGACCCCTACAACCTTTTCATAGATTCCATTTAGTTTAATCGTTTGACAGCACAATCATCAGTATATTTTGGATTCATGTCAATTTGTGTTTTCAGATATTTAACCACTTGAACCGTCAATACTTAATAAACTTGACCTTCCACTCTGTACTTAGTCTGCTCTTTTTCCCCTCTACAAAAAAACTCTTTGACAAAAATAGCCGATCAACAAGCTCACAACGGCGTTGTGAGCTTGTAGATCGTCTATTTTTGGCTATAGTTCTCAGAATAAGGACACTAGGGTTCAAGTGGTTAATATGAAAAAAGGAGAAAACAGGTTTCTATCACGCAAAGATTTGGAGGACCCCCTGTAGTAACTCTGAGGACACCTAGGGGTCCCGGACCCCCTGTTGAAGACCCTTGTTGTAGAAGTAGAATGTGACTGGTTCCTTACTCTTGTAGGAGCAGTCAGTAGGTGTGGAACACTCCTCCCCGCTGGCGTCGATAAAGGTCACAACGCCATCGGCCTCGGTGTCGCCCAGACTCTCCTCCAGCTCAGACATGCTGCTCCTCTCGACCAACAGGCAGTCCCGCTCGCCGGGGGTCGGCGACGAGCCAAACACATTCTCCTCCTCGTTGGTCCAGATGGGAGTCACTCGGGGTGCTTTCCCAGCCAGGCGACCCTCCATCGCATCACTCATCAGCTGGAACCACGGCCACGACGCTGGGTTGGTCTGGTTCTCCATCCCTCGAGGAGGAAACCTCAAGTCCTGATAACACACATGGAGATAGATAAAGTCATAGACCAGGGGTTCTCAAACCTTTTTAGGCCGTGACCCCCCCAAATTAAACATATATGAACTGGGGACCCCCACCCTGACAAGCACTTGGAAATGTAGGTATTCCATTTAATGCCTCTTGCTTGCTTAATATTTGACAGTATGGCCAGTTTGGTATTAAAACGGTCTTAAAGTCCTTCAATTGTCCCTTTATAAATTTGAGAGAATACCCTATATACTTATGTAGGTTTGTTTACCGTTGAGTGAGATTTTTTTTTACATTAAGCGAATCATCTGAGGACCCCACAAAATAATATGGGGACCCCACTTTTGCCATTTCATGTCTGACCGTGTTGCCTACATGCATACCCCGTGTGTCAGATACAATATGGCTCTATGCAATTTTGAACACGAAACAAAGAATGTCTATGAAAATGAGGTTGGTATCATTTGAGTATGCTCCGCTTTGAAAAGGCAAGGCTTGGTACCGTCCTTCGCGTCCTTCAAAGGACGCAGCCTTTGTAGGCTACAACCTTTGACGGATGCAGCCCCTGGCCTGAATTGGGATTGGGACAGAGCTACTGATAAATAATGAGTATATTTTAATTTAATGGATTTTCTACCTTGTACTTTGTCTTCAGATTGTCCCATTTCTTAGCCACCTGGTCAGCTGTGATCTTCCCTGTCAGTTCCATCTGCTTCACTATGCCCCTACACACACGCACACACGCACACACACACACGCACACATGTTAGTTCTTGTACTGAAAGACAGTGCAGAGAGCACTTGAGATGGTGTCTTAGCAACAGACGTAGCTGTCTTACCTCCAGGCAGGCTTGGCTGTGTTTCTCCTGCCAGTGAACAGAGATTCGTTAGCCGCTCTCAGCTCAATCAGACTCCTGGTGTCCTCCTCTGTTACTATAGTAACACAAGGACCATATAACTTATAACTATAAGGTGTTCATGTAATAATAATACACATGATAATAATATGAAGATTATAATAAAATAAACAGTATGCATTTTGCATCTCTAATATAATAAACAGTATGACTGAATATAAACACTGGCTGCACTTATAAATGTAAAGACTTCCTCTATGTCTGTCTGTTAGTATGCCCGACAGTAACATTAGTAGTGTTAGTTTATACAACATTACTGCCAGGCAGAAACCTCTTATCTCTATATTTTAACCTTTTGTGTTTTTTTGTAAATGAATCCCGTACTTTGTCACAACGTAGCAAAAAACAACAAAAAAACGTTGAATTTGAATCCCGAAGAGTCGCATTTTTGGACATAGGTTTCCACCCGACAGCAACGATGTACAGCAAGGGTCTTCAACAGGGGGTCCGGGACCCCTAGTGGGTCCTCAGAGATACTACAGGGGGTCCTCCAAATCTTTGAGTGATAGAAAGAAAAAAACTAAATCTCCTTTTTAGCCAGATTCTAAACAAGATTCTGAGAACTTTAGTTTGGTGTAGGTTTGATGTAGAGGGGAGAAGTATTGACAGTACACAAATTGACATGTTTCATCTCTCTCTCAACTAAGGGGTCCTTGCCCTGAAAACGTTGAAGATCCCTGATGTACAGCATTCAGTACATACTAACAGACAGACACAGAGGAAGTCTTTACATTTATAAGTGTAGCCGTCGGCCATCCTGTGGAGCTCCCCGAGGGCAGAGGAGCCGTTCTTGTCTTCGTTGTCCACCAGGAGGTCGATCTCCGACTCCGTCAGGAACTCTGCCATGCCGCTGCTCCCGCCGCGCCCCACGGACGACCGCCGCCGCGCTCGCTTCCTGGGCGGGGGAGGCGGCGGGGAAGACGACGACGAGGGTTCGAACTCCTCGTCTCCGTCCTCGATGATGGGGGTGAGGAGGGGGGCGGAGGTGGCGAAGCGGCCCTCCATGGCGTCGTTCATCCTGTAGTACCACGGCCACGAGGACGGGCTGGACTCCGACCCGCGAGACGGAAACTTCAATTCCTGGACAACACGGGAAGCACCGTTGGTAGGGGTGCAATTATGGTACATGTTAATATCTCAGTACTTTCCCCCATGTTGAACACACTGCAAGCACTTTCTGCTGCAGGCTAGAAAGCAAAATCGTTTCTAATGTTGTCATGTTTATTTTTTCTTATTGTTGAAAATAACTTTACTGCCAGACACAAACATTTTTGTATTACTCTACCTACTTGCTGAGTAAAATGGTTGTTTCCACTCAGGGATCATATTTTTTTTTTATGTTCTTATCTTATCTGATACCTTATACCTCCTCTTCAGGTTGTCCCATTTCTTAGCCAGCTGGTCTGTGGTCACTTTCCCCTGCAGGCCCAGTTCATAGAGTATCGCTCTGAAACAGACACAACATTACAGACATTACTGGGCGGCCATACTGTAGATGCATGGGATATAAGGTTATATATAAGAATTTAGGAATAAGAATTAGCATTTGATAACAGTGTTGGAGTTAGGATTAAGCTAGAGATAGCAGAGTGTAAAGATTCACACCAAACACTACAAACATTTTCAAGCGACAAGAATTAATGAAGTCAATGGAAAGCCAAGACCAAGACTGGGCTAAGTTGTAGTAGCTTGACTTAAATAAAATCTAATCATCATTTTGAGTGCAACTTAGTTTGTAGCAAGAATACAGGAACCATGTAGAGTTCAGTGAGAATGCAGCATTAGTTAGGATTAGACAATAGAAAGTTGGGTTAAGTAAAAGTAAATGATGGAATTAACTTGCAATTAGGATTAGATAAAAGAGTGTTTGGGTTCAAATTAGGATTAGATAGCAGGTGTTAGGGTTAGGATTAGATTGGTAGATAGGTTTGGTTAGGGTTAGGATTAGGGATTATTGCGTACCTCCAGGCAGGCTTCGCAGAGTGTTTCCTCCCAGTAAACAGAGCTTCATTGGCAGCTCGTAATTTAATCATCCTCTCCGTCTCCTGCTCTGTCACTGTTAGAAACACAGCAACGTTAGCAATGGCATTATGTGTACATGCGTACATATATACGTTGGCTGTAATAGTATTATTATAAGTTACTAACAGGACAGGAAACCACACAGGATAGTGTTTTCTGCAGGTGATTCAGTCCGAGTGTATCAAAGGGTGCGTTCGGAAATGTAGTGAGTGCCTAAACCTAATCCTAACCCTAACCTCAGTAAAAATATGCCTAAACCTAACCCTAACCTCAGTAAAACTATGTCTAAACCTAACCCTAACCACACCCGGTGCGCATTTCCGAACGCACCCTTTGATACACTCGG
Organism: Nannobrachium achirus; assembly: GCF_963921795.1. Taxonomy (NCBI): domain Eukaryota; kingdom Metazoa; phylum Chordata; class Actinopteri; order Myctophiformes; family Myctophidae; genus Nannobrachium; species Nannobrachium achirus. The sequence continues at coordinate 54,444,391 of NC_137820.1, forward strand.
ACTGAATCACCAGCAGAAAACACTCTCCCGAAACCACACAGGCACTGTGGCCAGAAAATCCATCAGATTAGGACACTTGAATGACAGTTGATAATCTGTCAAAGTGGCCAATAGAGTAGACAAATCTACCAGCCAGAATAAAAATTTAGGCTACCAGTAGTAAACGTATTAATATAAAATGATGTATTTTTTCATTTTACTTTTACTTTTATAGGTACACTCTGAGATCCGCCTCCAGCCCATGGGAACGCCCTGCTGCGGAGTGTTGCCCGGTATTGCCCTTCTGCTGTCCCCTACGGCCTCTGCGCCGACCGTGTCCTCCATCTCAGTCTTGATCAGAAACTCTAGGATGTCGGCGTTCTCCGCGCTCTCGTTGCTTGCAGACTGACCGTTGCCATGGTGACAGGAGGCGGCCAGGGCGTTGGTGAGGTTGTTGACGGCGTCGGGGTTCAACACCAGGTTGCTGTTGTACAGACGCCCCTGCATGGCCTCGTCCATGATGGAGAACCACGGCCACGAGTCTGAGGAGCCTCCGGACTCGTGGTTATGATACGGCTGCTTCAGATCCTACAGGCGACATTATCGTAGAGTTGGTACATATCGTCGTTGTCGGGTGGAAACCTTGTAAGTCCAAAACCGTTTGTTTTGTATTCATCATTTTAAAAATGATTTAAACTAGTGAAAACAGCCGATCTACAAGCCCACAATGCCTCACACCAAGAGGCGTTGTGTGCTTGTAGACCGGCTGTTTTCACTACTTTTGTGCAACAGCATTATATGGTGAAGCAGGGATTTACTATGCGAAAGCGACAAAAACAAAAGAATATCCATGAATTCAAGTTTCCATGGGGTGAGTAATCGATAGGGTGAACTATGCCTTTAACAACATCACAAGCCATGTCTGACTAGAATATTGACATGGAAATACTTAGTGTGGCAGGTCTGGATTTACACACGTTTTAAACATTTAAACACGGTACCTTGTATTTGGTCCGCAAGTTGTCCCATTTCTTGGCTATCTGATCGGCTGTCAATTTTCCCTGCAGACCCAAGCCTTTGAGAATGGTGCTGGAAACACAGACAGGAGGCCACATAGGGATGGGACGATACACAATATCATTGTTTATCGTGATAAAAAACACTCCCGATAATCGTATTGTGAAGATTTAATTTATTGTGATATCGTCCTCCGTCATGCACTGGGATCAATTCACCTTTTATTTGCCGAGCTGCATATCCAGTACCATTTAAACCCTCTATTGGGAAAAGGTACTTAATAATAACGCGCTGTGAGCTTTTTTGGCAAATGTTCCGCCCCAGGATAATGGATTTTGATTAACGCGATAATATCGTAATTCGCGATTTCTTTTGTCACAATAATCGTGATATCAAATCTTCATATCGTCCCATCCCTAAGGCCACAATAGGTTTCCGAACACCAATCTAATCGAATCTAAACTGCCTGTTGATTGTTGCATTTCATGAGAAAACAAGACAATTATTAACAGAAGAATGTTAACAGCTACATTCTATACATACTTCCAGGCGATCTTGGCAGAGTTCCTCTTGCCTGTGAAAAGAGCTTCATTGGACGCCCGGAATTCAATGAGCCTTTTCACGTCCTCCTCTGTCACTGTAAACACACAATGCTTATCAGCACTAACACTCAGAACTAATAGTAACTGGGTGTCTAATTGATTAATAAACAGTAATTAATCAAACTGTCTTCCTCTGCTCATAAGTGTTTTTTTTTTGTTTTGTTTTTACAGTGACAATATGCCTGAGATATAATATAAGATGTAAGACGCCTCAGGGAGACATGCAACCGTCGCGCCAATTCTTGGCCATCTGGCCAGTGATGTATATCGGACCAGTTACCAATATATGGAGACCTCTGGTACCCATATATGGAGATCCATGTAGGCTACTGTATATGGAGATATGCTGTGAGAGCCCAAACATGCTTACTCAGTTATTTGTTATGTGAAAGTCCTATGATGTTTATGACATCTGACATCATACCCTTTTATGCCCCTACATGGAGATCCCTGTCTGTAGAACCAGCCGTTAGTGTGGTATGTGGCCTCCATATATTGGCATTCACATATGAAGTCCTGTTGGATATGGGCTTAATATTGATGACATCAGGGAACTCCATATATGGGCATAAAAGAGATTCTGTTAGTGTGAAATCACAGTGAAGCCAGAGCGTGATGTCAGAGCGGCAAACCCAGAGTGAATTGGGCAAACCCATTCTGTTAAGAGTGGTTCCCCTGACATCATAGTGACATTAGAGCATGATGTCAGAGCGACAAACCCATAGAACCACAGTGTCAGGCGTTATAGACAGAGATACACACATACGGACAAGCTGTGACCGTTCACATACTAAACTGCGACCTACAGTCGCAATAATTATAATAAAATTAGTCTTTTGTATAGCAAACGGAGAATGTACTTTACAACCGTTATCAGAAACAAGACAGGCAGAATCAGCAGTAACAAAGTAGTAGGTACACACAGCCTCTGTTATGATGTGCTGATACAGAACATATTACTCACTTTTATATGAGTTGTCTACTGTCTGTGGCAGCATGTTCATGGCGGACTCCATACTGATCATGGACTCCTACATTAGAAGAATAGAACTGTTATTTCTCACAGACAGACAGGGAGGAAGGAAGGAAACCAGCCCTGACCAAAGCATAGGGTACTTTTGCCCGAAAACTGCCACCTCTTATGCCTGTTGTTGACCTGCCACTGCCAGTTGAAAATCTCACATTTACTCTACAAAGGTTCTGCCAATTCAGCTAAATTAACACTTGACACTGAAGATACAACAGTTTTAGATCATGTACTGTAATATCTTAAGAATGACCAGGTAATTTTAACCTGTTCAACCAAATTGTATGCTATCTATCTATAGAAACGTAGGATAAAGTTGTGATATGGTTATAATGGGAGAGTGAAAATGTCCTCCTGATAAAGCAAAGCTTGGGGCAAAAATCTCCCTTATGTGTGTCCAGTCAGGCCAGGCTAGCTGGGTAGCCACATCCGCTATCCTGCCACTTTTAACTTTGTTTCTATATAAATGGAATGACTATTTTAAATGAGCTGGACAGGAACGTGCATAAACAGTGGAGGAACTGGAGCTCATAACAAGTCAAGCAGCCCCATAACAACAACTACAGCCGCTGACAGGGGGGGGAGAGAGCAAGCTATGCTAAAGCTAGGCTAGTAAAAAAAAACATACCGACAACAATAGTCATTCCACGCTGTGTTGTGGGAAATGCAGTCGTTTTGGTATCTGCCGTTTTCGCGGTTTAAGCATCAAAAAGGTGGAGAACGGTTGGTATTAGCAGATATTGCTAATTTGCTATGATGAGGAGGACAGTAAGCTTGCATTCCTGACTGTTTCCTCTGCTCTGCTGTGGGTGCGTTTCATTAACTACACCCCTGGCCCCGCTCCGTCACGTGACTTCACAGCACACTGTGGTGAGGTTACTGTGGTGTGTGTGTGTGTGTGTGTGTGTGTGTGTGCGTGCGTGCGTGCGTGCGAGCGTGCGTGCGTGCGTGTGTGTTGAGCTATCAACTATTATTAGGTGTCTGTCTGACCCTTGCATTGTCACCAAAGTTTAAACTAACTAGTCCTTACCCGTTCAAAGATATGAGCTCTGAAATGATGTGCAGTGTGTGGGTTATGAAGTTATTGAAGCTAATCTTTCCAGCGAAAAGATGACTTCTATAATAAAAAAAAAATCAACCAACGAACTCGTTTCCTACAGAGGATCGCCCCAATGGTCAACTTCAACACACTGAAGACCATAGCTGGTGCAATAATCCAGCCCCTCTACGGAGTCCACGTATGGTATCGTGACGCCCCACAAGCCCTAAAAACTAAACTCCAAACAGCCCAAAATAAACTAATTGGGGTCCTGCTTAACCTTCCCTATCAGACTCACCTCACCGCTACTCACCAGTTAAGAGTGGGGTGGCTCAGAGTAGATGACAGAGTACAGCAACTTGCAATGGGCCTGGTGTACAAGATACACTACACCACTATGATACCCAAGTACCTGTCAAAATACTTTATAAACGTTAAGGATGTCCATAATTACAACACCAGAGGCAGTGCCACAGATCACGTTCAACCCAGAGTCAACTCAAAGAAAGGGTCAAACTCGTTCTTCTGCTATACCACAAAAATGTGGAATGCCTTACCGAAGGCCATAAAGGAGTGTGGATCACTAGCATCCTTTAAAATTGCCCTGAAAAACCACTTACAGGCAGCAGCCGTTCGCAACTGGTAAAAACCTAGCCCAACCCTACCCTCCCCTGCCCCTTCCTTGTATACTTACTGTTTGTTTAGACTTACTGTTATCTTTTTCTTTTCTTTATATCTACTGCATAGTACTGTGTTCTATTTGTCTGTCATTCAATGTTATATGAGATACTTAAATGGTTTCCTGTTGAAATAAGCTTAGTCTTTTCATGGATCTCCTTTTAGTAGACCTTGTACCAGTGAACTGTACCGTCATGAATCTGTACATTTTCCTATGCAAACTTCTAATAAAGCCTTCAATCAATCAATCAATCAATGGGATGTGCACTGTGCACACAGTATATGAGGGATGGAAAGTAACTTTAACTGGTGCTTGCATGATAATATGTAGGAGCATCAAAGTAAGAAATACCCGTTTCGTTTAATGGCTATAGAGATACTGTGTACCGATCTGCATGATTTTTGGACAAAATCTGTAACAGGGCCAGACAACAGATGGGTTGGAATCTAACACCCAAAAATGGCTTAAAAGTGACCTTATTGTTGGGATTGTACGCTCATTCACATTAAATCTATTCATTTTTTTTACAACATTTTCTTCAATGACATTTTTCATGCTTAATCTACTCAAGGAAGAATGCATGCGGGCATTTAGTCGTGGCAATATATCACAACTTTGAACACAACAGATTATGTGGTGCTTCACATTAAAAGAACAGCAAACCTGTTTGTATTTGTCAGTCTGGACCATCTTAGTCATGGTTTCTGTTTCTGTAAGCAACTATGTTTTTTTATATATTTTTTAATTAGGGATTATGACTGGGCTACATCCACTGCGATCATCTACAATACAATGTTGTTTTCTCTATCTAAAACCATAAAATAATGGAAAAGTTTGTAAAAAATATCTGTATGGGAGCACAGTTGCATGCTGGGTAACTGCCCACCCACTTAGTTTAACCCAATAGTGGTGCAATTCACAAACCAATGTGTTGATAGACAGAGAGGGCGGGTCTATTTTAACCCAAGTTGGTGCAATGCAGTGAACCATGTGTTGGGTAAACTCGAATTCAAAAGCCTATACCAACACTTGGGTTATGAACTCAATGCATTTTATCTGATGATGTGGGCGGGCCATCCATAGCCCAACAGATGGTTTACTAATTTTAAGTATTTTTAATCCAATGTTTGGTCAAACTGACCCAACCTTTGACCCAACAGTGTCAACCCAGCAAAAGGGTTGAACATTTGACCCAACATTTTTAAGAGTGTAGGAAGGTCCTCGATGGAGGAGACCCTGTGGCAGACCAAAGACCAGATGGAAGGATTATATCTCCAAACTGGCTTGGGAACGCCTCTGTAATCTGGAAGTCTCAGTTGGAACTGTTACCCCCGCGACCCGATTTCGGATAAGCGGTTGAAGATGGATGGATGGATGGAGTAGCCTATTTGTATTTTTGGATTCTTATGGCTTTCACTCACTACATTTCAAGGACAAACATGATACGTTTGACTCACTCCACTCAATTTCTTGGACATTTAAGTTTTAAGTGGTTCATGTAAAAATAAAGTTACATCATAATTGTTCAGCTGGTCTCAGTCTTTTATGTGGGTCTGGTTTAGGAGGCAAGGCTGCCTGAAGGGCTTCTGTCTGAGGAACTCTATGACATTATCAGTCCAACAAACCCTTGGTTCTTTTAATCACCTTGGGAGAAGACTCACCTTAAATAACCTTCAGGTTAGACCAGACATAAGTAGGCCTACAACTAATACACATCCAGTGTGGAATTACAGACTGGGCCCTCTAGTTGAACCGTCCCACGTGACTCCACCCTCCAGGTGGGTGGGGTACATATCACATGACTCCACTCTCCCGGTGGGGTAGCCTATATCATGGACCCAAATGCATTTGGGTCCCCATCCGGAATCAATGGGGGTAACATTTTTGTAATCAAATGATTGTCTTAGGAATGCGACAAAAAACAAAAAATATGATTGAACTCAAGTCTCCATGGCGTGAGTATTCAATAGGAAAAAAGTCATTTAGTGGGTGAACTACTCCTTTAAGTTAAACGTTTTTGGGCCTTGGTACCGAATACCTGTGCTCCGAATTGCAAACTTTTCAAATGTTGTTCGCCTGTGTAAATGTTTAAATTGTGTCAATTTGAGAATAAAATGACATAAAAACAAATGTATTTTATGTAGCCTATTTATATTACTAGAATGTGTGCTGAGTGCTGACCATATAAGGACTTCCACCATGGCCCGTGTTACGAGCATAGCTAGATTCTGTTTTCAGAGGTGGCCAGCCAGTCCTCGACCAATCAAGGTAGAGTATATGGCCTTAGTTACGTTATGATGTTTAGTTATGATGGTCAAAATAAAAGTTTTGAGAACCACAGACGCTCTGAATTTGAATGTCTGCTAAATGCCTAGATTGTAAACTACTGAATTCATAAAATGCCACAGTCTCGTAGTAAATCAGTACCATACATATCCTGAAGCTGGAGACGTAGGCCTAGCAATATTCAGTGATTGGGTCTAATGATCAAAACGAGAACATTATAATGGTGTAAAAGATCTATAAAAAACGAAACATTTCCACACTGTAAGGCCAGTAAGGGACAAGATGACCGGGCCCACCCGGCCACGTTCATTATCGCTGAATACACCTTTAACAGAGCAGTGGTGAAGTAAGGCCTACTTAAGGTAATAGTCCAGTCATTTTAGGCCAAAATTAGGCCAAACCTGGAACAAATTGCAATAGTAGCAAACTCAACTGATTTTGTATCCTCAATATGTCCTTAGTGAGGGAAAAAAAGTCCCAAGGAATCCCATCGGGGCAAAGTTTTGAAAACGACCTATCTACCTTCAATTACTATACACTACAATATAAAGGAAAAAATGACTGAAAAAATCTGCTTTAAGTGGGATGTGAGGGGTCAAACTAGGGGTTTTTAATTATTCTGAATCCATTGCAATCATTTGTTTTGCACGAAAAACATTCCTTGGGCCAGAAATGGCCACTCAAAACGTCAATTTTCATCAATTTTCATCAATTTTCAGTCTTTTGGGGTCCGTTTTTAGCCCAAGGAATGTTTTTCATGCAAAACAAATGCTTGCAATGGATTCAGAATAATTAAAAACACCTAGTTTGACCCCTCATATCCCACTTAAAGCAGATTTTTTTTCATTCTCACTCCCTTTGCTTCACCCTCCCGACGCCGTGTCTTTCTTTCCTTTGCTTCACTCCTGTGAAGTTTTGGGAGTGACTATTGCGTCTAGGGTGCGACGGAGACAGAGAGTTTTTGGACGAGACAGAGTCTTAGTACGCATGCGCCGACATGTGTTTACTGGAATATTTTTCACTGACGGCCGTCACGGGGAATCGAACCCCGGTCCCTGGATTTGTATGTCCACGCTCTACCGACTGAGCTAACGAGAGTGACTGGGAAGTACCTTTTTTTTTGTGCTTTTATCTTTGACAAAACGTGGAATGATAACGTAGTCCCTTCTTTGAGCCACATTCGGAGGCGGAAGCAGTCCCCTGGTCAAGATTTACTATTCTGTCCATAACGGCACGTAATTCGGTAACGCGGCTGAGTCGGCTCATGCGGCGTTCCCACCGCTCGTCGCGGCAACTCGGCTCGCTATCGCTCGCCTCGGTGGCGACTCACGGGGGTCATCGCCGCCTGAGACGGCGCCGCTCCGTCGTTTATAGTGGCGTGAACGGTAGCGACGGGTGGCTGGTAAACCAAGAAGCCTTCAGAGCGTATCGAATCCCGCATCAGGAACTACTTTTTTTTCTTTCTTCTTAGACCACCCAATGCGTCTGTCCCTTGAGACATTAGGCAATCCGTCCGCGTCTATGGTGAGAAGCATTCGGTATTTAAGATCGCGTCAGTTGTATGACGCAATAGGGGTGAGAACCTGTTGCAATATTGTATGTATAGTAATTGAAGGTAGATAGGTCGTTTTCAAAACTTTGCCCCGGTGGGATTCCTTGGGACTTTTTTTCCCTCACTAAGGACATAATGAGGATACAAAATCAGTTGAGTTTGCTACTATTGCAATTTGTTCCAGGTCTAACCCTAAAATGACTGGACTATAATTGTATAGGCTACTTTACTTGAGTATTTACAATTCCCAATACTTTTACTGGGGAACCTATTGTACTTTTACAATTACCTCTAAAATACCACTACAATTATTTGAAAACATGAGTTAGTTACTTTGTAGATTTAATGTATGTTTTTACAAAACATACATTAACCACTTCAGCTCTGTGTAGATCTAGGCCATTTGAAAATAGCCGGATCTACAGGACACAATTTGTAGATCTGCTATTTTCAAAAGATTTGTATAGGTCTATATTTGAAAACTTGAAATGGGACATTCTGTACTTTTACTTTTTGTAGCCTACTTTAATTACATTTTGATGCCAATACTTTTGTACTTTTTTCTCAAGTAGGCCTACATTTTGAATTCCGGACTAGAGTAGGCCTGTTTCTATATTGCAGTAGGTCTATATGATGATACTTATTCTTAAGTAAAACATTTGAATATACCTCCACTGATTAACACAGCCAGTAGGCTATGAGCTGTCAGAGCCAGGAGGAGAATCTTAAAGAATTAAAACAGTTTTTTACAGCTTTCTGTTACTTGATGTTTGGCTTCATGACAAAATATATAAATGTAATAAAATATATAAATTAGATAAAATAATTACCAAATACATTGTATATAGCCTACAACTCATTATGTTTATTATTACTATATCATTACTGTTTGGAAACGAAACATTTAGATTTTTCCATTAATTAAAGAGAAAAGTCAGTGGCGGGATGACGTCATAAAGACAACGTAAGGGACTAAAGGGAGTCATTTTAAATTACATAACCAACTCTGCCCTCAGGTGGTGATGTTTTACTACTACAGTCTGCATTTATAATGTATTCATATTATTATTTATTACACACAGACTCGACCACAGCCTCGATCAGCCCTCGGCAGGTGCATCTTGAAGGAATTTATAATCGGTGAATGTTATTGTTCCTGACTTGATTACAAAAATAAATAAACCCTGGATGGCATCTAGGCTATGTATGTTTCAAAGATTCAATATCCGCGACCTACAGACGGATCGGACAAAGCTTTTCACTGAACAAAACGCCATCGTTTACCGTACATCTCATGGTTGGACGTGTTGAACTGCTTTAATAATCCATTAATTAACAAGGTGCGTAATTTTACTAAAATCACACAACACAACTAGGCTATTAATAGAAAGGTCAAACAATAGGTTCATAGCGGGTGTTTTACAGATGTCAGCATGTTTTAGACCACTTATGATTGAAATGTTGCTTTGAACAACAGGAGGAGGACATTGATTCCTTGCACGTTGGCACGTTCATTGATTTCATTTTACACGGGGAAAATAATAGAACAAAAATTAGAGGTAGGATATTTTAAAATGTGTCCTCTGCCGCTGTAGATTGATTGACATTAGGCTACCTTATCAAATCCATTCTCAGGTGAAAATCAATAGGCTAGCTAGCCTACAATGTAAAATAAAACAACCTGGCTTAAGATATATCGATCGTTAATGGCATTTGAACAGCTGATTGGCTGCATGAAGTTATATTTTATTGTGTATTTATTAATGTATTTATTTATGTATTTGACATTTATTCCATTCATATTCCAATTGATTGGCAATTAACATCACAATGCAAAGCAAATGCTAAATACATGAACAACTAAAAACTAATATAATAAGATTTAAAGAAAAATACACCAAATAAAATCTGCATGAATATAACAGCTTTGTAGACCATGCTCAGACTGCTGTATGTTCTTCTTCTTATCAGAGTTTTCTATTTTCATTAGAGGGGAACTTCCCTCCCTGTGCATGCAGTCAATAGGAGGCCAGTCTGGAGTGTGAAACACTGCTTGTCAAAGTGGGATCATCAGGGCACCCCCAGGGGTCCTCGAGGGGGTTCCAGGGGGTCCCCAGCAGAATGAGGAAGCTTTAAACATTTAAGCCCTATTTTATTTTTAAGCTATATTGGAAAATAACTGATCTACAAGATCACAGTGCAAGTTAATGCGATGTATTGTGAGCTTTAAGATATGCTATTTCTTTGAAAATTGTTGAAAAATCTTGACAAAATGTTCTCTTGGGGGGGGGGCATACATACAGGGGACGGGGGACAAAAGCACTTTTCTAGATAACCTTTTCGGTGCCACACCATAGAAACTATTCTATTTTATTCCATAGGCTATGTGTAATTTCCAGCTGCATTAACTTGAGCCCTGATCCCAGGATGTTGGCCAGGAAAGGCCTGCTCCCTGACGGTTTCCTGTTAACTCGTTTGGCGGAGAGCGCTAGCCAGGTGACCCGTTCCCGCTCACGCACCCAGCGGGCTCGCTTCATCACCAAGACCGGCTCCTGTAATGTGGCACACAAGAACATCAGAGAACAGGTAACCCCAAACCCCACCATGGAACCCTAACCCTTTACCTCCTGCCCTACAACACGAGTGGGTGGTGCTTTGATCTCAAACACAAAAACGTACTGTACATTTCGTCTTTGTCGGGTGGAAACCTTGTATGTCCAAAACCTTCCTTTTTTTGTTATTATTTGAAAAACGATTTAAAATAGTGAAAATAGACGATCTACAAGCACACAACGCCTCACATCGTGTGCTTGTAGATCTGCTATTTTCACTACTTTTGTGCAACAGTTCTGTACGCTGACGCAGGGCTTTACTTTACAAAATAAAACATACACATTTGAAACTTGGAGATACAAGGTTTCTGCCCGACAGTGACGATTTGTTAAGCACTTACTCACATACTGTTCTGTATAAAACACATTGAATAGCCTTGTTGTTGAAATCTTGAAATGTGCTATACAAATAGAATCGCCTTGCCTTGCCTTGAACACCACAGGTCCCTTTAACATCATCCCAAAGAGGTCTGAATCCCAGCAGCATCAAATGTAGTCCAGCAGAGTGGGATCCTGCTTAAATAGTTTAAGGGCCACAAGGTAATTAACCTTGTGACCAGTGGGCAGGGAAGGACACTCAACATGACAGCCATTCAATCAGCAGTAAATCTGGCGTTTTTGTCAGTTGACCTGGCTTTTTAATGATATGCTTTTTCTATACCCTCAAAGGTCAGCATCTGTAATTTCCCTCTTGAGTTGCTGTTCTTCTTCCCCTGTGTGATTTGAATAGAAGGTGGATAGGATTTGTGCTGTTATAAGCCGGTCTCCATTGCCATTTTGTAAAATGTGACCAGGCAGTGATTTATTTTTCGTTTGACCAGTGAATGGATGTATAATAATACATCCTTTTTATTAACGATTAAAAACCTACTTTGCTATTATATATTACAAAATGTGTTATTCACAACAAGGAAACTAGTCAGTATTGTAGTCATTTATAGTCAGGCAGCACTGTATTCTTGTAAAAGCGTCCACATTATTACGTAAGCTGGATACATGAGGCAAAGGACATGAACATGTTTTGCATTCACAACATTCACAGTGTCACAGATGGCTGAGCCGAGTTGACAGATCACCCACTGCAACACGTGTGGGCTTATAGATTGGCTATTTTGTGTTGAAATGTTTGAAAATGTTCACCTATAATGACATGCTCAAAAAGGGGACGCAAGGTTGAATGTATTTACAACATGCATATCAGATAAAGCCTATTTGATGTGTAACCGTGGCATCACAGACAGTACAATTCTCAGTGTTAATTTAACTGTCGGAGCGTGTACAAATGTAACCAAGAATAACGTATAATACTGTATATATGTGCACTGTTGTTCTGTATGTACGGTAGATGACCGTATGCTATATTTTCGGTGTCTCTGTGTTTGTCACAGGGTCGATTCCTGCAGGATGTTTTCACCACCATGGTGGACCTGAAGTGGCAGCACTCCCTGCTGATCTTCACCTCTGCCTTCCTGTGTTCCTGGATATTGTTCGCCATGGTCTGGTGGCTGATGGCCTTTGCTCATGGAGACCTGGAACCCCGGGACCCTGATGGTCCCCCAGGTCCTGAACCCTGTGTGACTGCAATTCACTCCTTCACTTCCGCCTTCCTGTTTTCCATAGAGGTCCAGGTAATACTGTTATTGCACTTCACATTCTGGTTCTAATAACTTTTCTTTTTTGGTTCAAGGTTTCTATTTTCACGACAAATAATAATTCAGCAGCGGCGTTCATCCTTGCAATCAATATATGTTAACAAAGGTTGCCAGAACATTTCAGAGCGCATCCCCTTGTGGAATATGATTTTTTTCCAAGGTCAAGTGATGCATAATATCATTAACCCATGCTTTAACCCATGTGAGATTTTCTTTCCATTTAAGCAGTATCAGTCGCCTAGCCAAAAGGGATGCAAAAGCTATCATATTCTTCTTGTAGAAACAACTCCAAACACTGCAATAGAAGCAGAAGGTTCTATAGGCACTTCTAACACATCTGAGAAGTTTTTAAATAATGATTGCCAGAATGTAATGGGTTAAATTCTAAAACGGAATCTAGAAAGGAATCTGGTGGTTGAGATGGGAAATCCGTAATAGATAACTTTAACTACTACAGCCACAAGAGCTGCCACTACTACTAATATCACTTCTACTACTACTACGTCCACCGTGTTGCATGTCTCTCACCATCTCTGCCTCTCTGTCTCTCTTCAAACTACTGTCCTATCAAATAAAAAAAGGCCCAAAGTAATGTTAAAAGAAAAACCTTCAAAGAAAAACATCGGTGCTGAGTTATAGCTGCCAAAGCAGTAATACTAGGAACAAAGAAAGTAGCTCACCCTCACTTTTGGTCGCTCTAATATTTATTGACAACAAGCAGCCAGATATAGATAATCATTTCGACCGTTTAGGTCCTCTTCAGTATAGAAAAACCTTCACCATACAGCATTAATCCCAAATATACCATTTAATGAAACCATGCTCTGTATCTCCAGGTAACGATTGGTTTTGGTGGTCGGATGGTGACAGAGGAGTGTCCAGTAGCCATCGTGGTCCTGATCATCCAGAACATTGTGGGTCTAATCATTAATGCCGTCATGCTTGGCTGTGTGTTCATGAAGACGGCCCAGGCTAACCGACGTGCTGAGACGCTCATCTTCTCCAGAAACGCCGTCATCGCTCCGCGAAATGGGCGACCAACGTTCATGTTTCGAGTTGGAGACCTGAGAAAGAGCATGATCATCTCTGCTACAATACAACTACAGGTAAACCCAGTAGATACCAGTTTAACTTGGCAAAACATTTCCACCTTCCACTAGAAACAGCCTGACAGGTAGTTTAGAAACTGTTGGCATATGCATCAATGAAGCTTTTAAGATGTACCGTAATAACAACTCTCAAGTCTTATGTGTTCCTCTGAAACTGCGTTAGTCTTTCTGGAGTTGATAGTAGTAGTAATCTATGTGCTCTACAGTTGTCTGTCTCTGACGTTGTTAGCACCTAGTATAATCCTAAAGTTGTGAAACTCTACGGTTGTGTGTAAATCTAATGTCTGGTATACAGTATATGTCACAGTTTGTTTGAGATTCAGTTAAATTGAGAACAGGAGCGCTCGTTTTTGGGCATAAGGTGGAGCAACCGCTCCTTCAGGGAACTAGGAATCTGAGGTTAGGGTAGGATTAGGATTAGGGTTAGGATTAGGCATAGTTTTACTGAGGTTAGGATTAGGCTTAGGTTTAGGCATAGTTTTACTGAAGTTAGGGTTAGGTTTAGGCATAGTTTTTACTGAGGTTAGGGTTAGTATTAGGGTTAGGTTTAGGCATAGTTTTACTGAGGTTAGGGTTAGGGTCAAGTTTAGGCATAGTAGCATTCACCAGGTTAGCAATAGCATTCACCAGCGTGGGACTAATGGGAACAATGGAGGAACAATGAGACGTCGGACCAATGCAGTCAAATGCTCTACCACTGAGTCATGGGCTTCTTCCACAAAACAAGCGCTCATTTCCCAATCTAACTGTTTTTTTTTCAAACTAACTGTAACATACGGTATATAACTGTAATGTTGCTTACACACACAACTGCAAAAGTTGTGTGTGTAACAATGTGTGTGTAAAGTCTCTAAAATTCAGAAGCTGTGTTGTTGGCAGGGGTGTCGCACCAAATTCTGGGCCCTGGGTACAAGGATTCACTGCGGGCCCCCCATCGATTTTTTTAATGTGAAAATGATATATATTTGGCCACAGACCCCCTTCTCAAAATATTTAGTTCCAGGGACCCCGCAGAAGCAGAATTTGAGTTACAAATGTTCGCTTAAAAAAATACATATATTCGAAGATTTGCACACATTTTCACAACTTTTAAAAAATAGCAGATATACTGTACAAGCTCGAAGCTCGCAGCTCGGCACTTGGTATATATCTGCTATTTTTCAATAGCTAATGTGTAAAATAGTTAAAGCCCCTCCACCTTGGGCCCTAGTAACTCAGTCCCACTTTTCCCCCCCTTGTGACGCCCCTGGTTGGTCCAGGTGATTCGGCGTACAGTGACAGCAGAAGGAGAGGTCATCCCGGTGTGTCAGCTGGACATCCAGGTGGAGAATCCTCTTCGTAGCAACGGCATCTTCCTGGTGTCACCTTTAATCATAAGTCACACCATGGAAAGAGGAAGTCCACTGTATGAAGTCTCCGCCAACTCCCTCCCCTCTGAAGACATTGAGATCATAGTCATACTGGAAGGTTAATCATCATACTATAACATCATCATCATATTATTATTATTATAACAATACTAGGATCATCATTATCATTATACTAGAAGGTAAACATGATTATATTATATTATTATATTATATTAAAAGTCAACATGGATAGATAGCCTACTAATAAGACGCCTCAGGGCGACGTCACCCTAAAGGGCGAGGTCGCGCCAATTCTTTGCCATCTGGCCAGTGATGTACATCGGACCAGTTACCCATATATGGAGACCCCTGGTACCCATATATGGAGTCTGGAGATCCATGTACTGTATATGGAGATATGCTGTGAGAGCCCAAACATGCTTACTCAGTTATTCGTTATGTGAAAGTACATGGAGATCCCTGTCTGTAGAACCAGCCACACAGATATGGGCTGTCTTGGCCATCTGTCTTGGCCTTAAGTGCAATGATCAGAGAACTCCATATATGGCATAAAAGGGATTCTGTTAGTGTGCCTTCACAGTGAAGCCAGAGCATGATGTCAGAGCGACAAACCCATTCTGTTAAGAGTGGTTCCCTTGACATCACAGTGATGTCAGAACATGATGTCAGAGCGACAAACCCATAGACCTGTGATGTCACAGTGATGTGTCAGGGGAACCACATTGTCAGGCGTGACCTACAGACAAAGATATGCGGACAAGATGTGCCTGATTTCATAGTTAACAATAAACATAAACAATAACAATATTGTAATAATACGTTACTAACAGCCGTTTAGCGCCGATTTGTTGATTGGTGTGGTCGATCTACATGTCACAGAGTTTTGTGTTTGACTGATTAGTATCTTGTTTGTTTGAAAGGTGTGGTGGAGACGACGGGTATCACCATGCAGGCTCGGACGTCCTACACACCAGAGGAGATCCTGTGGGGCCGTCGCTTCGTGTCCATCCTGACGGAGGAGGACGGCCGCTACTCGGTGGACTACAGTAAGTTTGGGAACACGGTGGCGGTGCGCATGCCGGCGCTCAGCGCCAAGGAGCTGGACCAGACGAGAGGGGTGCAGCACGACATGGGCGGAGGAGGGCCAGGCTCAGCTCTGCAGGGCTGGGGACTGGTCAGAGCTGGCAGGGGCGGCTTCCGGAAAGGAGGCAGGGGCTGCGACGCGTCCACCTCCCAGCCCTGGTACGCCCAGACGGAGACAGTGGTAGAGCCAGCAAAGACCGAGAATGGACAGAAGAAGAGGGTGCGGCTGGAAGTGATTGGTCGCCACATTGAGGAGGAGGAGGAGGGGCTTGGAGAGATTAGTGAATAATACACTTTGGTTATTAGAAAACTGGGCTCCGCCCCCCCGGTCAGGTCAACCATGACGAAGTGAACAAACACTGATATCCATGTTGAAACGTCATCGTTACTCATCATTCACCTGACTTGTTTTTCAGCAGTCATTGTGATAAACCAGGACCATTTAGTCTAAATCACTGAGTGGTTCTCAACCTTTTCAAGCCGCGACCCCCAAAATAATCATATTTTAATCGGCTGTTTTCACTAGTTTTGTGCGACAGTCTTGTATGATGAAGCAGGGCTTTGCTTTACCAAAAGAGATACAAGGTTTCTGCCCGACAGTGACGATATTTTAGTGATTATCTTGCGAGGAAAACGTTGAGAGCCATTTTGGTTAGAACTGACTGAAAATAACTTTGTACTTCAAGTTTAAAATGATACTGAATATTTTTTGTGTCCAAATAAATTATCTCGCGGCACCCCTGGGGTGCCCCGTCACCCACTTTGAAAACCCCTGCTGTAGGTGAGTTGTTCAGTTATGGGCATGTTAGGTTTGTTCCCTCTACCTGGATTGGTGAGGGGTTTTAGATGTTCAGCATCATCAGCTCGAAACCAAATATAAAGATCAGAAAATAAGTGCAATGACTACATATGAAACAATAAACGATAGTAAGCTATGTTGATGTTGATGGGGAGCACATTTAAACAGAAGCTCATACTAGTTCTCATCAATTTGTTTGTAAACTTGGCACCACCAGATGACCACAGTGCTATGTGCTAGTGCTAGTGATATGACCAAAAAACAGTATTATGCTAGTTTTTCATATAAAGAAAGTTTGGTTTATTAATCCAATTTTGGATGTATAACAGAAGACAATATTTAAATTTAGACCCCACAGTTAGGCATGATAATGGTTTATGCATCTCATATAGTAGCACGGAAAGAACAATGAAGAATGCAATTTGACGTTTTTATTTTATAAATATATATAATATTTCTCAGCAGCAGTATAATTAATTGCATGGTTCATTATAACAGTGGTTCCCAAACTTTTACGGTCGAGACCAAAAAGAGAGATTAGACGTTTGCCCGTGACCCAAACGAGTGAAAACAGCAGATCTATAAGCTCACAATGCAGCTTGTAGATCAGCTATTTTCACTATACTTATTTAAACATTTGTTTTCTAATTTATGAGATTTTTTAGATTTGTATTTTATTTATTAATGAAATGACTTCATTGCATTCTTTTTATATTAGCTTTTTGGGTAACGTCGTTTTGAAAATGTTTTGAAATAATAATTACAAATAAAATGTAAGGACCCGTAAAAATGTGTCAGCGACCTACAAATGGTTCCCGACCCAGTGATTGGGAACCAGCGCATTATAATCGTGGTGCGGAGGAAGGCAGCTCACTACCTACTGTAAATGACCCAAAAACCTTTGAGTTTTGTTTGTTGTTTTGTTCCTAGAAACCTTACAGGTACTGTATTTTTTTTTCTGTCCGCATTCAAATTGTTTAAGGATTAACTCCAGGACAATGAATAAATCTAATATTTTATCATTTGTCTTGAATTTTGACTCTCGTCATTCCTCTATAATGAGGCTTACACGCTTTTCACAAGCTGATGAGTCTTTAACAACTGTTTGTTTCTCCTCAGTTTCATTCTAGTCCTATAACAACTCATTACCAAAATACTGACCAGCATGGGATATTTTTTTTCCCAAGTATATTCTCTTAAAATTAAAAAGAAATTCTCACAGTGCCGTCTAGTGATGTTTCTTTTTCTTACCTTCCGCTGAGTGTTGTGTGTTGGGAATACAGTAATACAACCATTTAGACCAGGTTGACGGTAAATACATTTAATTTGTCTTTATGTGTTCTATTCAACTTATAATAGCTAACATAACAACAACAACAACAACAACAATATTGATCAAATAAAACTTTTTTTAGTTCAGGTTAAAGAAATAATTATAATTCAGCAGTCGTGCTACAAACTGAAATATCTTGGTGTTGGTTAAGACCAAGTCGTTAGTTTAATAATAATAAGACCAACAACCTGAGTGAGGACCTAGTGGAGACCAGGCATTAGTTCTAACAGTCAGCTATATGCCGGTGGTTCTCAAAGTGCGGTCCGGGAACCCCTAAACGTCCTTGAGGGGGCTCCAGGAAGGGTCCTCAGCTAAGTTGATAGTTAGGAACCAAAATAATTGACCCTTACAGCAGTGGTTCTCAACCAGTGTTCCTTGAGGGGGTTCCAGGTGGTCCCCAGCTAAATGATGGAGAGTTGGTAACCCTTATAATCTTAACCTATAGATCTTTAACTCTTGAGAGTGTAAAATGAAACCAAATCTGGTTTCATTGTACGCTCTCTCACATCAAAACAGCATGGAATTGTGGTCAAAATCTTATCCAAAGACAACTAAATATTCAAAGTTTTGGTTTCCGAGAGGCTAAACCTCATCAAATGGTGGTCAGTGGCACAAATGCAGAATAAATAATGGTTGAAAACCACTGCCTTACTACAGTACACCCAGGGAGTGTAGACATGGGACAAATGTGTACACTCTCTGAGTTGTGGGGGTCCGTGCATGTCAAACCGAGGGCTTTGAGAACAACTGAGCAGGAATAGGTCTACGACCTCTGACCCCACAACAAGGCCACCATTGACCCCAGGGCAGCCAGGGCGGCCGTGGACGTTGATGCCAGGGCTGCGGCGTTGCCAGTGTTACACAAGCTGCTGCTGCAGCATCTGTAGGTGAAGCCGGAGATGGCCGGAAACATCTGAGTCAGACGAGAGTTGTCGCAGTCTGTGTATCGGATGCACTGACGGATGGTCTTGCCACCTACATGTTACAACAAGAACAGGGTGAGAAACAACAGTAGTTCTCAAACATCTTCATGTCAAATATTCCCCAAATTATATTATCAGGCAGTGGACCAATATTTTAAAAAAAGGTATTTTGTACCGGAACTCCATAAGAGATATTTTGCGTTGTAGATCTTCTATTACTGAATTGCTGAAAACTTCAACAGAGCTTAAGTATTTTAAACGGACCCCTGGGTCCTCAAACCAGGCTTTGAGAACCACTGATAAACAATACAACTGACCATGATACTGAAATGATACCAACCATGGTACTGAAATTATGAGGACCATGATACTCACACGATACTCCCATGGTCATGATACTGATCATGACACTGACATGATATAACATGATTACAATGATACTGATTATGATACTGACCATGTACTGACCATGATACTGACCATGATACTGATCATGATACTGACGATGATACTGACCATGACACTAACCATGATACTGACCCTGACACTAACCATGACACTGACATGATACTGATGATGTCAGTATCAAAACTGTAAGGATAACAGCAAAAAATGTCAAATGTATACTCCGTTGTAAAGTACAAGCTAAATCAGGATTAACACACCTCTCTCACTCAGGGAAATACAGGAGTCTTCAAAGGTACACTCCTGGACGTTCTCACAGCGACCTGTGTAATCAGAACATTTATAACAGCGGAGCGCTGCACCTGAAACACAAACAGGGGTCTGATGAGGAACTGAAGAATGAACCACATTCAGGAGGTTTACCACTTGAACCCCAGCATCCATATTATACCAGATCTACAAAGTAAGCTTGTAAATTGGCTAGTTTTGGTCAAGAGGTTTGGTGTGGTTTGAAAGTGGTCAAAGTAAAGAGCCAATTCGTCCAGCTTATTAAGTCTAGAGGGTTTAAGTGGTTAAAGAGTCTCAAAAACAACAATTACTTACTTTAAGAACTAAACAAAAAAAGTATTTATTTTAATACTTTGTACTTCTGCTCCGCTACATTTCAGAGCCAAATGTTATAGTTACTTTTATGACACAACAATTATTTGAAAGCTTAACTACTAGATACTGCAGATTTATACAAAAATATATGAACTGATAAATGATTATGTCTTTAGAGGTTAATCTACCAGAAGCACATAAAGTAGGCTACTGTAATTACCAGGCAGCTGCAGAATTATTGTGATGAACAAACACATTAATGCAGTTAATTAATTACAATCCATATGATTGGGAGATGGGTCATTCTGCATAATGAGTACTTTTATGTTGGGTACTGATACCAAAGTATTTTTAGTATTTTTAAACTGTGATTTCAAGTTTCCAGTTAGAAAACATCATTGCATAACAGTTTGAATCATAATGTTTCTTACAGATTCAAGAGGACTGACTGCTCTAAGATAACATTAAAAAAGAAGGAAAAAAGAAAATCATCATCATCATCAAACATCAAAACACATCATACAGTATAGGTTTTTATTACTTATGGTAAAGCTTGTATGCTCTTGGGAGGAAGGTGCCTTTTTGTGTGACTCACAGGTTGTGACCTGACCTCCCATTTCTTAAATTGTAGCAATTTTTGTTTGTAGTCAGTCTCTGGATCATAGGACTGGTCCCTTCTCTCAGTAGTCAATTGAATTATGCTATTATAGCTACTTACTGTAATCTTCAACAAACTAAATCAGAGTATCTACTGAGTATCAGAGTATGACTACTACTAGTATTACTATATCGTTGTTGTCAGGTGGAAACCTTGTATGTCCAAAACCATTTGTTTTGTATTTATCATTTTAAAAATGATTTCGTGAAAACAGCCGATCTACAAGCACACAACGCCTCGCGGCGCTTGTAGATCTGCTGTTTTCACTACTTTTGTGCCTTGTATGCGAAAGAATTTACTAATTTGAAACTTGGAGATACAAGGTTTCTGCCTGACAGTGACGATATGAAAGCATGACAGAATATCTGTTCAGATGGAATATTGTAGTATACTGGAGATAAACTCACCTGAACCAAACATCCCCCAAAATATCACCAACAGTCCTAGACAGCGCTTCATCTCCTCAGCTCTCAGTTTCCCCTCTTTAAAAAAATAATAATTACAAAATAGAATTCAAATAAAGTAGGAGGCAACCCAGCTCTCCCCACAGCAGGCAGGGTTAGACAGCAAAGATCTGTGTGACTGACTGACTGACTGGGCTTGATGTCAAGTCTTCTGATTACAGACAGACAGAAAAACAGACAGACAGTTTTTAGACAGAAAGACAGTCTTTGTCCATCGGGCCACAAAAGGCCCCTGTCCCCCCCCCACTCCATCTGCCCTCGGACCACACTGGAACAATCATTTGGCAGCAGCAGCCAGAGCAAAGCTGCGTTATAGTAGGCCTACACACGTTTATTTATGTTATTCCCTCTGAATAAAGCCCCCTGTAACATTAGATGGTCATTCAAAATATGCATGTTCTAAATTTGTGGAACCTCTCTCTATTTTTTCATTTTTATTTAATTTTATGTCCCAGCTGTTAATGTGATTCTCTCACCCAGGACTTCCAACTAGTCTAACAGTAGCTATAGTAGAGCAGCATTATCATCTAATAGTAAGGAGGACGACAATCATATTTACAGTAGGTGACACACAATATTAATCTGATCCTTGAATAAACATAAATAAGATTTGAATTGTTGTGTACATATATTCTATTGCCAGCTATTTTCCATGTCTGAGTGACCCCAAACTCTCTTGAGCAGGACACTTAACTCTTGACTGGGACTGCACACTGCTCCAAGGGGTCAAATGTGGAGCCTGTAATCATTACAGATACCCTTTATATGCCTTTATGAATATGATTATTGTGCTCCATTAGCCAATCATTTGGCCTTCTAATGATAAATGTCATCTGGTGTCAGACTCAATATATGCCAGCAGACTTCAAATACCAAACCAACGCTGTCTCCTTAGCCCACACAATCAGACTGTACTGGTTTTTAACCTTTAATCATCAAGTGAAAGTTAACCGAGCAACACGCACGCACGCACGCACGCACGCACGCACGCACGCACGCACGCACGCACGCACGCACGCACGCACGCACGCACGCACGCACGCACGCACGCACGCACGCACACACACACACACACACACACACACACACACACACACACACACACACACACACACACACCTGGAGACTATCCACGATTTTTCTCATATTCTCAAGTTCCTTACTCTGACAAGCCTGCCCATTCCCTTGGTGTGCAAAGGGACTTCTTTCTTCTCATATTGTTTATTAAAATACATGATTTATCATTTTGGATAATGATGCATGTTTCCCAGCCCTGGTGCTATGGTGTTGGCAGGGACAATCCACACTGTGTCCTTTCCAGATTGGCTCAGAATCAAACATTAGTTTGTTCATTGTGTGTTAATCACCACTGTTGCATATGGTTTGTCTGCAACGTTCATATTTGATCAGCAGATGTTGCTCTGCTGATCAACTGTTCTATGAAGGTTTTTTCCCAAAATTGCTATAATTGTCTTGACTACATCCACAAAACCCCTTACTCCTCTGACAGAATCAATCACCTCAAACCCATTTTCTTTGCTCAACATCAAACAACGCTTTGCTTTCATATCATACACACAGCCAATGTATAAACTACAGAGCATTCAGTAGACATTTAGAAGACAGCATGCAGGGCACGTAATTACCAAATTGTCTTTAATTGTAAAGGCATTTTGCTATAATAAAAAAAAAGAGTATAGTAATCGCAACTTACCGTGAATATATTGTATACTGTATTGTACGTTTTGAATGTCTTCACTTGCATAAAAATACAGTAAGCTAAATTAGCAAAGAAAACTCTAAATGAAAAGCACATTACAGTACACTGAAAATGTTGTGCAAGTGCTAAATCAAAGTCAAAGAGAGATTCATTGTGCCCAGGGACGTGCTGGGCCCCTGATTCAGCCCGGGAAAAAGAGTTGGAGAGGCCCTCATTGCGCGCTATAGAGAGAGATCTCTCTCTATAGAGAGAGATCTCTCTCTCTATAGAGAGAGATCTCTCTCTATAGAGAGAGATCTCTCTCTATAGCGCTGCTGCTACTCAAAGATTTGCCATTTCAGATCATGACAAGCCAGTGGGCCAACTACATGAGTTATATTTCGTCGTTGTCGGGTGGAAACCTTGTATGTCCAAAACCGTTTGTTTTGTATTTATCCTTTTAAAAATGATTTAAACTAGTGAAAACAGCCGATCTACAAGCACACAACGCCTCGCACCGCGAGGCGTTGTGTGCTTGTAGATCTGCTGTTTTCACTACTTTTGTGCAAACAGTTTAATTTTTACTTTTGTGCAAACAGTTACATTTTTTCCTAATGGCCGGCCTGGACCGGCCGGGAATGAACCGGCCGTTCGGGATTTGTCCCGCTTTTCCCAATGGCCAGCACGTCCCTGCATCGTGCCTCAGCACCACGTCTTTGTTCTGGGTCACATGCAATATTGTCCCTTGCCAGGCAACGGGTCAAAAACCCTCTGGTGTGCCGGATCCAGTCTTGACAACACTCTGCCGGCCAATTCCATTTCCTGTATTTCCCCGCTATATGGGCTTCTTAGGTCACTGCCATGCAGAGAAAACCTTGAGCAAAAGAGTGGTGGAAGGAAGCCAAGGCAAACATTTATGAATCACTGGTTGATATATTAAGCAACAGTTGTATCTGGACACCACTGTGAAAGCTGACAGTATCCCAAACCACCACATGTAGTAGACAGACAGAATGTACTGCTTGTTTAAGATGATGTTTTCAACATGCAGACATTTAGCCAATCGAGCTCACAATGCAACACATTGTGAGCTTGTTGTTTTTGCTATTTTTGAACATTTATGCAGATTTTTTGCCAATAGCATCATCATGCCCAGAATATGGACACTAGATTAAAGTGACTAACTTCAGTGGCTAGAAGTTAGTCCAATGATTAGATAAGTATATGTAGGCCTATAGATAAGTAGACACTAGACACTAGTAGTATTTATTTGATAACCATACATTTGCAATCTCCAATTTCATACATAAAGCCTGGAATAGAAGAAGACATGCAACTTACACATATTAGACAGTGGCACTGTGATGGATCATACCAACCTATTACTCAAGTCTGTTTCTTGTCCTGTTTCTGTGTTCTGGTTCATTCTGTCTTTGTGCCTCTCTCTCTCTCTCTCTCTCTCTCTCTCTCTTGCCCTCCACTCTCGTTCAGAACAACAATTGATGTACTCTTGATCTTAATTATGCAGTATTACTTTATTTTGTTTATTTGTTTTTGTGTCAGCTTGTTGGCACTGGGAAAAGGAAAAAAAAAAAAAGAAAAAGAAAAAAGGTATGTGAAAAAGAAAATGTTATGTAATTGTGTCTGAATAATCCCGTAAGGGATGGGCTGCGAAAGGCAGCCAGACACGGAAATAAAATTATTCATTCATTCATTCATTCATTCAGTAGCCAGTTCTATATGAAATCTAATCTAACAACCAACCAACAAACCAATGGGGGTCTACAGCCTAATAAGCATCGATTTGGGGGTTGTTTGAGAACCACTGTGTTAGACCTCGTTGAAGAGACATTTTTCATTTCATGGCCGAACAGAAACCTACATTTCTGTTCAACAAGGCTTTTGCTGGAGGACTCCCTCCTCCAGGACAAAGCTCATTTCATTCTCTGACTTTAACATTGATCTACTGCTGGGAGACAGCTCTGAGTTGGACGTACACACAGCCCTGTTAAGAGGACAGAGGGGGGGTTGTAGTGGGTCTCACAAAGACCTCCAGAACCGCCAAGACAGAACACACAGCAAACTCTCAATTTATAGACTTGTTAGACACACATGTGATGGCGGTTTTTCTTTAGCTTGACAATGCAAGATCTTTTATAGCTTACGATAGTCAAAACGTTGTACACACAAGCACACTTTCAAAACAAAAGACTATATTAGGGACTAACCATGGAAAATATTTTATTCAACAATAATTTCCCATCATATATTTCTTTACAAAGCATATTATAGAACCAGAATTGGGATTTAAGAATACAATTTGACATTTAGGTTCCATGTTCCACATGTTAATCCAAAATCCTGTGCTCATCCAAAACGTCCAAAAAAGGTTCAATCGTCCAATTATGTGCATGTGAATCTGAGTTACACTGTAAAATCCTCAGTGCCAATTTAACTTTGCAATGTATAACTGTAACCAAATATACCTGTGGCTTCCATCCAATTATCACAGAGGATTTGTGTAGATGATAAACCCATTCATTGTTAGTCTGTCAGTGTCAGAGAAATAAATGAATCCTAACCTGACCACTGATTTTGAGTGACTCCAAGGGCATCAGCAAAATGACTATAAACGCCTGTTGTTGTTACACTCAGGGACGTGCTGGGCCCCTGATTCAGCCCGGAAAAAGAGTTGGAGAGGCCCTCATTGCGCGCTATAGAGAGAGATCTCTCTATAGCGCTGCTGCTACTCAAAGATTTGCCATTTCAGATCATGACAAGTGACAAGCCAGTGGGCCAATTACATGAATTAGGCCTATATTTCGTTGTTGTCGGGTGGAAACCTTGTATGTCCAAAACGGTTTGTTTTGTATTTATCATTTAAAAAATGATTTAAACTAGTGAAAACAGCCGATCTACAAGCACACAACGCCTCGCGGTGCGAGGCATTGTGTGCTTGTAGATCTGCTGTTTTCACTACTTTTGTACAAACAGTTTAATTTTTTCCTAATGGCCCGGCCTGAACCGGCCGAGAATGAACCGGTCGTTCGGGAGTTGTCCCGCTTTTCCCAATGGCCAGCACGTCCCTGGTTACACAGTCACTTCTTTGTTTTTAAATGGCTGCAAATGCAATCAGAACAAATTCAGATTCAGAGTATTGGTGAAAAATACAGTAATACTCTATTGCAGTCATTTAACGTGTAAAAGTGCATATTAATGTCAGGGATGCAATGCAGAAGATTAGCTCCCACAGTGCATTTATTTACACACTCATACCAATGACATTACTGGTTAGAGTGTATAAAAGTAGCCTACTACACTACTTTCTCATTGAACATTCTTTCTGTACAGCACCTGTGTTTACTTTGGATGACTTGTTATAATTTTTTTAATTATATATTGGGGGTTTTTTTCCACATAAAAGTGCAAATTCAACTCCAATTGAAAATTTATTAATTGTGCAACCGATTCATTTTAAGGCATATAAACGATAGGTGAAGTTTGGAGCTGAGCTAACATCTCGTCACAATATATGAACAGGATACAATATCCAGCTCATCTTTCTGGTTTTAATTTATCTACACTAAACAGCTAATTTATACCGAACAAAGAACTGAAGCTTATACTACTTTGATGCTGTGGAAGTCAAATATGAAACCAATACATTCAGCTGCTTTTAACACTCGTCAGGTCCTAAAGTTTTAATAGTTCTCAATGTCTCAAAAACATTATCTCTACTACTTAAACTACTTATTCAACGTCAACTTGATTTAAATCCTGTTCTTATCTCAATTATAGAGGACGTGCAGTAAAACAACCAGAAATGTTTATGTACCGACACAAAGTAAGAAGGAATAAAAAAGAATGCAGGTGAAAAAAACTGTACATTTGTTTGCCGTTTTACTGCTCTTTGCCTTTGTGGAACAGTGCAGTGATTTATCATACTTTGCAAAATAAAAGCCAAAGTATCAACAACAAACCTTCGTGATATGAGATATATTTAGAAATGTATGTTGTAAGCATTTGAAATACCGGTAGGAAACATCATATTGAGAAGTCAGGGATTATCAGCAAGGAGCTTTCAGTCAAACAATATCATTGATGACAATAAAGGACTATTGTAGTTCTTCTGAATACTTCCCAACCAGCATAAACATGAACAGGGGCGTCACAAGGGGGGGTGAGTGGGACTGAGTTACTAAGGCCCAATTATTTTATACTTTAGCTATTGAAAAATAGCAGATTATAAAGGCTCAGAGAGCGGAACTCGGTGCAGAGCTTGTAGATCTGCTATTTTTGAAAAGTCGTGAAAATGTGTGCAAAGCTTTGAATAGCTATATGTATTTTTAAAGCGAACATTTATCAAATCTTGCTTCTGGTGGGTCCCTGGAACTAAATATTTTGAGATGGGGGTCCGTGGTCAAATACATATAATTTTGGGGGTCTTTCACATGAAAAGGTCTGAGCACCACTGACATAGAAACATAGGTTTCTTCAAAAAACCTTAGAAGGATTTGAAATATTCAAAGATTTTCACGATAAAAAAATAGAAATAGCAGATCTACAAGCTTGCAGCGCCGCACTGTGAGCTTGTATATCTGCTATTTTTCAATAGTTAAAGCACAAAATAATTGTGCGGGGGCCCGCAGTGAATCCTTGTACCCAGGGCCCAGAATTTGGTGTGACACCCCTGAACATGAACAAACAACAGGTAAAAAAGTGAACATAAACAACAGCATTAATCAAACTCCAGCCACATCTGGAGTCAGTTTACAATCAACCAAAGGGTCAGAGTTCATTATAAGAACAAGCAGCAGAGAAAACACGTGGCATTCAGAGATAGAATAGTTTTGGATTCTGACAGAAAGCTTCAACATGAGCCTTAATTACCCATATGAAGGAAGTGACATTATTGTACACCTCATTGAAGTAACATTCCATCCGATCACATTAAACTGCATCTCCAAATACTAAAATAAAGTTGTGGTTTTTAAAACATTTTGGTCTGTTTATAATCATAACATGCATACGATAAAAAACGTGCAAAAATGTAATAATCTTCAAAAGCAAAGACATTGATACAGGTTTGATTATTTCTTTTTTTTTCTCTCTATTTTGCAAAACGTCATCTTTTCAGTCATTGAACAATAAAGCAGAACTGTTGAAATATTGCAACAAACTGAAAACACACCACGATGACGTGAAGCACATTTGATCCTGGACGTTTTATCCTGAGAACCCCCCCCCCCTCCCCCCCCAAAAAAAAGAAAAACACAGCTAACAGTAAGTTCTTTGAGCAGGAAGTACTTGGAGCCACACGTCAAACTGACTAGAAAATACTTCCTGTCACATTAAAGTTTAAGAACTGAGTATCACCATCAAGGGTTTCATATGGACTACATAATCCCGACGACCCTCTTACACGCTAGCTTTGGCATGAAGAACGGCTGGCATGCTAGCAGCTGCAGCTCCAAGGCATCACTGAAGAGCAGCCGTGAAACCTCACATTAATCCCAATCGAAAAACATTTCAAAGTGAAATTATCGGATAGATCAGTCAGCACAACAGTAAACATGTATGCAGCTCCAGGTATGGTAGCGTAGCAGTCTAGCACCTTTCCTTCTCTGATCTTGCATTCTGTCATTATGGCACAATCAGAAAATGCAGAAGAAAAATACTTCTCTTAAAAACAGGCTCAAATGCATATACATTATACAGTGTACGTGTGCGTGTACATACAACTGTATATCAGATTTCTATAAATTTCATTTAGAAATATATAGCCATGTATCACTCTTAAATGTGTCATTAAAAGACAGGCTGCCTAAATAAGAAAGCTGCCTTCAATTCTCTTAAAACAATTAATTGATTGTTCTCGTTAGCCGATTGGCTACCATGGCAACAACTAGCACTTTGAATCAGAAGCGCCAACTTATTGCCATGACAACTGCCTCTAGTCTACTTGTCTGGGATCAGTGACCATGGCTGTCTGGTTTTCTCATTCACAGGAAGCCGAAGAGCACTCACTGACTGGAGCCCAGTTCACAGCGTGGTGAAGGTGTTAGGCAGAGAACTAGCTGTGACACCATGGGTTAAAACTTTGCCCATGACCTTTATTGCATGAAGTTCACTCCCTCTACCCTCTATATACCCTGTTTTCCATCTCAATCCGCTTTACTGGGTCATGGAATAGAAATACCCTAAGGAATTATCTTTAAAAAAAAAAAAAAAAAAATCCCAATGTGGGAATATTGATCTGTAGAACTTCAGATGCTTGTGATGTTGATGGTTTTAGGACAGTGCAGGCTCCAGAGTTCACTGGGTCCTAAGGACAGTTTAATCCGAGTCACCAGTGTCCCAACGACAGCTGTTCTTAGCTCCTGTCAGATATCTGGGTAGAACTCTGTGTTCACGTCCACGCTGTGCAGAACAGACTTCTGTTCAGCCGTGGACATTCTGCTCAGAACCTCAGCAGACAGAGAGTAGCTGCTGCCTGACTTCTCCTCAAACCAGCTGTCCAGCGCTCGCTTGCCGTCAAAGTTAACAAGGGGAGGTCCATTCACAGCCAGGGTCAAAAGGTCATTCATCTGGTCCAGGGTGAGCCTAGAGCGACTGTTGTTCTTCCACATCTTCTGCAGAGAGTTGCGGCCTTTATCGCAGCAGGCCGTGGAGCTGGGCAGGACCCTCACCACCTGGACGATGCGGTTGAGCAAAGGGAAACGCTGCTTGTACCTGGAAATGTGACCGACCACCTCCTTGAAGCCGTTCACGTAGTAGTCGGCCTTCAGGTCCCTCCACTCCCCCACCACGCTTCCCCTTGCGTCTGTCCGGCCCTGGGCCTCGTTTCTGACAGAGGGCAACGTCTCCACGTGGTCAAAGATCAGCGAGATCTCATCCTCTCCGTAGCCCTGCAGGTCCTCGCGGCTCCGTGGCCAGGAGCTGAGGTCCAGGACGCGGCAGGCTTGGCTCACCGGCCGGCTCTGCTGGTCCAGCCTCTGGGCCAGGATGCCCTGGCTCCGCTGGCAGATCTTCTCTCGGATCGACTGGAACTTGGACTCTGCCACGCGCAGGTTCTTCAGGGCCACGCCGTTGAAACTCTCCCGGAAGTTTTCCTCAAACTCCTGCAGGTACTCCCCGGGGCAGTCGACCAGCTGTCCGATCTCCAAGATGGCATCCTGGATGCGCGCGTGAACCTGTGAAACCAGAAGATAGTCTCCCTGGAAGACAAAGGCTAGGCGGGAGAAGACGGCGATGACGTCCAACAGGAAGTAGATGAGCTTGACTGACTGGTAGTCCAGCAGGAACTGGAGCAGCGTCAGAGCGATGGCCGCAGCGTCAGCTCTCTGAGTCTGATTGCTGATCTCCTTCAGATGAGCCACGACTTCCAGGTAGTCTTTAATCAATGCATTCAGGACATTGGGCTCTCCGATAATCCATCGCACCGCCCGGATGTCTCCCAGGAACTCTGCCTCCTCTGAGAGGGTGGGGGCGCTAGAGCGGAGCTCCGACATCATGCGGGGGGAGTAGCGGTAGAAGCTGAGCAGCTGCTTCAGGTTGTTCTCCAGGTCTTCCAGACAGGTGAGCTCCTTCCCACTGATAGCATCTAAAACCTCCAAGTGTGGCCGGTGGATCATGACAGGCAGGCAGAGGATCCAGGGCAGAGTCTTCTGGATGGAGATGTACAGGTTGGCTCTCATTCCAGACGGGATGTTAGTTCCATCCACGCCTAACCCAACAACCGGCTGGTCCTGAAACCTCAGCCCCAGAACCCCGAAGGCTCGGTCCACAGCCTGGAGGTAGCCCTCCACGCTGGTCATGCCCAGTCTCTGTAGGGACAGGAACTCTGTGCTGGGACAGCCGTCACCGGAGGAGAACTGGACATAAAATGCCACCGTGTCAGAGAAGAGCTCGTCGTTCTGGGCATCCATAATGACACTTAGAAACGGAGACAGACGCATCTTCTCGGCCAGGTCCTCCTTCAGGGCGCCGGCGATGTGGTGGATTAGAATCTGACAGTCGCCCTCGTTAAGATACTGATCTACCACCTTCAGGTCACATTTCCTCAGCAGCTCGGCCAGGGGTCGGAGGTCAGAGAAAGGTCGTCCCTCAAGCGCCAGATGGTAGGCGGTGTTGAACAGCAGCATCATGTTGCGACACATCTCCTCTGTTTTCTCCGGGTGCATGCGGAGCTTGTACAGCTGGAGACACTTCTTGTGCAGGTTGCTCTGGCTGTGCAGCTTAATGGTGTGGATCTTGAACTGCTTGGATCCGATGATGAAGGCGGAGGTTCTCGAGGACTGGACGGTGTACTGACGACAGACGTGGCACCACATCTCGTTGAGCGTCTGCGAGTAGCGCAGGAACCAGAACTTCTTCAGCCACTCTTGTTTGAACCGTCGGATCCTACGGCCCGACGCCGCGGCCAGTTTGGCAGGGTCATCAGCAGAGGTCAAAAGTTCTGCACTGATGGATTCGTCGGCAGAGTCCATGTCCTGGTCGTCTTCGTCCAAAACCACTGGTCCTGGCGTCATGGGTTCATTTCCTACAAGACAAAAACACAACCAGAATGTGAACCCTACAACAAATTATACATATTATTATTATTATTATTAATAGCCTGCGAACACTCTCAGAGATTGACTTTTTTTTAGACTGTTCAAACTGAAATACTGTAACAAAATGAAATTAAATATTGTCATCACGTCTTTGTACTATGGCTATTATAATAAATTATTTAAATATTACGTATTTAAGAGTTTGAAAAATAAAATGGAAGAAACATTTGAAAGCTTTTAAAATATAAATTTAATGTAAATTAGAAATGTACAACAAAGTACAGAGCTGACATTCACAACATGAAATGAAAACAAGTGCAAAGGGAAACGGTTTCAGAAAACACATTCATATAAGTAAAATAAATTAGAAATGAAATCCCACAGCAATCATTCACAGTCACACAGACACACACAAGGCTTGTCCTGACGATTACGTTATACTATACTTCAATGGAAACGTAGAGGTAACAGGCTAGTCTAGTGTTTAAAGTATAAGTTCATATCCTGTCGATGTGCTGCTGAACAATACGCCTCTACCTAGTAATGGTCAGCCCTACAGTATGTAACAGTCTTGTAGCTTTGGGCCGGACAGCATCAGCCTCTCTAGCTGGCTCCAGGCATGTCCAAACATAGACATCAAAGGGGGCTGCCCTTTTATCCGTCTGTAAAAAGTGCCCTCGCCAGACCGTGAATGCAGTTTTTACTATTGTGAAAGAAATTGATTATGCTTAGTTCAGTGTGGTATCAAGCACCGAAAATAGCTGACCTCGAAGCTCAAAACGCGTTGTGAGCTTGGAGGTTCGGCTATTTTCGATATTTTCACCAAAAGGCCCTTTTCGAAATTTCAGCCTCTCCCTCTCTAACATTCTCTGCACGTCCCTGGCTGGCTCCACCTACCTGGCAGGTCTTCCACGGGTGCTTGCTCAGGAAGGGGCGGGGCCATAACCACCTCCACCCGCTCTCCACCTGCCCTGAACTGGCTTAGCTCCGCCTCCAGCTCCCTAATCCTCCTCTTCAGCCGGACACAGTTGGGACAGAAGGAGGACGTGGATGGCTTCTCTTCGCCATTTTTCTCCTCTTCCTCCTCCTCCACCTTCAGGTTAGCGTGAGTGCTGGAGGAGTCCAGCCCAAGCCCCAGCACTGGCACTTTACATTCACCGGTGAGATGTGAAGGCTCGCTTCGCTCCAGAGAAGCTTCGAGAACATCTTTAAAGATCAGGTCGATTTTCTTCTTCTTGGACGGAGGATGTTCGTCTGCCTCTCCGTCTCCTGGGTGTTTGGCGTGTCGGCCATGCAGAGCTGCAGACCACAGAGAGGGGCCTTTAGTGTCTGTCTCCAGGCCTAGATGGACTCTCGATGTCGTTCCTTGGTCTGGAACACAGTGGTATTAGCACGTTAGCGTACCAACACAATGCTCCACACATACATGACCAATAAACCTGATTAAAACTGGCACAGCACTTGTAGCGGGGGGCAATGTTTATAACTGTTCAACAAAGCTAAGAGAAAAAACAAAGTATGGGAAAAGGATAAGCTAAGACAACAAAGTTCAACAACATAAACCTGAGGTGCTTACCTGTAGCAAAACTTTCCAGGAAATGTTTTATGCTCTTCGTGGGGACTTAAAGGTTCTGACAAACGGAATTCAAAAAGTCCAATCAGAACCATCTACCTCTGGGATGTTTAAAAAAAAAAGGATGTATCTTGATCCATATTGTAATGTGGAGTACAGTAGCTTCTCAAGTTCTTAGTTTATATATTTTATATATATATATATATATATTATTTCAAGGGGTTTTAGAGTGGAGAGTGTGGTAGAGAGACAGGAAAGGGGGAGAGATGGGGGAGATGAGACAGGAGCCAGAGTGGAACTCAGATCCTCACAACTCACAAGAGGTATGTCTTCATAAAGCATATTTTAGACAGCATTTTAGATAGGTCACATATAGGTACCAGTTACTGTTAATATTATTATTTAGCTGTCTGTCTCAGTTCTGAACACACTTTTATTATGTTTGGGACAAGGAAAACCTCTAAACTACAAAGCTTCATTAAAACTCAACAACACTGAAACATCCTCAGCTACTGTACCTGGAAAGAAATGGCAAAAACATTCTAATTAACACTTTCCAGTTAATTGTAATATAACCGACATTTACTGTATACAGTAGGCCTATGTAAGCAGTATAATATTTGTTATACTGGTAATGGAGAAACGGTTGACTGTGATTTAAGAACAGATCTGATCGCTATAGATTTTAATGGCCCAGAGTTACAGTAGGCTCAGGGATAAAATTAGGATTTAGTGCTGGATGTTAGGCTATGAGAAGAGAATAGAATAGAACAACATGCTGCTACAGAGCTACCAAGCGGTGCTGGAGTTCACTTCCATTCAGTTCTACAAGAAACCGTGATCTAGTTTAATTTGGCACAAATGTTGACACATTCACAGGTTTACATATTATGGGATTTGACCAAATCTGATGGATGTTGATGAAACTCATTCAGAGAAAAACAAGATCTGAAGTCTTCATTTTAAAAGGTATTATGTGTTTGCAATTCAATGTAATAAAATTCGAATGAGAAATGATTTTATTTTTATGCAGTGGCACTCTAACAGTTTGGATTTAGAAGGTAACCAGTGAAGCTGCACAAAGTGATGCAAACCTATTGTAATGAAACCAGTGCTTGCGTGCCAGTGTCTGCAAATGTGCCCACCAGAGGGCGCTGTTGTTTTGTCACTGATATGCATAAAGATATGCATAATAGGAAGTTCCAACACCTCCTCTGTATGAATAAACTACAGAACATCCAAAATCTTGCTATCTTGCTTTATCTAAAAAAAAAAAGAGTCAAAGGCAAAATCTTAATATTAAAATCCTAAAATACTGCCCTGGTTTAATTTCAAGACCAGACTATAACTGTGACTTCCTATAACTAGCTATTACATACAGTATGGCTGTGATGTCTATCCTTACACTGAGCAGTAAACTAAAGCTTCACTGTCAGTGTCGATTAGATCCCAACAAATAAGGCAAGGTGGAGTTCTCAAGAAGAAATAGTGCATACATCCAATCAAAAGTCCAGGTGACAAATGGCAGATCAAAATCGAAAACGAATAAAGTCCACACACTGGTTCCTCAGCTACACATTTTTTTTTAATTATCAGTCTCTCGATACCTGTGATAACTGATTATTTTATTTTTACTTTTCATCTGTGCACCTTCACTTAACATAAAGCAATGGTATTTTACTTTACTGATTTATAACCTGATTTCTTTACTTTTCTTTATCTGTTTGATTATTTTGTTTGCTTAAACTTAAAATGTCAAATAAAACTTTAATGCAATTAAATATTAAATCATAATAATTCATTAGAAGATCTTGCACTTTTTTGCCAAAATATTGGTCTAAACATCGGAAATATGTGGACTAGGACTCTCCCAAAACCGGGATTGGACCCCAGAATCTGGGGGTATATAATAAAATTAATAAAATTAATACAGACACTTCCTTTCTCAGTCTCACCTGCATCCAGGTTACAGTCGATGCGTTGCTGGGAGACACTGTGCAGCCGTCTCATGTAGTCGTCACTGTACCAAACCCTTAGCCGCGCCCCCACCTTTAACCCCCGGCTGACCCGGAAGTAGATATGTCCTGCATGTTGGAATGCCGTCAGGTTCCTCTCAGCTTCATCGGATGAAGTACGCACATACCTGCGAAGACAGACAGATTGATAGACAGATGCGGAGAAGGTCAGATGTAGAATGAATGAGAATTACTTGATTGCTCTGATTCCAAAATGTACCACTACTGGTACTTATAACTATAACTTATAGTATAAGTTATAGTTATTTATCAACCTTTTCAGGCCGCAATATAAAGACACATAAATGAGCACACGAGCTCCTTAACTACTGGTTGTAATATCGTATTTAGTTTTTCCCCTTCTGCTTAGTTTCAGATTTATTTCATGTTAAATAAAAAGTACCCAAAGGACATTTCTGTTAGTGCTGGAATTTCTTTCTTTTTTTTGTTTGTTCAAGGTTTCTTTATTATTTTTACAACTTGTATATTATTCACAAAAATATACAAAAGATGATGTATTTTATCCCCCCACCCCACCAAAGGAGTGCTGGAATTTATGAACTCTTCTGAGCTGTGCCCCTGGTAAAGACACTACTTGTTCAGACTGAGTTGTGCTTGCATTCTCTTAGGTTAAGTTACACTGACTTCCAAACATGCAGGTATTATACAGTCAATGACGCTGCATACCTCATCCAGTTGGCTTTGGCCTCATCACTGCCATCTATGGACCTGTATGTGTTATTGGCATCAACCACCTAGAAACATCCAACACAATATCAATTAATATAATATACCTGCAAGCAGCGATAAAGTGGCCAAGCCAGGACAAAGTAGGAAAGCAAAAAAGCAGCAAGGAAAAATAGCAGGAAAAGCCAGAAAAGTGGGAAAAGAAATCAAAGAAAAACTAGAAGCAGTGTTCTTCCGAGAACAGGTCTCCGGCAGGTCAGGTAGGTTTTTTTTGGCCTACTGGTGCCACTATAATAGGTAAAATGCAGGGCAAAGGGTTTTCCTTAGCCTCTGGGAAGTGCGCATACAAAGTTTTACACTGTTCAGTGGAGTTATAGGTAATAGCGCTACCATGAGGCTGATTTGTAATTTTTTAAGTAACATTTTTCCTCGGCCTGGTGGGAACGTGCGTGCACAAAAGCTGTCGGAATAATAATATTACCAAGTTCAATAGTGGCTATGGTGATATTAATATACATTATCTTATTCATTCAAACATTCAAACTGTGTCTGTCTATTGATCCTTCCAGCCACCCAGGGTCTATGAATAACTCTTCCAGCTGAGAGCCAAGACCATTAACCACATTAACCCTGACATCCATTTGGGGAATTTGGGCACATTTTCAATAGTCAAATAGTCTTTTCAGCTATTTTTGCTACTCAGCATTCAACAAAGTATATTAAACAGGCGGCTTTCATAATGTGTTGTATACTGGTTCTACTGGTTTTCTGTTGGTTAGATCAGTGTTTCCCAAACAATGGGTCGGGACCCATTTTTATTTCAGTCAATATCCCCCTTCATGCAACTTGTTCTAGCAAAAGAATATACTGTAAATATATAAATAGTGAAAATAACAAGCTCACAACACGTTGCAATACATACGGCTTCCGTGGTTAATTCTTAACGATTTTTTTGTACGTTTGGATCCCAGGGAGACTCGAGACTCGAGCTGAAAAGGTTTGGGAAACTCTGGAATAGATAATACTTGTACCCGTAATTGCCGGACTATAAGCAGCGGCTTTTTTCCCATGTTTTGAACCCTGCGGCTTATACAACGGTGCGGCTTATATAAAGATTTTTTACAGCTAACGGCCAGTTAGTTAGTTTTACAATGGTCTTTAACAAGGATTTATATATAGATTTTTGAGCGGTGGTCACACCGTCTCCATAGCGTGGCCGTGTGTGTATCCGTGTGTGTCTGTCTGTCTGTCTGTCTGTCTGTCTGTCTGTCTGTCTGTCTGTAGCCTGAGGTGTATGTAGCCTCAGTACATCTGGGTGACCAGAGAGGTGCTGTTGAGTCTAGCTTACCCTGAGCATCAACTGCAACCAGTTGGGGCCTGAGTGAGCAAGTATGGCTCACACTCTCTCTCTCTCTCACGCACACGCACACACCCCCCCCCCCCCCCCACACACACACACACACAAGCTGGGTGAGCAACGCACACACGCACGCAGCCACGCACACACACACCTCTGTGAGCAACACACACACACACACACACACACACACACACACACATGCACGCACGCACGCACACACACCCCCACCCCCACACACGTGCAGGCACCACCGCTCACTTCAAACTTGGGTTTGATTTTATAGCTAACGGCCACCAGGGGCACTCTAGCGGGAAGCAGGAGGGACACCTGCACCTTTTTTTATCCTAAATGTAGCTGGTGCGGCTTATATTCAGGTGCGGCTTATAGTCCAGCAATTACGGTACTTACTATCCAGGAGAAGAAGCCGGTTGACTCGTCCTTGTTGACCAGTTCTCCTTCATACGGGCCAAACAGCGCCCCCCTGGGGATGTTTTCAACCAGGCAGCGGACATCGGTCTCTTCTCCCTCTGTGAACACTTCCAAGCCCACGGGCACAGAGAGCGCCGCCCTGTTGGCGCTGCCTGGTGCTACAGGAGTGTCGGGGATGAAGAGTGGAGGGCCGTGGGTTGAACACTCTTTCTGAAAATACTCTTCACACTCCTCACAGACTACGCACGCACACACGCACGCACGCACACGCACACGCACACGCACACGCACACACACAGTTAATGGACTCTCATACACAATGTTGTTTCTGTCATTCAATGTTATATGAGTTAGGAAAAAAGGACCTCAATTGAAACAAGCCATAGCCTTTTTTTTTTGGATGTATCCTTTTAGTTGGCCTTGTACCAGTGAACTGTACTGTCACAAAACTGTACCTTTTCCTATGCAAACTTCTAATAATGTTTTTCAATCAATCAATCAATCAACCAGTACAACTAAATATTCAGTTCCTCCATCTGCAACATAAAATCAAAAATCAAATCAACTTTGAAGTGAGCAGTGGTGCGTCTGTGTGTGTGTGTGTGTGTGTGTGTGTGTGTGTGTGTGTGTGTGTGTGTGTGTGTGTGTGTGCCCATGCGTGGCCGTATGTGGCTGTGTGTGTGTGCGTGCGTGTGCCTGCCTGCCTGGCCTGTGCCACTTGGTCACCTGGTGACCAGCGGTATTGCCATGCTACAAACATACACACACTCTGCCTGGCCTGCTCAATAGCACCACTTGATCACCCAGGCCTGCAGGCCTGTTGGTCACCAGCGGTATTGCCATGATACAAACAAACAAACAAAACTACACACAAACCCACGCTAAGGAGACGGTGTACCACTTCTCAAAAATAGTAAGGTGATACAAAGGTGAGAGACACAGTAGGAAATATTTCCATGATCCTCGAAAGATCATGGAAAGAGGTAGAGGTACGAAAAAGAGTAAAAGTTCAAAGTAACTACAAGTTGTTAGAACTGTAAATAAATGACAGATGCAAATATTTCAGTCAAACAGACAACTCACACCAAAGGTCTATTTCCTGGTTGCTCATCGTGTTGCCATGTTGACTGTTGATTGACAGTTTGTCTCCTTACTCCGCCACTTCACTTCCCCCTCTGTTGACAGAGAGGAAGCATCACAAATTATTTTGTCAATAATTATAATACAAGTAACACTCCCTAAGGTCGAGTAGCGACCGTCAGATCTTTTAATACGGCACATTTAAAGGAGTAGTTCACCCCCAAAATGACTTTTTTTCTATCGATTACTCACGCCATGGAGAGTAGAGTTCAATAATATTTTTTGGTTTTTGTCACATTCCTAAGACAAAATTTTGATTCGAGTACATTTACCCCCATTTTATTGAACTCTACTCTCCATGGCATGAGTAATCAATAGAAAAACAGACATTTCGGGGGTGAACTACTCATTTAAGTCATTGGGAGTACAGCTATTTTTCTGATCTTGACTTACCTTTTCAAGTCGTCGCGAAATATCTTCAGAGATTAATAGGGTGATAAGCTTATGCTGAATGATCAGGTGCCGTATCTTCCCAAGGGGCTATATGGCAGCTACCCAATCGACACAGAATAAAAGTCCCATGGTGTTAAATGACAGCGACAGCTGACCAATTAGCAGGCACGTACACACATAGACATCAAAGGGGGCTTAAACCCCTGCCCTTTTCCGTAAAAAAACAGACCATGAATGCAGTTTTTACTATGGCGAAAGAAATTGATTATGTTTAGCTCAGTGTGGTATCACTGAGCTGCGACACGTTGTGAGCTTGGAGGTCGGCTATTTTCGATATTTTGCCTCTCTAACATTCTCTGCACGTCCCTGCCAATTAGCACAGTTAAAGGTGTAAAATGGGCTGAACTGGTATTGTGAGCTTCTTTATCTCGTTTATCTGGGTGCAAAGTAACCAAAAACAACAAGTCAAAAACTGCTTCCATTCAACAGTTCACAGAATGACTGCATAGTAACAACATGGGCAAAGTCCGCCAACCCGAGATATTCCACTGGAATCAGATACGGTAATTCGCTGTTTTGGTGTTTTCACTGATTGTTTTGGTTGCCCAAAAACATCCAGACAGTGAAAACACAATGTACAGTGAAAAGTCAATGTGTCTCTGCAGGTAAACACCACACTACAGGCTGGTAACTGCTGCTATAGATAGAGAGAAATGGACGTATTATTTTGCGATGTAAACACAGGGCAAAACTACAATGTTATATTTAAATGATAATGAACTTTGTCCTCATATATTGATTAAAGTGTTCAATAACCACTTGAACCCTATATACCTTTTTGACCGTGATCCTCCAGGTTTCTATCCTTGGTCCTGCCTTTTTTAGCAACACCAAATCTCTATAGGTAAAAACATGGTCGTACGGTATTTCAATGAATGTTCACCTATTATGACATACCCAGAAAAGGGACGCTATATGTTCAAAATGCTATTTTTTCATTGTCTTTGTGAACAAATAAGGTTATGTGATGGATATGTTATCACTTGGCATTCATCATCGTCCTCAAATCCAACCTTGAGCACAGCTAACAGACTGGTCTTTGGCTCAGGCTGACAAGCCTGCCCTCATGTTGGATGGGTTCAGGCAAATGAATGCCCTGCTATATTGCACGTGAAAACTAATTGAAAATACAGAATGCAGCCTAAATGTACACTGCCCTGCACTCAAACTCAACGGCAGGGATCTTCAACGTTTTCAGGCCAAGGACCCCTTAGTTGAGAGAGAGTTGAAGCAGGGACCCCCACAACCTTTTCATAGATTCCATATAGTTTCATTGTTTGACTTTTATTTTTTATTTTTTTGTATTTTGGATTCATGTCAATTTGAGTTTTCAGATATTTAACCACTTGAACTGACAATAAAATTGACCTTTCACTCTTTAATTAGTTGTCTCTTTTCCCCCTCTACACCAAAGCTCTTTGCCAAAAATAGCCGATCTACAAGCTCACAGAGGCGTTGTGAGCTTGTAGATCTGCTATTTTTGTCTAAAGTTCTCAGAATAAGGACACTAGGGACAGGGTTCAAGTGGTTAATATAAAAAAGAACAACAAATGTTTCTATCACACGAAAATGTGGAGGACCCCCTATAGTAACTCTGAGGACCCCCTAGGGGTCCCGGACCCCATGTTGAAGACCCTTGGACTAGTGTTTTTATTTCGGCTCCATGCAGTGACCTGTCAGCCCTGCAGGATGCATGCCTCCTCGGTGTGACTTGAGGTCAGCTCTCCTCTGCACAAGTTCACTGACACTGTCACACTCACAACAACACACACTTGCATAATATTTACTGTGTAGCCTATTTCATTTTATTATTATTAGACAGAGTGACAGCCAATGATTCTGCTTAAGACACGTATATGCCTACACTAATACCGGCTTCATAAAGACAGGTGACGATCATTAAGACATATTATTTACTGATGTTACAGGCTGCGCAATAATTACAAAATCCGATGACCGTTTGTTTCCTGGCCGACAGGATTGAGCAATTCGTTTTTCATTAATCACTAACATAAAACACTATTACATAATGATCGTATGCTGTGTTATTACTGTGTTATTATCATCGTTACAACGCATCGGACAGACTTCTAAAACCGTGTCATTTTGTCCAGATGTGAAGTCTCGGTGTTGACTTTTAAAGAAAGAAGAAAAAAAAGAGGACTACAGAATCAAAAGGCAACTAGGCAAGTGAGCGACAGAGTTCCATTGAAGTTCCAACAGATCTAGGTGTTTACAGTAAGTGAATCCGCAGCATATTTTTGGTGTTTTTCTTTTGGGTGAATATAAAACAGGAGCTGTGTCGTAGTTTGCAGCTTTCAGTCTGCAGGCTGTTGGCAATCTGCCTGCCGTTTTCGGAAGCCATTTTCATTTTGGCCACATTGGCGACTAAAACATAACTCACCTTCTGGAGAGAAAAGCCCCCCCGGAGTCCCCAGACCCTCCCCCGGTCTTTGTGCTCTGACCGATCGCTGACTGGTCGCACTGGTTTCACTGGGTTTACAGCCTGGGCGACGCAAAGTTTCTCCCCCTCCTCCCGTTCATTATTGCATCGAGTCGGTCGCCTGCTGGAGCTTTGACCACCATTTTTTTATCACAGGAAATGACATGGAAAACGGAAGAAAGAAAGAAGCCAATTGCACAAAAAATGTTAAGTTAGCCTACAGTGCGATTTAAAAAAAAATATAGGGCTATAAATTATTTCGGCTTTTCAGGTCCCCGTACCCCGGGCGCCCTCTGCCATTACTGGCCATACACTGCCACGTTTCATATTTCATTTCGTTGAGGCATTTATTTTCTGTTATTACTTATTAGACACACAGTTATAGGCAGCCCACAGACAACCTTAACCTCACGTATAGCCATGAGTAATCGGTAGGCTACAGTGACTACTTTACCAGAGCCTATAAAGCCAATGTCAAAATAAAATGTCCCTGTCCTCTGTGATGCCAATGTCAAAATAAGATGTCCCTCTCCTCTGTGGTAGCCTACCAATCAACTGTATAAAACAGATCATGCAGTGATTCGCAACCCCTTTAAATTCAAGGACCCCCAGTTTATTTGAAATTGATAAGGCTTTTTTGTTTAATTATATAAATTCTACTCAGAGCATGTAACCAAATGGACCATAATCTTACTCTAAAGATCCACCAGAGACCCAGATTATAAAACTAATAACACCCTAGCTCCTTTCGGAACCAGCTAATGACACCCCAAGAACAAAGCCACCAAGGAACACATGCTGATTTTCACAATTTATTAACAAAATGATAAAATAAATAAATACAAATTGATCAAATGCTCCTAATATCAATGTGTCCCCATGTGCCCTACAGTATTGTCTAAACACTGCATACAAGACGGAGGTAAGAAACCCAGCAGACCAATGACAACAGGCCAACACAAAAACAACATACAGAAAAAGAAAAGAAAAAAAAAAGTTGAAGAATTAAACACAGTCCTTTCCAAAACTATTATGAAAAAATACAAACAATTATACAAATATTCAGATTGTGTAATTTACCAATTTACACATTATTCAGCACAGCAGATGAACTGGTACTGTACTTGTATCGCTACAATGCATCTCACCAAAATGGAAGATAATTAAAAAAGACGTTTTTCATTTTTTGCACTCAATACACCCCCCAACGGACTCAGCAGTGGATGAGGTAAAAAAGCTGAAGGTGTGAATGACGGAGGGGTGATAGGATGAGAATGAGAGTCAATGGACAACACTAGAAGGCCACAGTCATGACTGCCATCATCTGGAGAACAAACCCCAAACACAACAATAACAACACTCTGCTAAACCAATAATTAAATAAAAAAATAAAAAACAATCAAACTGGAGATGAATCTTATTTATGAAATGCATAAAAATAATTGTTTTCCCCTTTTTAATTCCTGTTTGATAGAAGATGCCGTGAAACGTTTTGGTGAATGCACACGATGCTGAGATGTGACAGCCAGCCGGCAGATATGTAGCCAATACATACAGTACATACATACAGGCTTCCAGATAAACGAAGAAAAGAATACAAAAAATAAAAATAAAGTACATTTCAAATGTTCTTTGGATATACTGGTTTGTATTGTCTGAGGATAGGAACGAAAAGGGTTGTTCTCATCTATTCTAGACTAGAGAAACACAGACCTCTCCACCACCGTCAACCAGCGTTGTGCATCAACCAAACCTCGAAAAAGATGCTGTCCTGCAGACAGACAGCACGGAAAACGACGGTGCATAATAACTGTCAAAGTTCATGATTAGTGCGGGTTTCTACGTTGGACAGACATCTAAGTGTAAGTTATACTCCATCGCACGGCGGCGACGGTGGTCAAAAAAAGATCAGTTATTTTTGGAAATCGATCAGTGCTGTCTGTGCAGGACAGACTGAGGCAAGTTGATGAGCTCTCCTGGTTTCCCACCGAGCCTCTGGATGGAGAGCTGTGTCGGCTTAACACAATTAAAACACCACATAGAACATACACTAAGTAACACTATAACATCAGTGGACACCTCTTGTAATCAATGTTTCTAATAAATGCCCTTTATTCCAACGACTGGAGCTACAATGACCCGGACAAATGCGTGCTTCCAATGTTGTGGCATCAGTTCTTGGACAATCTCCTCCTGCCCTCACACCTGAACAAGAAATATGCAAACCAGAAGTAATCGCATCAAGCACATCAAGCGTCCAACCACGCTGCTCTTGTGGCTGAATAGAAGCAAATTGCAGCAGCAATGTTCCAATTTAGTTCAAAACATTCCAGAACAATTGGAGAATGTTATATTGTCATTTTGAAACAGGAAACAACCTGTTGCCACAAAATTGGAAGCACACAATTGTCTAGATGAATGTAATTGCAGCTGTAGCATGAAATCTCCATTCACTGGAACCAAGGGTATTAATTAGAAACACTTTGTGTCCACTGATATAGTGTATGTAGTAACTATGCTAATACCATAGTTTGCATGTTAGGAACAATAACTTAGTAAACATATTAGTTACCTAAGATATCATAGTAAAACGATTCACCTGTTAGTAATGTTACTGATAGCATGTTAACATGCAACATAGTTGACATGATAGTGAGAAGTGTGGAATTGTGTACTGTGTGTAGTTGTAGAAAGTATAGTTGTACATGGTGTAATTTCCATGGGAGTGGTTAGCTTGTTCAAATATGGTGCATCTATA
Source organism: Nannobrachium achirus (assembly GCF_963921795.1). Lineage (NCBI taxonomy): Eukaryota > Metazoa > Chordata > Actinopteri > Myctophiformes > Myctophidae > Nannobrachium > Nannobrachium achirus. Next base: position 54,488,695 of record NC_137820.1, read on the forward strand.
GAGGGTGTCGTTGTAGAGGCTAACTGCCCTGTTAAATCATGTTTTACCAAAAGGTAAAATAAAAAGGTGAAAAGTGAATTTCACGTAAAAATAATAATAAAAAAGGTTTTACAAAATGAAAGCCCCAAAGCATAATATGTATATCAAAAAGGTTTGACAAAATGTTGTATAAAAACTTGCATAAGAAGGCATGCTTTCCACCTTGCTGATTGGTCAGATTGGTTGCTCGTTGGGCCTGGTTCTGACCAATCAGTGTGCGGTTTAGTTTGTTCATTCCAAATGGATGCAGTCAACATGGCCTGACTCAACTCAGTGAAACGTTGAACCCCGTTTACACCTGGCATCGACATGTCTCGCATCTGCATATTTATCCAAATTCCCAATGCCATTTACACCTTACATTAAAAATATGATCCTGCTGTATACACTGAAATCAGATCTCTTTTTACTCATGCAAAATACAACCTGCTGTGCTTGTGACTTCCTCCTAGTATTTACATATTTTAGAAAGAGGACAAGCACATACAGTACACTATTGTTTTCTATAAACACAGTCATCTGATCTTTTTTTTAAATAAATCACAATTTAAAAAACATTAATTGGTAGTTAATATTATCTTCTTTTTTTCCCCTTCGGATCCATTTACAGCTTCCTTTCACATAGCAGTTGTATGTGGTTTGTAACATTACATTTGATCACTAATCCCAGGTCTAATGCCAGGTCTAAATGGGTTCAAACTCCATTGAGAGGAAAGGATGAGCAATTTGACAGAAAATAGATGGATTGAGACCAGCCTTCGGTAGAGATGTCATTAATATCAAAATGAATATTAATACTGGCCAAAACGAAAAGTGCTTAAAATAAAACAAACCCTCTAGTCACGATGACAACCATTGGCTGACAGAAGACGCAAACCTGAAAGTCAAATCTTTAAAAAAAAGGAATAAAGGAAACGGATTTAAGGCAACTGCTAATCCCAACACAAAAGTCACTATCTGATCAAATCAACAGCATCCTGGGAAATAAAGTTCCAACTTGCATTGACAACCTGCAGTCTAAAAGTGAAGAGAGACTGGATCCATGTTGTGCTCTAAATGTGGAACAAACGAGATAGGATGGAGGGAGAAATACAGATGAACAGACAGACAAATAGAGACAGGAACAATCAGAGAGACAGACAGACAGACAGACGGAGGGCTGTAGAGGAGTTGCTGTTTGTAGCGTTAGTAAGGTTTAAATGAGTCACAGTGCAACAAGTCAAGACAAATATTAAATCTGCTGTTTGAAGAAAGAAAGGCACTCCATGTACCTAGAGAGGGAACCAGCCACAGACACCGTGTTTTAACATGTACAGGGACGTGATGTCACCAACTCACTGAGGATTGTTCCTGTCCAGAGCAGAGTTGACACACATGCAAGAGAAAAACCAATGCATGAAAATCTCAAGGATCTGTTGTTAAAAAAAAAAATAAAAGATTGTAGTTGTGTTATAGAGTTGGAATTGCATCTTTTGGTCAAACAGTCCATTCCCTTCAATAATAAAATGGCTCAAATCAGTACGTAAATATCAAGAGGGGGAGACATTAACCACAGAACAACATGATACCGTGAACCAGAACATGAAGACAACGTTTCCTCCAACAGATGACTGTCTGGGGACCGTCTGGCTGAAGTCTGATTGACATGCTGTGTTAGCCAATCAGATGGTGGCTAGGATATGCTGATATGGTCAACATAATATCATATCGATATGGAAACAGTACAGTACCACATCCTTAATTTCTTAATGACTTGTTTTGCTAGATAAAGGTCTTCAGAATCTCTACATCATACCCAATCCTCCTCCATTTCTACAATTCTTTACATATTTACTCAGACTAATCACCCAAAGGATATTATTCTGATTCCATTTTGTAGCAAAACCAAAAAAGTAAAAAAAGAAAAATCAAGGATGGTGAATACACATTATAGTGACTAATATTCAAATGAAGCTAAATAATCTACAGAGTTCATTGCAACTCGAGGCACACAGATCAAAGGGTTTGTTAACGATCATAGCCTATCAGCCAATCAGAATCTCAGATCAGTCAAGATCAATTTATCCGAAAGACAGGGCCAAATTAACTCACCCAGTTTCAGCCCAGTGACTGATATGTATTATGTTCCATACAGAAAACGTGTGTGTGTGTGTGTGTGTGTGTGTGTGTGTATTGGGAGGGGGGGTGATTAAGTCCAGGCATTCCTCCTGAAACATGAACTAGACAGACAGGAGCAGGTTTCAGTCATACAAAAATATTGGCAAGTTGGGGATAAACTCACATTACAACAAAGAGATGCATACTCTGTTTTAGTTCCATATGTAACGTACAAAAAGCTCTTCAGCACTTATTTGTTATGCAGCAAGCTTGTGCTTTAAGTCTGAGGGTTTGTGGTATTTCTCCCTTCACAGCAGGTTCATACAACAAACCCTCCCTCATCGAGGAAAAAAAAAACTAACTTTTAGGTTATTGTTTATCGTGCTCTCCCTCTCTCTCCTGTGTGTCTGGGGGGAAATGGTATAAGATTCTTAACTACACAATGTCAATCAACTTGATCACTTGATCTCTCAATACAGTAAGTAGACTTTGTCCCTGCTGGATTTGGATACAATAGCATTTTGGCAGTTCAGAATTCAACAGAAATATACAGAATGCAAGGATCACCACTTTTAAAAGAGGATTCCTTTGTGTTTAACAACGCCAGTCTAACATACGTACATCTTTCACTACAGACTGGGTTCAAGGACACAGAAAGCACTTATTTCTGGAGACTAGGAAGACCTGAATATCTTTTCCTATATTAAAAAAAAAAAAAAAACACACAGCCCAGATAGATAAGTTTTGTGTGTTGACATTGCAATATTGCAATTTTTCACATTTAGTGCTCACAGTTGACACACTTGACTCACAAAATGAAACTCAATCACTACACTTGACCGACACCACTGAAAACATCTGTTAGGCTAACCACACACACGTTCAATTTCCTCTTCATATCGACAAAACCCCCACCCTCCCTCGCTAGCTAGCTCAGCATTCTACAGCACCAAACCTTTTAGTAAGTATTAACTTTTTAGGGTCTGATTCTGCCTAAAGTGGTGGGCTGGGGGTGGGGGTAGGAAACTGTCTGTTGAATTGCCATGAACGTCCACCCCCTGGCGTTATACAAAAAATAAAAATACTGAATAGAGGGCATGGAACTGGTGTATCAAGTGATGACATACGGATGAGAGGTTCAATGTCCTGGGGCACTGAACCACACCCACAGCCAAACCCCACCACCCACACCTCTTTAGACAGCACCAGAACCGCACCTAATGTATGACTCTTTTCGACTACCAAGAACTAAGTAAACCGTGCCATAGAACGCATTTCACGGGCTCTGGATTTGTTTCCATACGTTACGGCTCAGTTTTTAATTAAGCTAATTTGGGTCCCTGCTCAGGTGGTGGTACTACTAACCCTGACCAGTGGTGTAAAGTAACATTTACCTAAGTACTGTACTTAACACTTTTAGTGCCTATCCCGAAGTACTTCGGGGAGATATACAGTTGGGATCACTTCAAAATAAGAGGCACCTAATGTACAATTTGAGTTATATTACGAGTTATATGAGTTATTTTTTACTTGAGTATTTTCCAATTGCCAATACTTGTACTTATACTCCACTACGTCTCAGCTCCAATTATTGTACTTTTACTCCACGACATTTATTTGAGAACTTTAGTTACTAGTTACTGTGTAGATTTTGATTATTATTACAAAACATACATTAACCATACATTAACCACTTCAACCATATATACATTTTGGCTATTTTCAAAAGATTTTTATACATTTGAAAACGTGAAATGGGACATTCTGCACAATGAGTACTTTCTACTATTGGTGCTTTAAGTACATTTGATACCAACACTTTAGTACTTTCACTCAAGTAAATGTAGAATTCCGGACATTTACTTGTAACAGAGTATTTCTACATTGCGGTATTGATACTTTTAGTACAAAATGTGAGTACCTTTTCCACCACTGGTACTAACCCTGACCTGGGACCACAGAACTCATACTTTCAAAATGTTTTTCAAAAATAGCTGATCTAAAAGTTCACGACTTGTGAGCTTGTACATAGCTTTTTTTATTTTAATGATATAACTCCCCCTTCAGGAGTGGTTGTGGTTATAATAGAAACCAAAACCACACAAAACTAGGTTTCCCTTCATAGTCGAAAAGAGCCATGAGTTCCCTCGCCTGCTTATCATCATAGCCCTGCTCCCTCAGAGCCCCACCCACACAAGAACCCCACACATTTTAAACGAGGCCTCCCTTACGAAGCCCCGCCCACTCCCGCTGCAGTAGCAGGCACACGCTGGGCTCAAATCAGGCTCAAATTCAACCTTTCCCTCCATACATTTCCTACTTGTTGGCATGACAACACTGGGACATAACCGTTAACCTTTGGGGTTCGTGGGTTATGTGAGCTGGGCTGTGGCTCTACCACTGACACAGTCTGACAATACGATGCAAACAAACAACATTTATACAGATTGGCAACTTCAGGGCGCCATGCGGCGCAAGCGAAAAGTCTTTTTTCGTTTTTTTTATATATATGTTTTAGATTCGGCAGCTCAGAGAGACGTTAGCGTTTTTTTCTTTTTTTTTTACTTTTTACTGTCCGCACTGCTGAGCAGGGCTGGCAAAGAATGCTGGGAAGGTTCTGAGGTTTTGCCGTTGTTGCCGTTAGCGACCTCTTCCTTTTTAGTCTCCGCTACAGTCTCTGGCCTGCCGGCGGCCATCTTGGTGTCGGAAATGGTGGGGGTGTGGCTAGAGCCACTGTCGGAGCAGCCGTTGGTCGTTGCTACTGTAACTGCCACCAAGGAGGGGCCCGGGTCAGGGTTGGCCAATTGGCCGGCTTCAGTCTCCACCCTCACCACTAAACCCAGCCCAAGTCCCACCCTAGCAGGGCTGTTAGCCGATTGGCTGGCAGGTTCCTGTGGAGGAGGAGCCTTACCCTCGCTGTCACCTCCACCTGTCTCAGAGACGACTCCTCCTGTTCCTCCTGTCTGGCTGCTGCTATCAGCACCTCCTTCCTCCTCCTTTCTGTCTCTATCAGCCTTCTCAGAGACACAACTGGCTCCACCCACACAGCTGATTGCACCCACACCAACGGTCACTGCCACACTGCTTACCACGCCCACATCCTTGGACTGGGCCCTGGCTATGTCGGCCTCCTGGCCCCTGGCCGTCTCCGACTCCTGGCCCCTGGTTGTTTCGGCAACATGGCCCCTGGCTGTGTCAGCGCCCGGGACCCTGGCTGTGTCAGCCCCCGGGACCCTGGCTGTGTCTGTTCCTGGAACCCTGGCTGTGTCGGCACTCTGGCTCCTGGCTGTATCAGGGACCTGGGCCCTGGTTGTTTCAGGGACCTGGGCCCTGGCTGTATCAGGGACCTGGACCCTGGTTGTTTCAGGGACCTGGGCCCTGGCTGTATCAGGGACCTGGGCCCTGGCTGTTTCAGGGACCTGGGCCCTGGCTGTATCAGGGACCTGGACGATGGTTGTTTCAGGGCCCTGGGCCCTGGTTGTTTCAGGGACCTGGGCCCTAACTGTATCAGGGACCTGGGCCCTGGTTGTTTCAGGGACCTGGGCCCTGGTTGTTTCAGGGACCTGGGCCCTGGTTGTTTCAGGGCCCTGGGCCCTAACTGTTTCAGGGACCTGGGCCCTGGCTGTTTCAGCGACCTGGGCCCTGACTGCAACGGGGATCTGGGCTCTAACTGTTTCAGCAACCTGGGCCCTAACCGTTTCAGGGACCTGGGCCCTAACTATTTCAACGACCTGGGCCCTGGCTGTTTCAACGACCTTGGCCCTGACTATATCAGGAACCTGGGCCCTGACTGCATCGGGTACCAGTGCCCTGGCTGTATCAGGTACCAGAGCCCTGGCTGTATCGGGTACCAGAGCCCTGACTGCATCGGGTACCAGAGCCCTGACTGCATCGGGTACCAGAGCCCTGGCTGTATCAGGTACCAGAGCCCTGGCTGTATCAGGTACCAGAGCCCTGGCTGTATCGGGTACCAGAGCCCTGGCTGTATCGAGTACCAGAGCCCTGGCTGTATCGGGTCCCTGAGCCTTGACTAGATCGGGCCCTTGGGACTGGCTCTCTCTCTGGGCCTGGTTGAAGTTGAAGGCCTGAATGAGGCGGACTAGATGTTTTACCTTGTCCAGAGAAAGCTGCATTTCCTTCTGTCTAGACAGAATGCTGTTCTTGGTCTCCATACATTTCTATTGAAAGGGAGCACAGACAAAATGTCAATGGAATGTTACCGGTTGTCACTAGATAGCCACCTTAGACAGCACTTAAGTCACACCAGAACCCCCACCAGATGTGAGAGTAATAATAAGTTACATTTAGATTTTTCAGTTTAGATATTTAGATAGAGTCAGTTAGATTTACTTAAGCAACATTTTGAATGAATTGTACATAACAATTTATTTATATTTTTTACTTTAACTTAAAAGTAATATATTCCATAATTAATTCCACTACTCTGACCGTATTCCACTAATACGGTCAGAGTAGTAGATTTTATCAACCATCCTTCATTCATCATCAGGTATCAGCCATATATATCGTTCCAGAGTTACTGAGCTGTTTTTATTTCTTACCGTTATGGAGTTGCTGAGCAGTTTGACTCTCTGTTCCAGCTGCTCACGTTCTAATTTCAGTTCAGAACTCCACTTCCCAAGTTTCTGTTTCTCCTCTTCTTTCGCTGTAGAAAACAAACAACAACACCAAGGGGAATAATAAATGACGCTTCACTTTCCAGATCAACAAGGTTAGATAATAGTAAGGAGTACAATGGCCAGTCAACGTGGCCAAGCAACATTCTTGTGGCCCTAGAAAGATCATGTAAGGATGAAGTGACAGGACAAGAGAAGTTAACAAGAGAAGTAGAAGACATTATTTGGAACTGATCTCTTATGGCCTCACCTTCTTTGTAAGCGATGTAGGAATGAACAATAGCCAGGGTTCCGGGCCATGGAATAGCCTCCTCTTTTTTCAAGATCTAGAGGGAGAAGCTGAGAGTTGTCATGGTGACAAGGTACATGGGAGGTAGAGTGAAAGGGGGGCAGGGGGGCCAGGGGTTCCCAGACTGCACCCTGCGGTGCGGCTGGGACAGACGGTGAATGGACTTGTGAATGGATGTGAAAGATGTTGAGCCTTTACACTTACAGAATGAATGACACAGGCACAGAAAAAAAGTACAAAACAGTGTTATGTGTGTGGATGTGTGTGGCTTACAAAGTAACTGAACAGTGTGGAAACCTTTCTAGTAAAAGAAGAGGTCTTTTCTACAGTGATGTCTTTTTCTACTCGCTCTCTGGACGGTTGTTGTTGCTGTACAGGCCTTCTGCGGGTCTGTCTGCTGTGTTTTACCTGGTCTTGACATTTGGGACAGATCCACATGCCTTTAGGAATGGTTTTCAGGGGAGGATCCAGGCAGTCCAGGTGAAAGACACGTGAGCATGTGTCGCACATGAGCAGCTGTCCGCTGCGTCTGCACACAGTGCAGAAATCCTCATGGATGTCTCCCTGCGAGGAAGAATTGGACCAATCAGTTTCCTGCCCCGTACGGGCCCCGGCCAATCGCCATGGGAGTGGCGCGGCAGGAGGAAGGGCCGTGGTTTGATTTGGTCTGAACTTGGCCTTTGTTGCTTTGGAGTTTTTATTAATTGTGTGTAAATTAATCTAGCCTGCCGTACCTGTCGTTTGTTTAAAGACACTGGTGACATTTCTCAGAACCTACTCAGTAGAAAGGACTAAAGGGAAAACTGTTCACTTTGTAAGGCTGCCTTGAGCAAAAAAAAAAGTGATGATTGATGTGGACATGGATGGACATGGATGACTGACAGGGTATCTGGGCCAATAGGAGTAGGACAGGACTGAAATATTAGTGTGTTGTAGATGTGTCGGGTTTCCAACTGTGATTGGTCTAACTGACTAGGGGAAGGGGGAGGGGGGGTTTGAGGTCCGGCTTGTGTCAGTCTGAACCCGCCCCCCACCCCCAGGCTGTTACTTACATCCCCGGAGGCGGGGCTTGGCAGGGGGAGGAGGGGGTGGTGGTGGTGGTGGGCAGGGGAAGAGGCGGAGTTACAGCCAGGGGGCGGGGGCAGGGGCGGAGTCCCCGGCTCCGACACTCCACTGTATTTGGGAGGACGACCTGAATGAGATGACAGACGACAAAAAGACGGACAGAAAGAAAAAAAAAAAAAGAAAAAAAGATGGAAGAGGGGAAGGAGGAAGAACACAACATGTCTGTTTGACATACCTTGGAAAGGGAGTCTTCGTTGGCTAGCGTGAGAGAGGAAGAGGAGGGACAGGAGGAAGATGAGGAGTCAGAAGCACAGATAGCAGTGTTAGTGCTGGACAATGGCGTCAAGCTAGCAGCAACAGTAGGACAGAGCAAGGAATGTCCAGCATTCACAAAAAACTGGAACTGAAGAGAAATGGCATTGTCCTGCGAAAATGGCTGTGGTGACAAGATGGACCTGAATAATTAGGGCGGAAAGTGCATCACGTAGGTCGGAAACAAATTCAGATTCCGTAATTAGCTTATATTAGCAGTGACATAATAAAATGGGTTTCTAACATTTTAACACAGTTGATACCGTAATCTCTAGATTTGTAGTTACAGTACATTCAAAAAAAGTTATGCTACACATTATTTGTTACTACTTCCAAGTAAGTCTTTTGCCAATTACTAGTATATTAATTTAAGGTTAGGCACTGTTAGCATGGTTATGTTTTATAGGCCTTGGCTTGGTGAGGTTAATGTTGGGGTAATGATCTGGGGAGGGTGTTGTTGGGGCCGGACTTCCGTCCTTTCTAAAGTTGACCATCTAGGAGAAAAAAGAAATCACACCGGTGTGAAGTGAGCGGTGCTGATATCAAATACTGATATCCTGTGAGATCATGTCATGTGTAGTTATAACCCCATGGGAAACCATTGGAAAGCTTACGTCAAACTTACGTCAAACTCACGTATTGGAATGGTTAGCACCGCTCAATAAGTCAGGTATTTGAATTGTATTCAGGGTCTGAAAAGAGCTGTCATGATGTATGTGATGCTAGGATTATAATCTTAGCTGTGTTTGCCAAAGTATGTATGCTGTCCTATGTACTTTGATAGCTCTGATTGAGGAGAACAATCGAGACGAGAGGATATTTTACACATTCACTGCCATGGATGACTTATGCCCGTATCAGAGTCGGGTCCGCGGTGGAAGGCTATCCACCGCGGTGTAGTGCCGTGTAGTCTTTTTGAGTCATAAAACTACAACGTTAGCGCTCAAAAAGACTACACGGCACTACACCGCGGTGGATAGCCTTCCACCGCGGACCGACTCCGATTCGGGCTTTAAAGTCGCACTGCAATGGAAGTGCTCCACTTGTTACACTTCTGTATGGTGACACATTTCCTAGTGAAACGGGCCAGGAAGGTGGGACATAGCGCTGGGAGGAATGTGATTTGACGGTCAATTTGTATTCATAGGAGATGAGACGTCGACCACGGCTTGTGATTGGCTGAACCAGAGATAGGCCAGTGCTCAGATGTATGTTGCAGCATGCATACGCAATGCTGCCACCATCTGGCAGAGTAAGGTTACTGGACCAGGGGTATTCAACTAAATTGTTCAGGGGCCGGACTAACAATATATCGGCTTATCGATATTCTTAGTCATAGACATGCACATTCTGTCCAATTCCAGTTCTTTGATTCCACCCACCGGGAGTATTCAGACTTCAGCAGACCTCAGCCACACACACCACCACTACTTTTACAAACAGCAGGAACTACTTTCAATGTTTTCAGGGGAAGCTACAAGGGTTTAGATTTCATAAACAAAATGTTATGGCAGTGTTGCCAAATCCCAATGCCAGTTGTTTAACCTGAAGTTCACTTACTGTTTATCCGATAAACAGTAAGTGAACTTACACCCGTAAGAGTTAATAATGAGGGAGCAAGTATCGGTTACTTGCATAAAGACAGATTGGTTGCTGTGACCTTTCATTTAAATGACATCATGTAAATGACATCTGCTCTATCCACTTAAGTCACCATGTTTCATTGTTATTGAACTCCAACCTTCCTTCCATCATCTATCCAAGCAGCTGAGATCTGCACAAGTCTGACAGACGAAGGGGTGACGGGAAGAAGGTCTAAACTATGATTAGGTATTGAAAGCTCTGGAGGCCGAGATGAAGACTTGAAGGTTAAATGAAACTTCAAACAGCAGGATTCAGCAAGCAGACAGCGAGGGAGAAGAAAGAAGGCGAGAAGAAAAGTGTGGAAGTGTTTCACAGCAGTGTCCACTTGCACTGAGAAGCACATCAAAAATAGCTTTATATAAACAGCTTCACATTTGTTGGATTGACATATTACACATAGATAATACACAATAGCATAGATAGATTAACATACAATTAAGTAGAAGATTAATAGCAATTGATTACTATTATACATACATTACTGTGCTGTCAAAGCCTTATGCGGTTTTGTGTGTAACATTTCGAAAAAGGGAAAATACCTTTGCATGCATCTTCAACATGATTCAAAATAGCTTGAGGCTTAATGGGTAGGTAAAAGCAAAGCATTGATAGGCCAGCTAAATAGGCTCATTTGTCTTTTTTTAAATCAATGCATATAGATGCAAAGCAAGTTGTCTGCTGGAATTATTTGTTGCCTAAAACTAAACATAAATGTTAGGTAAATATTTCCCATTTATTTTATCTCAACTATTTTTTATTTATTTTTTTACTATTTTTTAATTTTATCTTAACTATTTTTCAATTCATCTATCACTCAAAAAGAAGAAAGACAGATGGTGGGAAATGACATCATCCTGCTTTCAGACGAAGCAATTCAGTATCTAAAAACGTTGAACAGAAATGCATTGTGGGATAGCTGTTTTGGTGGTACTGACCTCTCTTCCTGGTTCCCTGGTGCAGAGGACTGTTCAGATAACTCACAGCACTCTTCTTCCTCTGCAAATAAGAACATGGATTCACACATACTGTATTTATCTAAATATATAAAATGTGTAAACTGCTGTATGCAATGAAGGACATTTTGTACCGGGATAAAGCCTGCAAGTTGTTTATTTTGTCTTGTTGCCAAGCAACTTTGACTACTAAGAAAAGTTCTATATAAATTTGATGTATTATTATGATTAGAACTTTTTCACTCTACAGATACTGTACCGGTCATTATAGCTTTGCAGACAGAATCTGATGTTCAGTAAATGACCAAATCAGTTTAAAGCCTGTCGTTGAGTTGTCGTTGAACGCTATGTACAAAAGTGTTGAACTTGTACCTCAGGCTCGAACACGGCTCCACTGTAAACTGGGTTGGCTGTTGTCCTTCGCTTCCTCTCTTGACGTCTGCTCTGAATCTCTGCACAAACAGAAGTCGTTTAATACCGAGTTTGAATGAATTTTAAAAAGCAACCGCTTCAGGGGAGAAAAAAATAAGTCTGACAGTGTCATATCTTAATGTGCATAATATGTGATCTGATCAATCACTTACCCTCTAGATGGTCATGTGTTACCAGGCCCAGTGACACCATGAAGGCCAGTTTCTAAAAAAAAATGTAATTTAAAGTTATACCATGTAACTTTTTTTATAAAACAAATCTTAAAATTGTCCTAACTGTTAAATCGCTAAAGTTTTAGAACCCCCACTCCGTTATTTTCAGCTTCTGAAGCCTTCTCTTTATATGTTTTCTACTTAGCCGTGACAGGGGCGGGATTTCCCGGCAAAATTACGTCATCACACTACCGGCCAATCACAGCGAGGGTTATACACTGCCGGCCAATCACAGCGCATCTTGAAATGGGGTCGCTATGGCGGCCATATTTGTAGTCGCCCGTGTGTCTCTATACTCAAAAGGTAATCTCGCCTACCAGGCAGGGTGAAGGAGTCCGTTTCTCCGGAATGCCTGAACGCACAGGAACCAGGGACCCCTCTAAAGATAGCTCTCGGCGAGGTGGAGGCAGACGCGGGGGTGGAAAGGTACGAAAAACGGCCGAAAGACGCGGACGCGACCGCGGTTTGCTATAGGGCTACTGACCACTAGTTGAGCATCTTACACAGTATAGCTTTAAATTAAATGCAAAAAGTTATCATCATGTTCCACAAGGGTCTACTCTAGCCAGTCATATTCCATCACAAGTAAGTGTCATGGAGACAGGACCATTGTCATAGAATCAGCATTGTTCAAAGTCAATATCATGGAATCAGTATGGAACCAGTACCATTGTCAGGGTGTCAGTGTGGTTGTGGAGTCATTACATTCATCACAGATTCAGTACTATTAACTACTGTACATTTGCATGTACTGCAAATGAACCTGATTCAGACAAATGGCCTGAATAAGAAACTGAACATATTTTGAAGTATAGTAAGTAACCTGAATATGTTCATAGTAAAGGACATTTTCAACAACGTAATCAAAGTATGCCTCAGAGACATATACAACAGATTATATCTTACAGTATATTGTTGCAAACTTGTTTACAGTCATTCAGTCAATAATCGGGCCATGCTCCGGAGCATCAGGAATATTTTTCCTTTTCCTTGCAACATAATTGCTAAAATATGCTATAAATATAAGGTGCTGGGAGTGAAAATTATGAATATAATGTAGGGGTGCCTCGGATGAAAGATACATCTCTAGGGGTGTGGCCCAAAAAGTTTGGGAACCCCTGCTATAAGCAACCAATGTAAACAGCTTAATCAAAATATAAGGCCAATAGTCTAATTATTCCAATCCAAGTAAACATACTGTCATGGAAATTAATCAATGTGGCGTACCTGTGGGTTCTCCTCCTTCTTGGATCTGGGAGGAGCAACAGGAGGAGGTGACACACGAGGAGTGGAGGAAGAGGAGACAGCCTTACGCTCTGCTCCTCCTGATACTTTAACAGTCTGCAGAGGACAGATGAGGGGGAAGGATAGGGGAGGTGGTAGAAAAGAGGAAGAATATAGATGATGAGGAGGAGGGACCGTAAGAGAGGAAAGAGGAGAGGAGATGGAGAAGAGGAAAAAGAGGAAAAAAAAAAAAAAAAAAAAAAAACGGTTTAGGGCAAGGTACTAAACCAAATATTTTTTGTGGGGTGCTGTTTTTACAGAGTCTTCTGAAAATATGCATCTGAAGGACAAAGTAGAAAACCTTTATAGAGACCTGGATTACGGCATGTTTTTGTGAGGGTATCTATCCTAGGAGACAAGGGGAGAACATGCAAACTCCACACAGAAAGGCCCTCCACCTATGGTGTGGGCACTGAGGAGAGAACACGCCCCCAGCGCCCACAGCGTCCTCCGGCAGGAATAAACCCAGGATCTTCTAGCTGTGAGGTGACAGCGCTAGCGACTGCGCCACCGTGCCCCTAAAAACCCATTTGTTGAGTCAAAGCATAGATACTCCTTGTGAAATATGATTCCACTGTAAGTGAATGTTGCTCAGTCAGATTTTCATTTGACTGAAAGTCCTGGAGTATTTGCATTAGAAAATAATGAATACTCAAATTAAGCACATTTTCTACACTGCTGTTGGTTTCACAGAGCATTTACAGAACCCTGTAACTCTCTGAAACCACCTAATGAATGCACTTACTTGCTTGTTGAGCAATTATGCTACAAAGCCTAAAGAAACGGCTATAAAATGTTCAGCATTGAAAAGCAATAAAAACAACAAAAAGATCAGCCATTGTCATTGAATTATTCCCCTTCTTGGGCTGAAGATCAATCCAGATGCAGTTGCTATGTTTAACTTAATTAATTACAGCTAGGTAAGATGTTAAAATGTCCATACTGTATGTCTAGCTGTAATGGAGGGTATGCATCCCTCACCATTACCAACTGTAAGTCGTTTCAGTTTGAATTATGATATTTTGCCGCTTGATCAGATGCTTTAGCGCCCGATGCCGTCCCCACGGATGACCTTTTGCGTACCATGTTGATAACGACAGAATGATCATAACCATTTCCCAACCTATTAGTTTTTTATGGTACATGGACGCTGCTGATTTAGAACCTTGTCAATGTTTTTTAGACATTTTATGACAGACATAAAAGGGTAGACGCCTCCTCCGGCACTGGTGCGCTGGTAAAAGAGGACTGGCAAGCTTTTGGAATTCTGAAGGACGCTTCCTTGTGCGTCACAGAATGGGATGCATTGTTCGGTAGGCCAATCAGATGCGGGACTCCCTCATTCCCACTGCAGGGGGCAGAGTGCCTTCCACAGTTCCGCACTTCCGCCAGTGTACGATTCTTTTACATTCTTTTCAGTGTTTTTAATGGCAACATTAGCTTGTTTTCAATGTTTCTACATGGCCTGCATTCCGTCATCACAAGTGAGCACATGGCCACATGCATGATATTGTGGAGGTTCTGTGTATTGATGTCCTGTAATGTCTACACATGATGCTAGAGAACAGGGTTAGGGTTAGGGTTACCCTAACCCTAGGCCATGTTTGACGAGTTGGGTTGGGAACATCACATATTTCTCACTATTTCAACCAAACCTAATAAAGTTTATTAAATAAAGTTTATTCTGTTTGAGAACACTTACCTTGGTATCACATCCCAGGCTACTGATCTGGATTGGCTGTGTGGAGGAAGGGGCAGCCTTAGGGGCGGGCCTTGGGGCAGGATGCGCGGCACTGACGATACGTGTCGCTGCGGCAGCAACTGAAGAGATGCCAGGCGCCGTCGTGGCAATAACGATGCCCGTCAGAGGGGTAGTCTGCATTGTTTTGCCCGACATGGGCGCGGTGGGGTTAGGGCTACAGGGCTGTCCGTTAACGATGCGGACCTGGTGGATCGGCGCAGCCGAAGACGGCAGCGAGGAGGCAGAGATTTTGGTCGCCAGCATCACTGGTCGCTGTAGCAACTGTGGGGCAGCCATCATGGGAGGGGGTGGAGCCGGGGCGATGGGCACGTTGGTGGGTGTAGCAGGTTTAGGTCTGACCTATCACAACAAAGCAGCCAAAGAGCAGTCAACAACCAGCACACAAAAAAACAGCAAAGACTGCTGGGTAATGCCAATGTGACACTGAGCGATATCCAAATAATCTGAGCCTAACCCTTAAAAGGTTTGGTTTACAAATCGTACAAACACATTTTAAAACAAACGCATTGCTCTGAAAGTATTTTCATTATTATTCTATGAGAGTATCGGCATTGAGGCTTTTGGAGTATTTATACAACTTCAATTTAGTGGAGAGAACTCTTAAAAAAAGAAGAAAAAAAGAAAAAGAGAAATCACTTCAGTTCATTGGGTTGTGTTGTTGTTGGCAAGCCAAATCTAAATCTGAAGACAAATGAGTTAGTGCCAGCGTAATGTTTATAGTAGTTTGAAGATTATGTGTAACATTCCCAAGAGTGTTTCAAGGGACAGTGTTTATGAGGCTTTATAAGACTGAGTATGAGGACACATAAGAATGTTAATAAAGACAAATAAGATTGAGTATAAGGCTGCATATCACACGTTTAAGGCTGCATATCACACATTTAAGGACACATGTAAGAGTCTGTGATACTGAGCTCCCACTGGCATTATTCCCAGCAAGACAGAAATGACAGTCGAGTCAGGATTCAGGATACTAAAACACACCAACAGCCAGGAACACAAAACACTAAGCTGCAGGAAAACGAGGTTTCACAACCAAGACAAACACACACGCAGATACACACAAAAACAACCAGGCGGGATAAGCTATCAACATCTGAGGTGTAAAAGAAAAGGACAAGGAGAGGAGAGGAGCACGGAGCAGCCATCTTTTTAGTGCCAGGCTTAAGCATTTGGCAACAATGCCGCCCTCTGCAGGACAGACAGCAAATCGCCTCACACACTGATTGGTTGGGATCAGGGATTTGAGGGGCAGGGCTTATCGGGACGCACCTGTGGCTGATAAGTGGGTCGAGGCGTCAGTCTAGGAGGAGGGACAAACTGAGGAACTTTGATTGGCTGGGCAGAGGAGGTGGTGGTGGCCTGCACCTGAGACAAAACCAGGACAGATAGAGGGTCTACGGACGCCGCTCCAGCTCTCAGTTAAACATCGCAGCTACTGCTAAAACATCTTTACTCCTCAGTCTACACCAGGACGGCTACAACCAGAGACCTGGAACTGGATGGAACAAGCGTGCCTATTTAAAATAAGCACTCCAGGATGGTTGAAAAGGTAGACATTTTCTTTGAACTACCAGGCTAGCTGCAGATTTGCGGCAAGTCACAGGAATACGGGCTGTGCAACACCAACATTTCAAGCACCGATATCAAAGTAATTTAATTCTTATTATCCCATCTTACTACTAGATGTTAATCTTAAAGACGAGCCAAAATAAAAAAATGTTTTAGAGCGTATCCGGTCATATTGGGGACATAGTTAACAATATATGACAAAACTAAAATTTAAGAAGTCATGTTATGTGTAATTTTATATCAAAACTCCAGTCTTGATTACTTACATCAACAAAAGCATCATGCGCGATAACACCAGCAGGTAGTAGGTACCAACCTATTTCAACCAATAATATCATGACATCCACCAACGGATGGTACTGTATGTGGTATGTAGGTAGCAAGATACTCACAACATATAATTTAGCTCGTCTTCAAGACAATTGCCTATATTGCAAATTCTGTGATTCTGTGTACAGGTGTTGATGTGAATATTTTCTCAGCTAAGCGAGTGTTAATATTCTTCTCCACTTACGTAGGTCAAGCGATGTTAGTTAAGGTGTTAACCGTTTGTGGATGCATAACTACTACGCTAATCACAGAGCTGTAATTGGTTCATGTTGCACAGCATTTCCATTATATCCTTCTTATGCTGTATTACACAAATTACCACTGCAGTGCAGACAGTGGAATGCCATTCCTATCCAATTTCAGTGCTGTGGACACAACTGTCAGCTTAACAACGCCAAACCTACAACATAGCTTAACTCAGGTCTACTTGAAAGACCAATACAATTATAGTTGAATATAAATGCCAGTTTAACATTACTGCCATCACTCGATATAGATGGTTTCTTACTCCTGACAATACTGACATTCTAACACAGGCTATAAGATAATGTGCACATAAAATCTGGTTTTGGTGAACTGAACATTCTGAATTGCACATTTCAATTAGTAGTGCGAGTAAGATATACTGCAGGGTTCCCCAATAGGCGGCCCGCGGGGGGCTACTGTCTGGCCCCCACCAACCCTAGTAATAATGGTGGTATAAGAGCAGCAACAACACTTGTATATCGTCGTTGTCGGGTGGAAACCTTGTATCTCCAAATCTGTATGTTCTTTCGCAAAGTAAAGCCCTGCTTCATCATACAAGGCCGTCGCACAAAAGTAGTGAAAACAGCAGATCTAAAAGCACACAACGCCTCGCGATGCAAGGCGTTGTGTGCTTGTAGATCGGCTGTTTTCACTAGTTTAAATACATTTTTAAAATGATAAATGCAGAACAAACTGTTTTGGACATACAAGATTTTCACCCGACAACGACGATATCTGAACTGTCGCTGGAGTAGTGGGAACGCCACCATAGCCCCCTGCAATGTTGTGGGCCTCGGCTTGGTACCCTAGACATAATTTGGCCCTTGGGGAAAACTAATTGGGGAACCCTGATATACTGTATCTACTAGCGGAGGAGTAGAGTAGACTGGGATTAAGCTAAAACATCTCCGAGCGGGAAACTCTTGGTTGGTACAACTTGGTAGAAAGGCCACCACACACAGCTCTGGCACACAAAAAAACACACACACACACACACACACACACACACACACACACACACACACACACACACACACACACACACACACACACACACACACACACACACACACACACACACACACACACACACACACACACACACACACACACACACACACACACACACACACACACATCTAGACTATACTGGGAACTTCTTTACTACAGGACTGGTTCTCAGCTCCGGTCCTTGGGGACCCCTGGTTATGCCTGTTTGCTATGTTACTGGGATGACTTTGTTCTGCAGTGCTAGGGATCCCTGAACACTAGCTGTTCTATTAAAATATCCTATCCCTCAACTGACATCTGTCCAAAAGGTTGCCAAAAGAAAACATAATCTAAAATCAAGGGTCTTCAACAGGGGGTCCGGGACCCCTAGGGGGTCCTCAGAGTTACTACAGGGGGTCCTCAATCTTTGTGAGATAGAAACTTTTTTTCCCCTGAGAACTTTAGCCAAAAATAGCAGAACTACAAGCGCATAACGAGAACTACAAGCACAACGAGGAGTTGTGAGCTTGTAGATCGGCTATTTAAGGCAAAGGGGTTTAGTGTAGAGGGGGAAAAGTACAGAGTGAAAGGTCAAGTTTATTAAGTATTGACGGCTCAAGTGGTTAAATATCTGAAAACACAAATTGACATGAATCCAAAATACACTGATGATGTGCTGTCAAACGATGAAACAATATGGAATCTATGAACAGGTTGTGGGGGTCCCTGCTTCATCTCTCTCTCAACTAAGGGGTCCTTGGCCTGAAAACGTTGAAGACCCCTGATCTAAATCCATAATCATAGAGGTCTGTTTGAATTATGCTTGATTGCATCAGTCGGAGCTGAGAAGAGGATGACAGATGACTGGACGGTGAGGAGGAGTAAGTATAAAGTGGGCAAAGCTTACCACCACAGCGTTCTTGGACACAGACAGCCTAACAGGCTCTGAGCCCTGATTGGCTAGCCTGCCAGCCACCTGTAGGTTGATTGGTGTGCTCTGCGAATCCGGCTTGGCGGCGGTGATGGCGGTGGTAACCATGGTGACAGTTGCCGGGCGCTGCGGCAGTACGGACGCAGGCGCGGTGGCCGCTTTCAGCACCAGAGGTAGAGTCTTGGTGGTCAGCACAGGAGTGACCGTCAATGTCTGTTCAGGGATCAGATGAAATGTCAAAGTCAATACAATCGACTAAGCCGTGAGACAATTTCACAGCAATCTTGGTTGATGTGACAATAAACCCCTTCATCTGAACAGCACATTTAACTCTTTTACTGCTAAAGGAGCGCTCGTTTTTTTTCACGTGTCCCCGGCGCCATAACGAGCGTTCGTTCTTTTCCCCGCCACAGCCTGTCTGAGCAGATGAGGGGTGGCACGGGTGTGTACAGTAGCAGCAGTTCCTGTAACGTTCGTCTGTGTTCTTCAGCGCACAAACAATAATGGCGGCGGGATCACTTCTTTGGTGGTTTTCTCAGCCTGGATCTACTTTCTCTATTTCTATGTCTGAAAACTGACCGAGGGGGAGGAGGAGCCTCTCGTTCCGTACTGTTGTGGATTTTTTCACTGCTCCGTGAGCGATGCAGCTTTATTTTTTACATAAGACCGCGATAGGAAATAATGGATGGCTATTTCTCTATAAATTTGCAAAGGTAAGCTACTTTGATGGCCGTGAGCAGACTGTAAACAACCTAAATGGCGGCAAAAGAGTTAACATAAAGGCAGTTTAAAGTGTTTTACCCAAGGCATAAAAAGGCATTTAAAGTCAAGAAAGAGATAGGCATATCAAAATGTTCTAGCAAAAGGTGTGTATTTAAGAACAGGAAATAGGAAATGGATGTGGGCTATATGGGGAGTTGCATCATGATCCAAGTGGAAAAAAGGTTGATTTATAGGCCAGAACATGAAGCACCACCATGAGGCCGATTTGAAGAATTTGCGGGTATGTTCTTCCTTGGCTTACAGGCAGTGCCTGAAGTTTCATGTCAATCAGTCCTGCAATGCCAGAGATTATCTTCTCACAGACAGAGACACGGATGGACGGACGGACGGACGGACGGACAGACAGACAGACAGGGGAATAATCACTAGAAAGATAAAGATCATCTATAGATGTAGCTGTGTGTGTGTGTGTGTGTGTGTGTGTGTGTGTGTGTGTGTGTGTGTGTGTGTGTGTGTGTGTGTGTGTGTTGACCTGTTGAAGGACCCCCTGCGGGGTGGTCTGGCTGGGGATGTTCTGCAGTAGGATAGGCTGCTTGTCGACCCCTGCTGGAGAACTCTGAACCTGCAACTTTTCTGGTTCCTGCTTCACCATCAACTCCTTCCTCAACTGTTCCACTACCTTTTTCTGGAGAGGAGACAAGTTAAGGTAAAGGTTAAGAACATGTAGAAGGATGAGAATAAGCATTCTTCATGAAGAACAAGACAAACTAGGTGGTGCGATCATCAAAAGAGGTGAGCTTCCCTCACCTCTGGGATATATGCAAGAAGCAAGGCGTAGCCAAGGACACTCACTACCCCAACTCAGCCACAATCTGTTCAGGGTTCTACCGTGGCCACGGCCAGGCAAGCGCAGAGCAGCTTGACTATGATTGCCCTCCACTGATGCTCCCCACTGGCACTATAATTACACTTACATGTTTCATATCTACTGCAAAGTGAAGTAGATAAGTGAAGTCTTTGACCTAAGAGCCTGTGATTCTAGGGTGTGCTGCTATTTACAGTATAAATGCTGCTGCAAATGTTTCTACTAACACAAGAAGCATTCAAGCATCTCTACCTCATTTTCTATTTTGTCCATACACCTTACGGCTTATGTATACATTGTGCCTTCTTGTTGTTATCCAACGTTGTTTCCCTTGTTTTGTTCTCTATTCTTTACCCATATAACTCTTTCCTTGAAACTGCAAAATGTTGGGAGCTTGTCTAAAAGAATATTCCACCCACTCTTGTTAACTTTAAATATAATTGGGGATCCTGCAGTATGTATTATGCGTTACCACAGCAACATATCATCAAAATGTAAAAGTTTTAAAAGGTGCTCATATTCTTTCTCTCTCCCCGTCAGGCCACACACACACGTCAGAAAAATGATATTTGCAACCCAGAATCAACAGATGAAGTCTTTGTGTTGCTTGGCAACAACACTGGATTCTCAAGCAGACACTCAATGCTCTGCTCAGAATTAAATGCACAGTTCTCAATAATCATTAACCTGTCTATTATTATATTGACCTGGTAATAATCTGCTCAATAATCCTGCATATACAATACTGACCTGCAACAATTTAGTTATTTTCTCTATAGAGGGTATGCACGTGACATCATCATCATCATCATACCCAGAAGTTATGCGGGAACACCTACTAAGTGGCAAAAAACTACTTTCTGGCCTTGACAGCTCATACATCAAAACAGAAAAGTCCTATCTGATTGTATTAAACAACGTTAAACGATGCTAAACTCACTTTGCCATTCACTTTATGCATGCGCATACCCTCTAATCAATGGTCATATGTTATGCTAGCAATAGTGACAAAACAACAACTATAAATTAATTTGAACACAGCTGCTACTATCTAAGACAGGTGGCACAGTGCAGCTGTTTAAATTCCTTCAGACTTTTATTATGCATGTCCTTGAAACCTCTATCTGCTCAGTCATTGTACGATCAGTTACAATGACTGATCTGATCTCTCCAACTGTAAACCAACAGAATGACCCAGGACATCAGGAGCAATCTATAAATGCACTCCAACAACGGGTACCACAAGTTTGCATAACCAGGTGAGAATGCATTCCCAACGGGCGTCATTATCCCAACAGCCATCGGCATAGTCTAGAAAAAGTTACCATTTATTATCTTTTTAATTTGTTAAATCCTCTAAAAGCTACACACCAACCAGACTCACTACAAGACACAATACTGTCCAATTAAAAACATAGACTATTATATCAATGTAATTTTTACTATCTAGAACAGCATTTGTCTGTATACATACATCTCACATCATTGTCAAATCAAATCAAGTTTCTAAAGCATTTTTAAAAACAACTGCTGTTGAACCAAAGTGCTGTACAGAACAATATAAACAATGAGACATACACAAATGGACATGAATAAAAAACTCAAATTATTATTAAAAAATCAAACCTCGGTTCGAAGTGGAGCGGTGAATCTGTGTGTGTGTGTGTGTGTGTGTGTGTGTGTGTGTGTGTGTGTGTGTGTGTGTGTGTGTGTGTGTGTTGTGCCTGCACAACAGCGCCCCTCCTTTAACTTGTGTGGCCACTCAAGGTATTGCCAAGCTACAGACATACCCAGCCAGCCAGCCAGCCAGCCAGCCAGCCACATAGCCAGCCAGCCACAGACATACCTGTCTATTGGGAGCGCTTTCACCGCTCCAAAAACAATACATTCAACCAAATCAACCATACAAGGGGGATTCAAAGGCTTGTGAATAAAAGAGTCTGAGCCAGGACTTAAAAGATTCAACATAATACACAATGTCCACATGGATGATGTCACAAAACAAAATTCAAGAAGAATGTTAAAGTTGGATTGTAAAATGGATAATCTATACTAGGGTTGTCAAGATCCAGAAGTGCGGTGCCTTTTATTTCATCAATTGTCCTGTGAAGTTTGGCCAATGCCAAGTTGTGTGGTACAGACATACGGACGTACAAACACACAAAGTAAGATGTAGGAGCGGTTAGCAGTTAGCACTGCTCAAAACCTATAGTCTATACGATACCTATTTCGATACCATGGCAAAAATAAGTCCTAGATACACAAAAGAGCATCATCTTTTTTTTATTAGAAACTTAACACTGAACACAACCCAATTGTATGAAATAAACGGTGCTTCTATTATTTCTTTTTTCTCTAATGTTCTTTGCCTTAAAGTGTAAACAAAGTAATACAGTGGTCTCAGGGGGATTCCCCCATAAATACATTACATTTGATAGTATAATTCCTAAATTGCCTTGGGCTCTGCACAGGGCCCACTCTAAAATAGGGCCCGGTTATATTGCATTTATTGTGGCAACTGCCTCTTAAAAGCTCTCATTTGTAAATGTGAAATAATGTACCTACGAGAACTGTGATGCATTGTTTACTTGAAAGTCTGTTTTTTCAGTATGTAACACTGTCATGATGGAGTGCATAAATTGATCGTGCACAGGACAGTTTAAGCTCATCAGCACATTACAGCACCATAAGCCACTTAGTTTTCATTCATTCCAATGCACTTCTTAAATGATATTAATACAACATTACCCAAGTCTTTGAAGAGATCTGGGTGTGTGCCAACTTTTACAGATCTGCTTTTGCTAATCTTCTGCCTTCCACCTCATAGTCAGAATATTGCCAAAAATCAGTCCTACAGTACTTTGTTATTTTTGGACTAACGTTAGGTCCATGACTAATAAATCTATTCATAATAAATCACTTCTCGCTGGTTGTGTTGACATCCATTCGTGCATGCATAATGCAGCTGCAGCGATGCTCTGTGTGCCTCTGGCTATGCCTCCAGTAACAGTCACAGAGATATAGCCTAGCCAGCCACAGGTCTGGGATCAATTAATTTACCAAGTTGTGGATGCATTTTTGTTTTGCTGAAGTAATTTCAATACTATAACAGCGACAGTATTGTGGTATCAAAAAAGTATCAATACTTCACAACATTACATGCACAAGTAAAACCATACATGAATTTAAATCTATTTTTAAGTGAATTAACATTAATTGTTCTTGTGACATTGGTTTTGTACATAAAAATATTCGTCAACATTGATTGCATCACACTAGTCAGCCAGTTTGTCAATGCGTGGATGATTCCATCATGATTATTCTTGCACCACTGAACACCACATTGTGATTTACATGGCTTTGTTCACATAAGTTACTATGCATTGCACATCGTAGTAACTTATTGTTAGCTAAAGCTGGCCTTACACCTGCTGACTTTCAAATGATTTCACGGTCACGTCACAGTCGAGTCGTGATAGAATCAAGACGAGTCAAGGCGCGCTCCCGCCATTCAGCCGTTACTCAATCATTAGGTATGAGGTGGTAGTTTGACCCCAATTTTACCCCGACATGAGACTCAAACAGATTTGATATTCTCGCGAGTTGCAAGTCAATTCTTTAGAGGCATCTCACATCTAAAGACTGGAATCTTTGAAAAAAAAAAAAAAAGTCTTTGAAAAATATTTTTAAAATCTCAGTGTGAGAGGGTAATCTTTTAGAAATCTTTCCAAAATCTTGTCAAAGTCTTGTAGTATATGGGAGGCTTAAAGATTGGACAGGGAAGTCATCAGTGTGAGAGGGTAATCTTTTAGAAATCTTTCCAAAATCTTGTCAAAGTCTTGTAGTATATGGGAGGCTTAAAGATTGGACAGGGAAGCCACACCATTAATAGACTGAATCTTGTTTTTTCTGTTTCAATATATAGGTTGTTGTGTTACTCAGATGGACAAATTGGCCCATTTCAACCAATAGTCTTCAGTATATTTAAAACAATAGTCAATATGACAAACTCTCATTGGCTTATTTCAAAACAATATCCTTCTACAGTCTCTTTCCCTCCTTCGACTCTTCCTTATGTCTAGTCTATATTCTGGTATCTCACTTGATTCCTTCCACGTTTCCAAGATCACACGAATATTGTCTGTCCAACATGAACTCACATGTTCTCCTTTCTATTGGTTGATTGCGACCGTAGGTCGCAGTTTACTGTCAGAACCGTCACATCTTGACCATATCTGTCTGGACGGATAACGCCTGACACTGTGGTTCCCCTGACACATCACTGTGACATCACATGAGATCCCTGATGTTATCAATATTAAGCCCATGCATATCTCACAGGACTTCACATGGGAATGTCCATATATGGAGGAAGACAGCCCATATCTGTGTGGCTGGTTCAGACAGAGGGATCTCCATGTATGGGCATAAAAGGGATTGTATGTATGATGTCAGATGTGATAGACGTCATAGGATTATCACATAACGAGTAAGCATGTTTGGGGTCTCACAGCATATCTCCATATACAGTACATGGATCTCCATATATGGGTAACTGGTCCAATATACATCACTGGCCAGACGGCCAAGACATGAGGCGTCTTACTAATTATAATACTGCCAGTAGGAATTGATGATTATAATAATCTACTGTTGGACTTAATGAACCGCTCATCTACGTGTGTCTGTGTGATTCATCATATACCTGTACTCCACACAGCAGGATGTAGAGTACAGTGCTGCCCCAGCAGTAGCATAACACTGAAGTGTGATGATATACAGTAATAATTATGTAAAATGAGTTTGTATATTAAACGTACCTGTTTCTCACTGAGAGCTGTGATCTTGGCCTGTAGTTCATGGAGCTGTTTTTTTAAATCAGCATTCTGAAAAACCACACAGAGAACAAAATGCTTGATACTGCATTAACAATCTGCTCCAACACCATCAGTCAGTTCAACACCATCAGCCTGCTTCAACACTAAACATGAACAGTCAGCTTCAACGTCAACAATCGGGGTTCAAACTGACTGCTTCATCAAGTTTCCTTCAATGCAAATATTAGCAGGTCTGCTGCAACACCAAAGTCTGCTTCAGCACTACGCCGCACACGCACACATACACACAGTCAGGGTGCAGTTCAAATATAATTATTTTTGGGTGTTTGTAAGTGCCATCGGTGGGACAGAGCAGCTTACCTGAGGGTCCTGTTTCATCTGGGCAACCAGTTTCTGGGAGAAACACAGGAAGAAAATAATTAAGAAACACCTCTTCCATAGTGACACTTAGTGGCTGAAACTGGTAGTGTTATAAAACAAATTGCAATAACATTGTATGAACATAAGATACAGCATGTCATAGAGTGTTACATAAACTAACATCGAAAGAAATATATAAATGATTATAAGCATAACAAATTGTAAACTAGAAAGAAAGTGTGGATGCCGATTTTGCATTTTCCCATTCAAGTCAATGGGGATAATTAATTCAGCAATACATTATTTCAACAACAACGTATCTCTTAGCAAAATGCAAGCAGACAATTCCTGAGGAAGCTGGTCGATTTGACACTCGAGTGTCAGTAGTCCGTCAAACGTTTGGAGTTACTCTATAAAGAATCAAGTAGCCTACTACAGTCTGGTTGCTAGGGCATCCACACTAATAGCATAAAACAGTATTACTTTTTTGATTGAATAATTAAAAAGAGCATTTAAAACATGCCTTTTTTTACATCGTGATTTTTTTATCAATTAAGTTTGATCTCCGGCACAACAAATAGCAGAAATAGACGATAAAATCGTATTTTCAGTATTTTTGAAATTCTATTACTTTATTAAAATCGATTATTTTTCATAATTGATTGATTAATTTTTGCACCCCTAAATGAGGTTGGGAGTATGTTTAGTTTAGATGTAAAGTTAACCCGGGTGTATTTGATATTTAATCTGTTCTGTGTTACATGCTGGCTGTGTACTTGGCACTGAGTGAGCAGGTGCAGGTGTAAAGGATTTGTCACACAGGGAGAGAGAACACCTGCGTTCTCCATTGGATGTGCAGGGTTGCACTGTGCTCCTCGTGTGAATAGACTTGTTTAAAAAAGTTTTACACATTTCATCTCTCGACGTGGGATTTCTTTTAGGCAGGACAATGATACACAATCTTGGGGGTGGGGGTCCCCACGTAAATGATTTTGAGTTAGAAACCAAATGCCATTTTGTACACTGTTAAAATAACACTTTTTTACTATGTACATTGGGGTTCCGTCCGTGCTCTGACATCACACTTTGACATCACTGTGATGTCAGGGGAACCACACTAACAGAATCCCTTTTATGCCCATATATGGAGATCCCTGTTGTCATCAGTATTAAGCCCATACCTAACATAATCCATATATGGCCAAGACAGATGGCCAAGACAGCCCATATCTGTGTGGCTGGTTCTACAGACAGGCATCTCCATCTATGGGCATACAAGGGATTGTATATATGACTTTCACATAATGAATAACTGAGTAAGTTTGGGCTCTCACAGCATATCTCCAGATACAGTGTGACCCGATTTTTACCCCGACATGAGACTCAGATTCTGTTCCGAGAATATCAAACAGATTTGATATTCTCGCAAGTTGCAAGTCAAATAAATCTTTAGAGGCATCTCACATCTAAAGACGAAGTCTTTGAAAAGTATTTTTAAAATTTCAGTGTGAGAGGGTAGTCTTTTAGAAATCTTTCCAAAATCTTGTCAAAGTCTTGTAGTGTATGGGAGGCTTAAAGATTATCTCCATATATGAGTACCAGGGGTCTATATGGGTAACTGGTCCGATATACATCACAGGCCAGATGGCCAAGACATGGCCCTGAGGTGTCTTACTAGTTTAATACTCTGTCTAAAGACAAGATTGTACACAGAAAATAGCCTCCATTATCACTGTGGGACAGAGTCATATGACAAAGAATATCATGCTTAACTCCACACTGGAAAATCTAAACCAGTTTCAAATTATTTTACAGAACAACTCATCCGTGCAATGCGTGTATGAGCAAATAAAAAAAAAGATCTACAAGCTGCCAACATCAGCTACTTATGCATGGTTGGCTTGTAGATCTGCTCTATTTTGTAAGCGATGCCGTTGTACTACAGAGTATAAAATAACAACTGCAACTGATAGAATGAGCACTCACTGTATACAGTTCTTCTGAAAAGGCAGATCGTGGAGAGGTTTTATTTGTTCAAGATCTAATATCGACCTCTCATTGAAAATCAATTACTAGGTGCGTCCGTCAGCCACTTCCTGTGTGAACATCCCTTTAAGTGTCTTGCTCAAAAGAAATCTTGGCTGATGAGGGTGTATGTTGTACCTGATGGATCTGGATCTCCACCTTCAGAGCGTCCTGTAGTGTCTGCAGCTCCATCATCGAGCCGCTCAGTCTGCTAGCCAGTCTGGGGAAACGATCTGCCTGCATAGATACACACAATTCATATAAATATCCACATAAGTAAATATAAGTATCTAGGAAAGAGAAAGGTAAGCGACATGGGTTGGGACATGTATTTGTTTCATTTATTTTCCACACATAAGTACATTTGTATATAACAGGAATTTCTCTTCTGCATCAAACCCAACCCAACGATTGGTGCAGCACCCATGCACCAACTCCAGATCTAACCGTCTCCAATTCTCACAGCACCAGCAGCGCTGCTCTGAAATCTTGAGCAGACGTAAACAATAATGGCGGCGGGATCACTTTTCTGACTTTTCTTTTTCAGCCCTGTTTCTCTATTTCTATGTCTACAACTGGTTCAGGGGTGATAGTGCATGCACAAATCCACTCTAGCCCAGGTGCTGGACAAACGGCAATACAAGAAAAAGATAGAGTCCGCAACACTGGTAATACTCAGCTCTGCTTTATTGCTTCTGCTGAAGCAATAAAGCAGAGCTGAGTATTACCAGTGTTGCGGACTCTATCTTTTTCCTACAACTGGTTCAGCCCTGGATCTAGTTTCTCTATTTCTATGTCTACAACTGGTTCAGCCCTGGATCTAGTTTCTCTATTTCTATGTCTACAACTGGTTCAGCCCTGGATCTAGTTTCTCTATTTCTATGTCTACAACTGGTTCAGCCCTGGATCTAGTTTCTCTATTTCTATGTCTACAACTGGTTCAGCCCTGGATCTAGTTTCTCTATTTCTATCTCTACAACTGGTTCAGCCCTGGATCTAGTTTCTCTATTTCTATCTCTACAACTGGTTCAGCCCTGGATCTAGTTTCTCTATTTCTATCTCTACAACTGGTTCAGCCCTGGATCTAGTTTCTCTATTTCTATGTCTACAACTGGTTCAGCCCTGGATCTAGTTTCTCTATTTCTATGTCTACAACTGGTTCAGCCCTGGATCTAGTTTTTCTATTTCTATGTCTACAACTGGTGCAAACGAGGGACACACTTCATCTTCTCCCATAGTAATGGCTTCGGCCGTCCGGCTGGGTTTTTTCTCGCGACTCTATGAGAGATACGCCTGTCTTTTACAGAAGATTGCGGTTGGAAATAATGGATGGATAGTTTTCTATAATAGTTTTCTATAAAATCGGATCGCAAAGGTAAGCTACTTTGATGGCAGGGAAAAGACTATAAAACCTCCTTAATATCAGATGGCCGTCTGATACACGCCATAGTAATGCAGGGACTCAATTTCCCATGATCCATCGGGAGAAAGCGGAAGCAGGAAATCCCTTTTTCCCCGTTGAAAGCAATGGAATGATCTGCAGTAAAATGGCTTTATCTCGGAATCTGCTGATAGTACACAGCATGAGATAGACAGGAAACAGGGAGAGAGAGACAGGGAGTGGCAAAGATCATTGGTATCGGGATTCGAACTTACGACACGCTGTCAGGCATCAGAGCCTAAGTGGTATCTGCCTGGACCACTAGGCCAGTGGGCGCCCCAATAGACTTTCTTTCAGTAAGTCAGTCAGAATTTGTATCAGAAGTCAGTCAGAACTTCTATCGGTCACAGTCAGATAATCAGTCAATTAATCAGTCTAACACTCAGCCAGACAGTCAGTCGTTCTCCCCATCTGTACTCAGAAATACAAGGTCACACTAGGTCACAGTCTCTCTGCTACCGAGCATTACTAAAGAAACACACACACACATACCTGTACACAGCTATGCATTTACCACAAAAATAGTGTTCTACAAGACACGGTACACAATGTACTCCACACAAAAATAACTTGTTGTGTAACTTCTATTGAATGGACATCTGTAATTATTTAAACTATAATGTAGTTGTAATACTGTAATACTCTACATGAAGTATTTAACAGGCTTAAATCTATTATTTACAAGTTCTCCTATGCAGTTTATTGACATAAATAACTAACACACCTTTGTCTGTTATAAGAGAACAAGTGCAGATCTTGATGGGATGCATGAAGACTTGGAAAAACACAAGGTCAAGACTTTTACTGGTTGAGTGAAACATTAGCTGTTATTTAATGACTATCAAGAATTCTTCTTGTGTAATGCAGACTATATAAAACAAAATATGTATACAAACAATTAATAAAAATTAAAATAATGTAATGATCTTATATAATTTACCTTAACACCGTCTCCAGTGGGAACAGCATCCAACTGAAGCATTAAAGAGCCGCTATTAAACAAAAGAAAAAGCGGTTAATTCACATTCTTCAGGTTACATTGCAGGTTAAAAGGTTGCAAACTACTTCAATGTCAGTCTGATTTTATTTTTTACTTTACCATTTTAAATCTAACCAGACCTTTGACGTTATTTCTAGGAAATAACTAGGCACTGGAAACAGGTTAGTAGCTGAGATCAAAAGAATAACAAATAAAACGGATGTATCAACTGCTTTACAATGTCAATAAAGTTAGTTGAAGCAGACGGCACACTGGAATGGAAACTAGATGTGTCACTATCTTTACTGTATTTCTGACATTGTTACAATTATCTAAATCGGCAGAGCGAGATAACGGATATAAAGCTTATGGGTGGTAGTTTTTTTGTATATTTAGCACACTCAAAGGCAGGTTTATTCAACCCTTGTCCTCCACATCTCCAAAATAGCATATTTTCTATTCTACCAGTAAATTAATTGCATTCACCTGATGACCTTGTCATTCTAGTTGTCTAAACAGGGACATTGGACAGCAGGTAAATGCAATTATCTACCCGGTAAGGTAGAAAACCAGCAGTACGGGGTGTACCCAAGGACCAGAGGTTAAATACCTTGTTCTAAGGAACTCAAATACAACCAAATACTGTCTGAAGTGAATCTCTTTCTTGGATAACCAGTTTCAGTGAATGCAAAACTTGCACTACCGGTACCTACCTACTATTACTACTACATAGATATTGATATCATAATAATAAATGCATATATTGAACTACAATGAATATTGATAATCCTTCTTGGAGAATCCGTTCCATCCATCTGGGCTGATTATAGTTATGGTTGATTATGTGGTTACGATCACAAATATGCAGGGTTGAAAGGGAAATAAGAAAATCACCTTGAAATCCAAGATACCTGATCAGGTAAGGGGCAAAATATTTTTGGCCGGACAAAAATAAAAATATTAAAGAACAAAATAAAAACAATGAACCATACTTTTTGAATCTTAATTTGGAGGGGATGAGTTATTCACATTTCCATGTTCAACTTATCTTGGTTGTAAACTACACGTTTAGAGGTAACTTCTGGTATTAAAAGAACCGGTAAGACTTTTATTAAGGCTAGGTCTATAATGCGTTATAACCACATTTAAAATGCATTATCGTGCACTTATAAAAGCATTACAATATTTGCTCTAAATGTTCATAACTGCATAATAATAACACATATAACAAGGTTTATGGGGTGTTATAACGTATAATAATATCATTTATAAGTGCTGGACATGCATTATAAACTCAGTGGAACAGCACAGCACATTATAACTACCATGTTACACTTTACTTAAAGGCCGGGTCTATAATGCATTATAATCACATTTGTAATCCATTATAATGCACTTATAAGTCTTCATAACACTCATTATAACACCTTATAGCAAACAAACTTTATAACTGACTAAGTTATGGGAGTTATGTGCTCTCCTAAGTTCCAATGAACTTATAATGCATTATGACCAGCACATATGCATTATGAACATTGTTATAAGTTGTCATATATGATTATAAACATTTATAACGAGTGTTATAATGCATTTAAAGCACATTATCGCAGACTCGACCTTTAAGTAAAGCGTTACTGTCCTGGTAGGATAGAAAACTAGAAGTACTTGGGTCACCTGAGGAGCACAGATGGTGACCAGTGGTCTAACATAATAATCGGTAATAACTTAACCCATTTAGGCCTAACATTATTGAATGCTTTAACCAGTGAAAAATAGCAGATATACAAGCTCACAGCGCGGCACCGAGTGCCGCGCTGCGAGCTTGTAGATCTGCTATTTTTGAAAAAGTCGTGAAAATGTGTGCAAATCTTTGAATATATGTATTTTCAAAGCGAACGTTTGTAACTCAACTTTGCTTCTGGGGGGTCCCTGGAACTAGATATTTTGAGATGGGGGTCCGTGGCCAAATAGATATCAGTTTGGGGGTCCTTCACATGAAAAGGTTTGAGAACCACTGACATGGTAGTCTCTCAAGAACAGACTAACTGAGCTCCATTTAAATGAAAAGGACCTTTTCTTTGACGATGGCTGGCCAGATTGTTGACATACAAACATCGGTTTTTCAAAAAATCTTAGAAGGATTCAAAAGACACTTATGTAATCGGGTCAAAAATCTAATTTTCACGATTTTTCAAAAATAGCAGATCTACAAGCTTGCAGCGCGGCACTCGGTGCCGCGCTGTGAGCTTGTATATCTGTTGTTTTTCAATAGTTAAAGCATAAAATATTGCGTCATAATGTGTTCAGGCCTAAATGGGTTAAAAGTACCTCTATGGGTAACAATCTTATTGATATTAAATCTAGCCATGCCCTTTGACATTTAAACCCCAGAGCAAGTAGTTCCTTCTGTTTACCCCTCAAAAAGGAGTCATAGCAGAACTCACCGCTGGGCTGTGACTCTGGATTCCACCCCTCTGGGCTTCCCTGTAACATAAACAATCCAACACACAGAAAACAAGCTTGTTACAAATCTGGCCGCAACACATCATCTGCAAAAAGATTATGACCTAATAAAAACAATTAATAATAATAGGTATAATAATAATAATAATAAAGCACTTAAAATTAAGATGTACCAAGTACTTTAAAATGACAAAAGCTGTTGTTTCCTTGAATAAAAGGGGAAAAAAGAAAAAGAAAAGAAAAGAAAAAAAGAGCTAAGGTCAGATGTCACACATTTCCACAAACAATCTACTTTCCTGTCCTGCTAAAAGTGCTTGATTGTATTAGCACTGTTCCTTCGGCATTCTTATATCTGAGTTCAAACTCTTACAGCCAAAACATGTCAACTCTAAATGATACTCTAAGTTATCATCATCACAGAACATGAGACAGCAAGGAGTAAGCCCCTATCTCTGGGAGGGATGTAACTACTGAGGCAGAGAGAGAAAGAAGCCCACTGCCGTTTAGATCTCATGCAGAGAGACATCTGCCAAGTAAGTACAACAATAGAATGATGCTCAAATCCTAGATGAACAAACAATAACATGACTACTTTTCCAGTGGCCAGATATTACACCTGTGATCCATAGATTCAAGTTCATAGAATGAGCAAGTGACCAAAGCAGAAGAGAGACAGAAGATAAGAGGATGTAGGATTGTTTTCCCTTTTTACTACTTGAAAAAGGAACCAATGAAATTATCATCTCCTTTGTGTCAATTAACTAACTTTGTTTGGATTTGTGACTTTTTACTTAAAGTGGAGTCCAGTCTCCAACTGAAAGATTAAAGATATTTGGTATCACAGGCCTAAAACTGTAAAGGCTATAACTGCTGCAGATGAGTCAAAGCAAGTTCATTGATATACATGTATTGTATGTTTAAACTTGAAAATGAAAGTGAGGACAAACATTTTAAAATAGCAGTAGTATAGTAGTAACTGAAATGGTGGCGTCCTGTTTCAGAGTTAACGTTACTTAATTGAACTAATTGCCTGCAGCCAGGACAGGAGGATGTTAACTTGTCTAAATAAAGTTCCCCTGCAGGCCTGCGAAAAGGCACATAAACAGATAAAATAAAATGGTGGGTTTCAACATGAATGGAGAAAGTGCTTCTGGCGTCCAGGTTGTTTTAATTGTTTAAATAATATTTATATTATTTTAATACACGTTTTATAACCCTCTAACAGCCAACTATGGCCGTCTGGTCCAAAGCTTCCTCCTCATCTCGCTGTTTATAACAACTGCTTTATTTCAAACATAATGTTTACTGTTATTAACGGGACTATTAACTATTCTTCCAACTATAAACTCTTTGCTTTATTACCCTCAAATATTAGCCATCCCTCCCCCAGGTGAGCCCGAAACAAAAACACACACACGCACGCACGCACACACACACAAATATCCAAAGAGAACAAGTGTCATAATGTTAGCTTAGCTTAACGGCATTTAGCACGCTAATGCTAGCCAGCTAGCCAGTCAGACCATTCGCTCCCATTATAAATTAGCTTCACGGGGCTAATGCTGCTAGAAACCCCACTGACAACTGTGTATCCTGATGGAAATTATAACCTTTTAAAGATAAATAATAATAATGCAATTGGAGCGTCTATTAAAAATAACAATAAATTACAATGTCATTTTTGTGACCGACTTTGATAACAGTGATCATTTTATAAACAATGATCCCCGGCCAACATGATGTGGCTCTAAGTTAAGAGTCGGCCCTCCTCCACTAGAATAAAAACCCAACTCCTAGAATAAAAAACTGACCAGGGAAAAAATAACATCCCCTCCCTGTTTGTTGTCCACCTGTAACTAAATACTGTTACAACACACGGGCGACCATAAAGACGTCAAGACGAGCAAAGTTTCAGCAAAGACAAGAAACAAGAGATGAAAGTTGTGATAATAATAAAATAAAAAAAGGAGCCCCAATGTGGACTTACTCTCCTCTCTACTCACTTACAGCAGCCCTCTGCTCTCCTCCTCTTCTCCTCAGAATAAAATAAATAAATATTCTACTAAACAACCCCAACAATCCGCGGTGTTAGAACATCCCAGAACAGCTCGGTCAGGCTCCCGGCTCTGCGGCGAGGCGGATCCGTGTTATTTTATATTTAGTTTAAATATGATTTTGTCCAAAAAAGAGAAAAAACTAAAAAGGTAGAAAACAAGAAGAACTCTTCTTCAATCTCATTCACCACAGCCTGAGAGCAGCTCTGATCACTGCGCTCCACAGGAGCTAGAAGAAGAAGGGGGGGAAGGAAAAAACTACTTGTAAATGGGACCGAGTGGTCGTTTTGTAACGCCGAACCGTTCGAGAAATTGTTGTTTTGCTGTTAAAGTTCGTTAAATTCGGCCGATCGGCGTCGCGGGGCGCAAGGAAAACGTGTTGGGAAAGAGGACTATTTTTTGTGTCGGTGCGGCGAATTTATTTCACTTTGCCTAAGGAACAGTGGTACTGCGGTTCCCATTGCCTAGGGAAAACACCCGGATGTAAACTCACTCCAACTCACATGGAGAGAAAAGAGCAAGTAACACTCCTCTCTCCTTCTACCCGTACTTTACGAGTTCAATGCACTAGAACAGTGGTAGTCAAACTTCTTCACGTCAAGGACCCCCAAATTGACACTTACTAGCCCGCGGACCCCCCACCATTTGAGAAGATATGCCAGGGATCCTCATATAAGAGAAGATTTTTTTATTGCTCTAGCAGTGATTTTCAACCATTTTAATCTCGTGGACCCCCAGTTTGACACGCATTTATGCTAGGCGACCCCCATTTAATGGCATTTCTATGTTAATTTAACTCTGACAGTGTACAAATGGAACCAAATTGATCCGTTAGGGCCATTTGGTTCCATTTCTGTACACTCATAAGGGTCCATTTGGTTCCTAAGTTGGGGTTTATGATGGGTCTGCTCTTTCCAAGTGAAATGCTGCTCATAGGGCTCAATTCTGTAAATAGGACTTTGAGCCCTGATATGTATAATTTTCATCAGGTGTTGTTATACTTTATTAATACTTTTAACCTTTGTTTTAGATTTGTATTCCTATTTATTGTTATGTGAACTTGGCCAAAAATCAGATTCTCATTCTTCTCTGGATCCCACCAAATTGTAAACTCATTCCTTTTGTACTTAGTATAGCCTAAAATACAAAATAATAAGTACTATTCTAAATACCTGCCTCTACCAATACTATCATAAATACAGTGACTTTAATCCACATTACCATCTTTGTTTGCCAGACCCATGAAATGGGTAGGCCTACATAAGCAAATGTCTGTCCGGGTTTTCTATATAAAGGGTAGACCTATATATGATGATGACATGATGATGACATGCCTACAAAAGGCATGATGTCATAAATGATGATGACAGACAGGGGGTCTGGCACAACCAGGTTGACCTGGTCTAGTTTACTTAAGATGTATTTATTTATTATTATTATGCTATTATTAGGCCTATTGTTATTATTATATAGATTTTATTTGTATTAAAATTATTTTTGTAGGCCTAAGTGTTTAGATAGATCTTTCTTCTTTCAGTTTGAATATGAGGCTAATAGTTATCTTTAAGCAGGTGCAGGCAGGGCAGAGGAGGCCTGGAGGCCACATAATGCTGTTCTGTGTATCCAAAAGGCTGCAGAGATGCTCTCTGCAACAGTCAATCTTACCAACGTCTTCCCTATCCTCTCATGGTTCAGTTTGGTTCTGCCACAGCGTTCCCCCCATTCTTTAATTTCTTTGGTCGGATCTTTTGTCAGATCACTCACTGAGGGCTGGTGGTGACTTGTGCTACGGCTCCCCTCTGAGGACAAACCGTACAAAACTACCGTTACCGTGTCCTTAATACTCAAGTTTGTGTGACTTAGTCCATTACATAGTTATTGACATTGACATGTTTGTGTTTCTTTGTTATTCCGGGCAGTCAATAGTGCCCTCGCTCCAGTAAGCAAGTTATAAATGTCATCCCTGTGAAACGCATAATACTTTAGTTTAGTGTATTTAGTGTATTTCAGACCAGAGGACGGACGAGGAGCATGATTGAAAACAACACATTTTTTTGCATCCAGGTTTCATTTCTAAAATACACCACAAGGGGTCGCTGTCTGCCTGTATAATCCAGGATGCTCTCACAGACCAACTCCATTTATGACTACAATGACAATCCTATTACCACTCGCCAACACCTTTCAAAATCTTACAATGTGGTTTACATAACAAACTAATCAAACATAATCAAATGATATACAATCAAAAGAAAACTAATTTAAGAGGTATGGGATGGGACCTTTACAATTAGCCTTAGAGCCTTTAGATTCATTAGTCTACTCCTGAAGACAGGAATATAATTTATTATACTTGGAAGAATTTGAAAATGAAATAGATTTAAGACGAAAATATGTTTTAGGAAAAGTATTTTCTTTTTAGCAGATTTTATATGTACGCTTGGGGGGGTTGCGGGAGTTTTTCTATATGTGCACCTCAATGATTTATATGTTGTGTCCTATACATATATTAAATGAGAATCAAAATTATTTTATTGCAAGGTATTTTTGACCCACACAGGATATTTGTCTCAGTGTACTAGTAGCCTATATAAATATTCCACAATGCACTTGAATGAATAAATAATTATTGAAGTTATTGTAGTGATTAATAATTTAATAAAACACATTTTATGACTTTAAAAGGTCAATATATAAAATAAACAAATTACTTTAAAAATACTTTCTTCCCAATACCCCTATAAAAAAGTTGTTTGGTTCAGTCAAAATGATATGTGAGAGAGAGATATGAAACTAGAAGCAGTGCTCTTCCGAGCACAGGTCTCCACCAGGCCAGGTAGGTCCTGGTGGTGCTAAATGTGAAAAGGGTGCCACTGCCATGTCTTCTTTGGCCTTTAATGGCAATGTATACGCTGCATGCATGATTTGAGGCATTTTGTTCCAAAAATTAGTCTGGGAAAAGTCAACCTGCTGGTTGCGCTATAACAGGCCAATGTGAAAAGAGTGGCATTTGTTCCTTGACCTAGTGGGAATGTGCATGCAGAATTTCTCTGTAATCCCAAACTGCGTTCACGATTTAATTCAATTTGTCCAAAATGGACCAATCCTGCAAACTTTGGAAGCAAATGTTAGCCAATTAGGATGGAATATGAAATATCGGACAGATCCGTCTTGATCACATAAGAGATACTGTGTACTGATTTGCATGGTTTTTGGATAAGATCTCAAGGAATAATAGGATTCTTTTTTTTACATAAGTCCTGGTGGCGCTATAAAAGGCAGATATGAAATATGCAGGGCAAAGGTTTTCCTTCGCCTCTAGGGAGTGCACATACAAAGTTGTACACTGATCAGTGGAATTATAGGTAAAAACACGAATCGGCCTGTTATAGAGCCACCATGAGGCTGATTTGAA
Organism: Nannobrachium achirus; assembly: GCF_963921795.1. NCBI lineage: Eukaryota > Metazoa > Chordata > Actinopteri > Myctophiformes > Myctophidae > Nannobrachium > Nannobrachium achirus. Next base: position 54,526,653 of record NC_137820.1, read on the forward strand.
GTGGCATTTATTCCTCTGCCTATTGGCACCAAAATCGCACACTGCATTCAGGCATTTTATACAAAACGGACCAATCCTGCAAACTTTGGAAGCCAGTTTTAGCCAATCAGGATGGAATATGGAAAATCGGACAGATCAATGTCGATCACATGACTGTAGAGAGTTAGACAGTATGTCTAACGTTTGCGTGATTTTTGGACGAAATCTGTAGGAGTACTGCATGGCCAAAAGTTGATTTAGCAAAAGTCGGCCTCCTGGTGGCGCTAGAACAGGCCCATGCGAAAGATTTGGGGCAGAGGTTCAGAATTGGTATCCACTAGTGTGTGTGCACAGTTTGGCAGCGACCGGGCCAACGGCGCCGGAGATTAGCTGGTAACGGACAGACGCACGGACTCACGGACGGACGGACGGACAGACAGGGGCGAAAACGTACTCTCCCCCATGCCTTCGGCTGGTGGAGACAATAACAAGACCCCCTAAAAGGGGATAATTTAGATTCAGATCTTCATGAGTTGAGCACATCAGTCAACAGCGGCAGCAGCACAGCACAGCAGCAGAGCAAGGAATGAGCAGGCAAACAGGAGGGTTTAACCCGCAAATAGCATGCATCTGAGTTGCTGCTATACTTTGAGTTGGCTGCCGGAACTAGCTCTGCAGGTTCTCCAGATAAACAGACAGTGGCAACACTAATGCCTCATTCACACTACAGATATATAGTTGAACGTTTTGCTTGGTAATTCAATGTAATCTCAATGGAAACCAGCGTTAAAGGCTGGATTCCAAGGACAGCCGACATGCCCAGCCTTTAAAGCTGGTTTCCATTGAGATTACATTGAATTACCAAGCAAAACGTTCAACTATATATCTGTAGTGTGAATGAGGCATTAGATTTCTTTTTTCCATCCACACCATGGTTTCTGCAGTGCAAATACATAGTCCAAAATGAACAATGCATTGGAACCCTAACCCGAGGTCATTTTAGCAGTAGAATTCATTTCTGCTTGGGGCATTTTTGTATCGTACATATTTAATTATATAATTTTCTGGATTCTTGCACAGATATTTGCAGTGTAACCAGTGTATGTTATGTATTATGTATGTGTAAGAGAGACGTGGCACTAGATCAGACACCAGAGGGGACTGATTGACATAGGAAAAGGTACATAGTGCACAGTTCACTGGTACAAGGTCAACTAAAAGGATAATCACAACAAGAAAGCCTTTGGCTTGTTTCAATTGGATAAAAAAACTAAACAAAACAATGAATAACTAGAAGCAGTGCTCTTCCGAGCACAGGTCTCCACCAGGTCAGGCGCTATAATAGGGCAATGTGAAAAGAGTGCCATGTCTTCTTTGGCCTTTCACAGCGATCGGATGCTGCATGCATAATCTGAGGCATTTGGTTCCAAAAATATTAGAAAACTAGAAAAGAAAATTTCGAAGAAATTTTAAGTGTGCCTGCAGCTCGCTAAGTGTGTGCAACCTTGTATGTGTTAACATTAGCATCTTTGTTAGCATTAGCATGTGTTAGCATTAGCAATATGGTTTCTTGTTTTTAAGAAATAGGCTCCTCCCACAAGTTCCGCAAGGCGATTACGTTGTCCCGTCGCTCCCGAGATCGTTTGTGTTTCGTTTTGAGAGGGTCGTTCCCCCTGAAAAACACGTTTTGGCATGAAACGGTTACGTTTTGCGCGTTTGTGGTGCCCGGTCGAAGTGGAAATGCTTTTGGGTATATGTTCAGTATAGCGCCTCCCACTTATGGTTAAAATTTGGTGTTGACTGGATGTTTCGTTTGTGATTTATGGCTACTTCTTACAAAACGGGCTCCTCCCGCTAACTTTGGAACCCTGTTACGGAAGAACGGTATGGACTATCAAAATATCGTTTAAATATGTTTATCGCATGAGTCCATAGATCGTGTGTATCGATTTTTGTGACATTTGGAGAAAATATGTAGGAAAAGGAGCAAAAAGTGTGTTTTGAAGAAAATTCAAAATGGCGGAAAATCTATCCTGACGCAAATGGGCGTGGCCTATATGAGGAGATGCGTCATGACCCAAGAAATCCAGGGAAAAAGGAATTTTAATTTTCCGACCCACGGTTCAAGAGTTACAGGCCGAAAGGTAAAGTGGACTGTTATAGCGCCACCATGAGGCCAACTGACGAAATTATTTTTTATTTAATCCTTGATATCATTATAAATCTCCTCTCCAAGTTTTGAAACTGTAGCCCCTATGGTTTGCGAGAAAAAAAATATTGAATGTGAGTTTTTGCGTTTCCCATTATAAGTCAATGGGTAAAATTAATTCACTAATAAATTAATATCAATTAAACGATACAACTTTTCTCTTAGAAAAGTAATAGCACACCATTCCCGGCCGAGCCGCACGTTTTGATGTATATATTGCGGCGGTGGCGTAAATTGTGCGGCAGTTATTAGCGCACCAAATTTGTGGGATCATTAACTACCCTAATTAAGTATGGCGGATTACAATAAGTGTTTTGCCATTGCATGGCAGGCACACTTAATTAGAAATTGTGAATATATACTGTAGATCTACTATCTTTACTACCATATGAAGAACGGAAAGACAGATTTTGTTCGGCGGTTCCCGACATTCGGTCGTGTTGGAAGTCACCATTATTACAGAAATATATACTGCATGCTATGCTGAACGTAATCCACTTACTGTCATCTTTTCAAAATGCATATTTACTGTACAGTTTGTGTTTGTATGCTTATTTCGCAATACCTATTGCGCAATCCTCTGTAGAGTGAGTTTGTCATTATCATCACGAAGGTATCGGGTTTCAAGAGGGAAGGGGGGGGTTAGAGAGAGAGAGAGAGGAGAGAGAGAAGAGAGAGAGAAGAGAGAGAGAGAGAGAGAGAGAGAGAGAGAGAGGTACAGTAAGATACAGTAGATTACAGTACAGTAAGATACAGTATAGCACAGCATAGTACAGTACAATACGGTACAGCAAGGTACAGTAGAGTACAGCAAAGTACAGTACAATACGGTACAGCAAGGTACAGCAGAGTACAGCAAAGTACAGTACAATACGGTACAGCAAGGTACAGTAGAGTACAGCAAAGTACAGTACAATACGGTACAGCAAGGTACAGTAGAGTACAGCAAAGTACAGTACAATACGGTACAGTCAGGTACAGTAGAGTAAAGCAAAGTACAGTAAGGTAAAGTAGAGTACAGTACAATATGGTACAGTCAGGTACAGTAGAGTACAGCAAAGTACAGTACAATACGGTACAGTCAGGTACAGTAGAGTACAGCAAAGTACAGTAAGGTAAAGTAGAGTACAGTAGAGTACAGCAAAGTACAGTAAGGTAAAGTAGAGTACAGTAGAGTACATTAAAGTACAGTACAGTAAGGTAAATTAGAGTACAGTAGAGTACATTAAAGTACAGTACAGTAAGGTACAGTAGAGTACAGTAGAGTACATTAAAGTACAGTACAGTAAGGTAAAGTAAGGTACAGTAGAGTACATTAAAGTACAGTAAGGTATAGTAAGGTACAGTAGAGTACATTAAAGTACAGTACAGTAAGGTATAGGGATGTGAAAAAAAATCGGAAATCGACGCGTCGATCGACTCACGCTCACAGCGACTCAAAAAGTACGAGTCGAAAAGTCGAAGAATATATATATTTTTTTATTTTTCAAAAGTTTTTCCCCCAAAAAAGGTTTTAATCGTTCAAAAACGTTATAAGCGTTAATGTTTTCCATATGTGAGAGGACCGTGTGTGTGTGTGTGTGTGTGTGTGTGTGTGTGTGTGTGTGTGTGTGTGTCTGTCTGTGTCGGAGACGAGTGCATGCCGCCTGCATGTGTTGTGCATTCGCATGCATGCGGCGCTAGTCAGGTCCGCGGACTACTGGTTGAGAAACACTGCTGGACCGTGCTGATGTGCGCGTCATAGCAGTGCGCGCTGACTTGCCTGACTGTATCTCTATGGACTGGATGCTTTTGTTTACCTCCTGCCTCTGCATGCACGCTTGACACGAAAGCTCGCTTGTTAATGGCAGCGTCGCCGTTGTGTGCGATGATCACAAACCACACTACTCGTCGTTAACGTTAATGCGACACACCGGGGATATATGAGAGCGAGCGGAGCGGTCAGCGCTCCCGCACGTTCCATGGACTTATTGTCACTCCGCTTCTAGTCTCTAGAGAACAGACTCCATGCTAACAAGGAAGAGCAATTATGTATTATCATTATTATTAGGGCTTTGATGCAAGTTCTGATGGGTGCAGCATACGTTGTGTTGTTTAAAGTAATGCGCCGTTGTGCTGCTCTCCTCTCAGCTGCTGCTTAGCGGAAAAAAAAAGTGAAAAAAGTCGATCGACGCGTCGATTTTCGGCCGCGACGCGTCGATTCGCCAATAATGCGTCGATTAACATCCCTAGTAAGGTATAGTAAGGTACAGTAGAGTACATTAAAGTACAGTATAGTAAGGTACAGTAGAGTACATTAAAGTACAGTACAGTAAGGTACAGTAGAGTACAGTAAAGTACAGTACAGTAAGGTACAGTACAGTACAGTAAGGTACAGTAGAGTACAGTAAAGTACAGTACAGTAAGTGGATGGATGGATGGATGGATGGATGGATGGATGGATGTGGATGGATGGATGCATGGATGGATGGATGGATGGATGTGGATGGATGGATGGATGGATGTGGATGGATGCATGGATGGATGGATGTGAATGGATGGATGTGGATGGATGGATGGATGTGGATGGATGGATGGATGGATGGATGTGGATGGATGGATGGATGGATGGATGTGGATGGATGGATGGATGTGGATGGACGGATGGATGGATGTGGATGGGTGGATGGGTGGATGGATGTGGATGGATGTGGATGGATGGACGGATGGATGGATGGATGGATGGATGTGGATGGATGTGGATGGATGGATGGATGCATGGATGCATGGATGGATGTGGATGGATGTGGATGGATGGATGGATGGATGCATGGATGGATGGATGCATGGATGGATGGATGGATGGATGTGGATGGATGGATGTGGATGGATGCATGTATGTGGATGGATGGATGCATGGATGTGGATGGATGTGGATGGATGGATGGATGTGGATGGATGGATGTGGATGGATGGATGGATGGATGGATGGATGTGGATGGATGGATGGATGGATGGATGGATGTGTGGATGGATGGATGGATGGATGTGGATGGATGGATGTGGATGGATGGATGGAAGTGGGTGGATCACTGCTGCAACGTAGCTGTGAGCGCCTGCGAAGCAGGCGCGATCTCTAGATGTGAGCGGCCCGAAGGGCCGCGAACCTCTAGTTTTCACAATAGAACCATGTTATACAAAATGTAATGCCTCAACTCTTAGTCCTCGTCAGGGTGAGGGGGTCCCCAGTTAAGCTACATGGACTAATCCAACACAGCTATATCCAGGAACAATTGGTGCCACAAGCCTTTGTTCAAGGACTCCTGTCTTCGAGACCATATCTGTGTCTCCAGCCTATACATGCCAGATGCCACGGTGCCCTCAGAGGAGCAGATCTGATAGTCCATACAGTATATTTTATCAACCATGCTTCGACTGACCCTGCCTTCATCTAACTAGCCAAGTGGGAGGACAATGTTGGGGACAGTGAGGAGCCAGTACAGTAAGTGTCTCCAGTTTCTCCTCACCAGTCACAAGTGACACTGGAAAGACAGAGGAAAGGCCAATTCTCTGCATGGCTGCTATACCACATAGTGTAAAATTGCAATCAAAGTCAAACCGCTGTAGAAACTGATCAGTCCCCTGGAACATCAGAGGGCTGTGCAACTTCCTTCCTGGGCCTGGTATCGTTATCATGGTTCATGCAGGACATGATCAACACCAGCCCCTCACACAGGCTGACACAAATAAGGACAGGCATTCTTTTGAGACGAGGCCTGCCACACTGCCTTTCATCAGTTATGGAAGGTGCTCACTAAAACCACATCCTGGCATACCCTGACCCAAATAGGCTGTTCATCATCAGCATGATGGCAACAGATGCCATCGATGGGGGCCTGTGCACAGTTCTGTCTCAAAAGGAGAAGAACAAAGAAAGAGTGTTTGCAATACTACAGCTGTTCCCTGAACTGTGCCAAGAGGAAGTTGAGGAACGCATGGCGTGACGAGAGCTGTCCGTGGTGCTGCGGGCTGTGAGGCATTTCCACCTGTATGGACACAAGTTCCTGTTCGACCACACATGTCTGACCTTATACTCCTAAATTGTAGAAGGACAGTTGACCCGGTGGCTTGAAATAACTTTGGTGTGCGCCATCAAGCAGGTTATCTCCATTGCAACACAGTTACAGTGCCCGATAGGAACCACGACAGCCCTGATTCCCCTGAACCCCTTCACCTACTGTACACAATCTGCAATGAGAGCAGAACAGCGACGTGGTCCAGCCACAACCAGGTTCGGAGTTGGATCAAAACTTCTCAGCGTGATCAGTGAAACCTTTGAGTAAAGAAAACAATGTATACTCGCAGTGGACCGGCCTCACTGCAATCAACAGCTTATGTATCGCTGTGTCAACAGAAGGTTAGTAAATTAAGTTTGTTATGTGACTTCTATCTGACAAACATAGCTTGCATGCAGGAACATTTGAAAAGGTCTACACACATAATGTAGTGGCAAGCAACATTATCCCACACCAGAGGACAATGCCTGGCAGCAGCAAATAATTCCAAACAAAGACACTTATAAACAGGCATAGTGATAGTAACGCTGATGTCACCAATGGTGTCAGAGAAGACAGTGGGGAATTCGTCCCCTATTTTTCTTTTTAATTGATATATTGATGATCTTTCTAAGCAGCTGATCTATTTAAGCTATCTTTTCATATTCACAGTGTCTGTACTCTGTAGTAAAGTCAAATATCTTGGACATTTTATTACAGAGCAAATGACAGATGGTGATTCACAGACAGTGCCGCTGGACATATGCATTGCACAAACAAACATGCTCACAAGTACTGTACGTTAAGCATGTGCTCAGAAGCACTTATTTAGACCGAGCTTACTGTACACCGCTCTACACTGCCCACTTGTGGTCAAGCTACAAAAAAAGCAAGTTTACAGAAACTGAAGGACTGTATTTTGATTGTCTTAAGTACCAGCTCTTATGCCTTAACTTAAAGCCCTGTCCATACTGTATCCGACCACTGAACTTTTCGTCAGAGAGTTCCGACTTTTGGACGTGCAGCTTTCCGAACTTTAATTTGTGGTAATTCTTTTCAGAAGATGCGAGTGACGTCATTTTGTAGTTGAACCAGACCTTTCAGACGAAAAGTTCGGTGGTTGAAGACAGTATGGACAGACCTTTAAGTTAAGGCATAAGAGCTGGTACTTAAGACAATCAAAATAGAGCCCTTAGTTCCTAATAATAATGATGCCTTGAGAATGTTAATCAAAATCCTAGATTGTGCAGTTTTGGGCTGCAAGAGTCAATACGTTTAAAGCGGTTCGTCTGAACTTAATACATAAATTCATGTGTCGCTTGGATCAGTCTGTGAATAGCATCATTGTCAGTAACCCTGTGAAGAGCTGCTATAGATACTAGCCTTATAGGCATTGGCTTAAGAGCCTGTACTTAAATTAACTGTCACAAATGCCCTGTCTAACATACAGTATGTTCATGGACTGTTTTCTGTTTACAGTATGTTCATTGTTGTATGTAATTGTATGTTTTTCTATGGACCATGAGTCTGCAATAAAGAGTAAAGACATTCATTCATTCATTCATTCATTCATTCACTCACAACACATTATGTTCTGGTGTAGATGGATGGATGGATGGATGGATGGATGGATGGATGGATGGATGGATGGATGGATAGATAGATAGATGGATGGATGGATGGATGGATGGATGGATGGATGGATGGATGGATGGATGGATGGATGGATGGATGGATGGATGGATGGATAGATAGATAGATAGATAGATAGATAGATAGATAGATAGATAGATAGATAGATAGATAGATAGATAGATAGATAGAGGGCTGAAGTGGTTAGTGTAGGTCTTGTAATAATAATCATAATAATCATAAAGTAACTAGTAATTTAAGTTTCCAAATATTTGTAGTGGAGTAAAAGTACATTATTTGCCTCTGAGATAGTGGAGTAGAAGTAGAAGTATTGAAAATTTGTACTTGAGGAAATGTACTTACTTTACACCACTGTTTAATGCTTTCCTTCCCATATACCTGTTTAGCTGATTCAGCTTTCTAACAATGAGCCTGACAAATCACTTTCCATTCCGCATGTCACTCTCTCTCTATCAACATGATGAAAATAGAATTCTGGCAATTTTCATATAGCCTACATATAAATAGGCCTACAATACATAAACATTACATAACCTAGCTGTCCTGACCTGAGGTGAAAGATATTTCTAGCTGGCAGGGTATTTTACATTACAGAAAACCGATCACATCATAGAGTCGGAACGTGTCGGTGTCATATTTCGGTGGGTCACCAGTTTCCGTATAACAGCGCAGAGGTAGAAGTGGAAGTGATGATGAATGGCGAAAAACAAGTTAAGGTGTGTTGTTAATGTCCGGAAGAAGAAGGTATTCACCATTGAATTTCACCGGCGACAGAGAGACAACAACAGCAGCCGACATGAACGAGTCAGCTCTGGCGATACATCAGCAGCTCTGCATGTGAGTTTCAAAATGAAATTAATCTGTCGTTTCACTTGTTCAACGCACGTTTTAGGATAACTTCTGGTTGTTTACAACCGACCAGTGGTTGGTACTGTAGTAACTACTTACTATTTTGAGGTATTTCTACTTTACTTGAGTAGCCTATTTCCAATTTACACACACACACACACACACACACACACACACACACACACACACACACACACACACACACACACACACACACACACACACAGTGGTTAGAGTAAATAAGTACATTTACTTAAGTACTGTAGTCAAGGTATTTGTTCTTTACTTTACAATTTCCAATAATTTTACTTCTACTACATCTCGGATCCAAATATTGTACTTTCCACTACATTTATTTGAAAACTTTAGTTACTAGTTACTTTGCAGATATACATTATTATATTATAAACCATACATTAACCACCTGAGCCCTATTTCATACATATGGCTATTTGAAAATAGCGTCACGTTGTGAGCTTATAGATTTGCTATTTTCAAACATTTTAGAACTTTTACTTGATGCCAATACTTTTGTACTTTTACTCAAGTACCATTTGGAACACAGGCCTTCTACACAGTATTTCTACATTCCATATTGATACTTTTACCTAAGTAAACAATGTGAGTAGGCTACTTTTCCACCCCTGCTATGTGGGTTGTTCTCACCACATTTGTCAATACAATCTTCCGGCATGAAAGCCTGAACCTTGTTGTTGTTGTTGTTGTTGTTGTTGTTGTTGTTGTTGTTGTTGTTGTTGTCTTAGTAGTAGTACCCCCTAAACTTCCTCGGGTTTAGGGGGCTGTTGTTGGGAGCTTGTGTGACCAATCAGGTTATTAGTGTCGGTCTAAAAGGTATTACGTCATATAGTGCAGGGGTCTTCAACAGGGACCCCTAGGCCTAGGAGGTCCTCAGAGTTACTATAGGGGGTCCTCCAAATCTTTGAGTGATAGAACGTTTTTTTCTCCTTTTTTTATATTAACCACTTGAACCCTAGTGTCCATATTTTGAGAACTTTAGCCAAAAAGAGCAGATCTACAAGCTTACAACGCCTCGCAGCGCGAGACGTTGTGAGCTTGTAGATTGGCTCTTTTCGGCAAAGTGGTTTGGTGTAGAGGGGAAAAAGAGCAGACCCAGTAGTGAAAGGTCAAGTTTATTAAGTATTGATGGTTCAAGTGGTTAAATATTTGAAAACACAAATTGACATGAATCCAAAATACACTGATGATTGTGCTGTCAAACGATGAAACTATGGAATCTATGATAAGGTTGTAGGGGTCCCTGCTTCATCAATCATCTCTCTCTCAACTAAGGGGTCCTTGGTGCGAAAACATTGAAGACCCCTGATATAGTGTGTTGTTTTCTCTTGTGTCCTTTAACTTGATTTAACACCATCTGGTGGTCTCTGCCCAGTCGCTGTCTGTCCAGCATCATCAATCATCTGCTCCCTCCCATAATAACATCCTCTCGGAGTCTGTCCCAGGCCCCATTATTATTATTATTATTACTACACATAATGTCATTACAGAGGTGTGTTCTGGCTAACGGGGTAACAGCCCCTCTCTTCAGGAGTCCTCCAGATGGGGTCTGCTCTCCTCTGATCATGGAATGCCCCTCCCGCTCAAATGACGAAAACGATACGCCTGGCTCGCTTCGCCGTGACTTAACGTGGCTTTGTGTGACAGAGTCTTGTGTCTGTGGCTGAGTTGAAAAGCAGAACGTGTTTGATCCTGGTGCAGTGTGTCGGCACATCAAAGTAATGAGAGAGGAGAATATTTTTCTCTCAACACAGTCATTAATTCATTTCTGGTTATGCCTGGTAGCTCAGCCCTTGCTTTAGTGATGATTGATTGATTGAATATTTTATTTGACAGAAATGTAAAACAGCACGAGTACAGTCAAAACACTTGGACTAAAAGGATTACAGTACACCAAAAAAAGGTCCTTGCAGTCTTGTCTCCATTGGGGTCCTTTGTATTAAATTAATCAAAGTAGCATCAAAAACATTCAATATCATTAAAACATTCAATATCATCATCAAGTATAAAACACTATGTACAGAGTAGAAAATAGGGTGGGGGTAAAGTAAATGTCTAATAGGGCAGGGGTTTTCAAAGTGGATGCCGGGGCACCCTGGGGTGCCGTGACGACAGTCCAGGGGTGCCGCGAGATAATTTGATAATATTTGGACACAAAATAATATAGCCTATATATTTAAACCTACAACCAATCAGAGTAGCGCAAAGGTGATAGGCCCACCCTACCTTTTCATACTGGGCCCTGGTAGGTTTCTCACGACCTAAAGCCCGCCATACTTTTGCATACTGGGCCCCTGGTTGGTTCCTCACGACTTGTGAGCCCTGAAATATTTGAATAACTGAGCAGGGCCAGAGCTAATTTGCCAAGGGCAAATTTTCTCTGCAATAGCAGATTCGTCTGGCTATGCAAGGCTAAGTTCTGATTGCTCATGATGGTAGCTGTGGATAAGAGTGTCAGTTCATATGCAAATCGTGAGATAAGCTCTCGCCGGAGGGCAAGTATTAGATCAGAGACGGCACTGAATTAGTATGTTTACTTTAAGCGTACTTTTGAAAACACGATGGCACACAACAAACTACAACATACCCACACAATACACCAGTAAGACTCCCTAATTGGGAGATAAGCAACCGTTACGTCGCATACAAATTGTAGCTGAAGTAACAAAATGATGTGGTCGAGTAGTGTCAATGTAAACTAACATGTGACCCGTGAGCTTGTAGATAGGCTATTTTTGTTACTTTTATGCAGAGCTGTCATCATATGAAGTATAAAATAGGACAGGGGTCTTCAACAGGGGGTCCGGGACCCTCAGAGTTACTACAGGGGGTCATCCAAATCTTGCGATAGTAGCTTTTTTTTCTCCTTTTCATTAACCGCTTGAACCTTAGCTTCCAATTCTGCGAACTTTAGCCAAAAATAGCAGATCTCACAACGCCTCGCAGCACGAGGCGTTGTGAGATCTGCTATTTTTGGCTAAAGAGGTTTCGTGTAGAGGGGAAAAGAACATATTAAGTAGGCAAAGAGGTTTCGTGTAGAGGGGAAAAATACTAAGTACAGAGTGAAAGGTCAAGTTTATTAAGTACTGACAGTTCAAGTGGTTAAATATCTGAAAACACAAATTGACATGGATCCAAAATATACTGATGATCGATCGGACTGTCAAACAATGAAACAATATGGAATCTATGAAAAGGTTGTGGGGGTCCCTGCTTCATCTCTCTCTCAGCTAGGGGGTCCTTTGCCTGAAAATGTTGAAGACCCCTGAAATAGGACATTAATTGGTGGAGAAAAAAAACATTAAAAGATGAAATATGGAGATACACGTTTTCTGCCTGACAGCAACGTTATCTTCCTTAAAGGAGTAGTTCACCCCAAAATGGCTTTTCTTCTATTGATTGCTCACATGGGGACTTGAGTTCAATATCTTTTTGTATTTGTTGCATTCCTAAGACAAAAATGTGATTATAGTAAATTTACCCCCATTGATTCCGGATGGGGACCCGAATAGATTTGGGTCCCCATCCGGAATCAATGTGGGTACATTTCTTGCAATCAATTTTTTGTCTCAGGAATGCAACAAAAAACAAAAAATATTATTGTACTCAAGTCTCCATGGCATGAGTAATCAATAGGGGAAAAAAAAGTCATTTTGGTGGTGAACTACTCCTTTAAATGGCTGTTTAGTTTTGAATAACTATGCATCAGTGTTGGTTATTATAGGTGAGTAATGTCTTATCTGTAACCCTAGTCAATCTGGGACAGGTTAGTTACCATGACAACCTGTAATCCTTGTTGTGCACACAGGCAGGATCTAGGGCACCTCACCTCTCCACCACCACCACATAGGGGTGGGCGATATGGTGATAAATATCGTTGAGATGATACATTGTCTTCACAATATGCCTTTTCAGAGATATCGTATATATCGTGATACACTGAGGGAGCCATATAAAAGATCCTGTTGAATTGTTAATTCAGAGATTCATTGCAGAATCCATTAAACCTGCATTTTGGTCCAAATCAGTGGTTCTCAAACTTTTAAATGTCAAGGTCTCCCCTTAACTCTGACAGCGGGTCCATTTGGTTTATTTTTTTATTCTGTCAGAGTTACATACTTATAAGGATCAATTTAGACCTCCCAAAAGGAACCCAGAGAGTCCCTGACTCCCTGGACACCACTTTGAGGACCACCTTTTGTTACCTTGTACTGTAGGTGGTTGTACTGTTAAGTAACTTGAAAAATAACCATAAAAACCAACATGAAAAAGAATCGTGATAAGATTGTGTATCGTGATACAGCTTGGAAAAATATTGTGATATTGTATTTTTCCATATCGCCCACCCCTAACCACCATTGTCTTCTTCATCACTAGCAGCAGGTCTTGTCCTCACAAATAAAGTACTGTTATTATTAATATTATTATTAAGCATAATTGTCATTCGCTTCATCTTTGTGTGTGAAAGCTCAGATTAAGACCAAAGATATTAACCATTACATTATAAAAAAAAAAATCCTTTTGATTGAACAGTATGTGTAACATTTTAGAGCGAAGTGTTTTAAAGAGTTGTCACTGGACCATACACTGATCTTTGTGTCCATGGTTTCATGCTTTCTCTTAACTTGACGCACATTAACAATTTTCATAATGCTCATTAAAAAATATCAATTGTGTTGAATTACCCAGCAGTGGTGTAAAGTAACTAAGTACTTTTACTTAAGTATTGTACTTAAGTACAGTTTTGAGGTATTTGTACTTTACTTGAGGATTTCCGATTTCCAATACTTTTACTTCTACTCCACTACATCTGGGATCCAAATGTTGTACTTTTACTCCACTACATTTATTTGAACACTTTAGTTACTATTTATTTTTCAGATACTTATAATATTCTAAAATGTTTTATACCTAGGCTGTTTGAAAATAGCCGATCTACAAGCTCACAATGTGTCGCATAATCGCATTGCGACACGTTGTAGATCTGCTATTTTCAAAGATTTTGTACTTTTACTTTTGGTACTTTAAGTACATTTTGATGCCAATACTTTCGTACTTTTACTCAAGTTCATTTTGAATTCCGGATTTTTACTTGTAACAGAGTACTTCTACTTTGCAGCATTGATACTTTTACTTAAGTAAAGAATGTGAGTACTTTTTCCACCACTGTTACCCAGTCTATGGTCTGGTCTGACCCTTTTGTAGTTAGCAAGTGTTACCTGGTCTGACACTACAAGGGAGCCCCCAGGGGTGACTGTCAGTACTGCGAGGTGAAAGAGACTGGATCCCAGTGGTGATTTTGATTTTCTTTTAATTGGCTGTCTAAAATAACAGCAAGGCTGAACTCAGGGGGGGGGGGGGACCCAGGGGACAGATCAGCACCACCAGCCACACGTGGATCACCGCTGTTTTGGCCTCGGTGCGTCCGTGCAGGCGTGCAACCTCTGCTTTTACTGCAGTATGCTCCTCTCTCCTCTTTCTCGGGTGTAGGCAGGTCGTTTATGTAAAGAGTGATGTGGGAGGGAGGCACGTTGCAGAGTGCAGCAGTAGAAATGTGAGGAGTGAGAGGCAGGTCAGGCAAGAATATGAAGCTACAAATGTTAATGCGCTTCAGAATCCGTTACTCGGCTGTATTGGACACGGAGGCTGTGACCTCCTCTCCAGCGCTATCGTGCAAGTTGTCCGTCATTGGTCAAGGTTAAGACCTCCACACACACCCACGTGTACCTTCTCAGGTGATTTATGATCTTGAAATACATAGGGTGCACTGTAAATCCTCAGTGTTAATTTGACTTTGTCTGACAGTTACAAATGGATACATCATGAACTTTCCCTTGATGATCATGATGAATATATCATTATGATCATCAACAACATGAACATTGAAGATTTTACTGTGTAATTGGCCTTATTTATATGGAGTTTACCTAAAAGCAGAGTTTACAAAAGCATAATATCAAGGAATAGTTACAGTATATGATTAAATGGAGACACATTAAGAAGTCAAGTGGACTCCACACCTGCAATACATCTGAGTCGCCTGTAGGTGGTGACTGGTGACATGCACAGTGCACACAGCACAGCAGCACTCTTCTCAACCAATCAAAGCAGAGTGTAGGAGGGGCAGAGAGAAAGAGAGGGAGAGTGGCTGAGATAAAAGTATGTGGAGAAGGGGAGAGATAAAGACAGATGACTGAGAGAAAAGAAGACGGGAAGCAACAGGTAGAGAGAGAGACGGCGAGAGAGACAGAGGGAGAGAGATGAGTGCATGTCTGTCTTCTCCCTTAAGCTTTGTTTTGATCAAGTCTCCTTTTTTGACACTTCCTGGATTGCTGGTGAGAGAGCAGCGTGCCTGGTGCTAGAGAGACAGCATGACAGCATGAGAATGTCATGGAGAGATAGATAGAAAGAGAGGGATAGAAAGAGAGCCAGCCAACAGGGATAAAGATAAAGATAGAAGTTTTGGGTGGGAGCAGGCGGATGGGGAAAGAGTATGACAAAACAGAGGTCTTTTAGAAAGAGTTTGGGTTTGAAAGGAAGGAAGTAACTAAGGAAGGAGAAGTTAGGAGAAGCTCACAAACTCACAGAGTCAGGAGGAGAATGGTTGGTTTTGTTTTTGACTCTGCGGCTGCAGCACTGGCTGAAGCAACCCCACACAGCGGGGAAGAACACACCATCCGTAAAAGAGGAGGAGAAAGATTGAAGCCTAAAAGTTGTTTTACTGTTTGTCCAACAACATTAACCTCCTCCTATTCAGTCTGACCGGCAGGGTAAATAATTAGGGTTAAGTCAGTAATACTACGTTCAGGTCCGTAAGGTCGTAGTATTATTATTATTAGTGCTTATTATAATATTATTAACCAGGTTATGGTTTTGCGGGATGTTTGGTTTAGGTGAGTAGTAGTCGTAGTTGATGTCCTACAGCTGTTGACCACTGAGCAGGGTTGGGGTCAGAGGTCAGTTTGGGTATAGGGGTGCAGAGCAGAAGGAACATCGGTCACCATGGAGGAGCAGCAGGCTGTAGAGGACCAGAGAGCAGGAACACCACCACCCCCTGCTCCTCCCCAGCCCAACAACACCTCCTTACACGATGGAGAAGAGGAACCTCTCACTGACGCCTCTGCTGTCAGTGTCTTCTCCTCGTCCTCTTCAACGTCGTCCGCCTCGTCGTGCAACGATGCCGGGTCGTGCGACGATGCCGCGCCGCCCTCGCCGGCCGCGCCTCCTTCCCCCCACTGCCCCGTGCACACCGGCCGGACGTTCGGCGGGCTCAAGATGTTCTGCAGGAGGTGAGCCCACAAAACTGGCATTTTGTGTTCCCCACATCTAGCAGTTAGATCTGAGGTTCAGATCCCAGGTCAGCAACGAACGTTGTGCTAAACCAATAGTAAGGCATACAAGAGTAAAGAACCAGGTGGGAGACCAGAGATGAGAAGGGAGACTAGAGGGAGAAGAGGGGGCAGACGGAGCCGTTTCTTTTATTTCTCACTGCACGTTATATTCTATACCAGTGTTTCTCAAACTTTCAAATTTCAAGGTCTCCCCTTAACTCTGACAGTGCACGAAATTTGTACACTGTCAGAGTTACATACTTGTATTCGTCAATTTATACCCCCTTAAAGGAACTTACAGAGTCCCTGGAATCCACTTTGAGAACCACTGTTCTATATTATAATACAAATATTAGCATATTCGTATTCTGTTGCTGATTACATTTATCTTTTGTCTTCGGTTTTATGTAAAGCACTTTGTAACTTTGTTTTGATAAGTGTTTATAAGTAACATTTATTATTATTGGTCTTATTTGTATTTATTATAATGAAGAAGAGGAGTTGGAGACAGAAGGTGGAAAAGAGGAGGTACGAACAGGAGAGTCAAGTGTCAGAGCCATAGTTCACACAGACATTCCTGTGATTCTGAAAGATCATGGAAGGAGGAGCTGACAGAGCCAGAACAGAAGTGGATTATCTATAGATGATGGTTGCATGTACAGTAGGTCCAACTGATGCTTGTCATACCCTGGAGGTCAGTCACAGTTCCTGAAACCCCAGGATACAATCTATCATAGTGCAGTTTTATCCGACGTCAGACGTCAACGCAAATGAACATCACACTACTGAGTGCCTGGATTATGTCTAAATATGGCCATGGCTGATGTCAACATACTGACATCATAGCTGACTGACATCTCTCCCAGTGCTGGGTGCTGAACACGCTGATCAACACCTCACAAAGCAATGACGAAACCTCGGCTGTACTTGATACTGTACTGTATTTACAACTGTACTGTATACTGTATTTATATTTAGAGATACAGCTACCCAGTGTTGATGGGTACTAACAATCTACAAGCTTTATTTTTGTCTTCTCTAGGCCAACAGACAAATACTATATTTTCTCCCCGTCTTTCGTGTATCATCATCCTTGATTATTGGGTGGCAACATTTGTTTCACAAGATTTTCTTGTTACTTGCAGGGGAGGCCACATGGAGGCTGTCGTCTTCTCCCCCATTTTCTCCCCTGTCTCTGTGTGAATCTTATGACACCACTGGACCGGTTGCTGTCAAACTTTGTATGCACACTCCCAGTAGGCCAAGGGTCTTCCACTTTCACCCCAAATTGTTCAGATCAGCCTCATGGTGGCGCTATACCAGGACCCTTTAGCTTTGGGCCTATACTTGTCTAATCTCATATGGCGTACAATAAAAAAATCAAAACAGTAATTTGCACCAAACTAGCAAAGACCACATCCCCAAGTGCAATAGTGCACATGGGAACTTCTGTAATTCAGTGAAGCCCCACCAGATAAACTACACATTTCTCTTCTCTCAACTCTAGTCTTCATTCTGCCTCTTTACATCAGGGATTCTCTGTGATTCTTTCTGAGTTACAGACCTGTTAATCGTAAATTTGGTTCCTAACAATTAATAATAAGCTTGTGTGCATAACTGTAGTTCCCTTTTCCAGAAAATGGCATAAACTTGTTCTGTTTCCCATAGCTTCATTTCATTGACTCAGCAGCAGATTTGAAGGCGTTTTTGGTTCAAATCTGCTGCTGAGCCAAACGTTTATGCCACCTGGAAAAGGGATCTACTGTTTTGCACAGCTAAGAGTCTATTTAGCTGGGGGCACCCAGGAACCCCCCAAGGACCCCTGGGGGTCCCCAGACCCCAGGTTCAGAACCAGTGCATTAACATCTGTGGATAAGAGAGTAACATAACTGATCAGAGTAATACACCTGGAGGTCTGCAAGCATGTCATAAAACCTTTCCCACTACTAGTAAAAAAAACAAAAAGTGTTGTTCCAGGTGCCACAAAAGTTGTTTGCCAACATGGCACAATACATGGCTGATTAATAGTCATTTCTGACAATCATAATCAGGCCGGCATGTGTCACATTTGGACCAACAATTCTGTAATCTCACTGCGAACGCTTGATTTTTAATATGATGTAATTTAGGAAATGAATGTTATTCTACTGCTTTGACTCAAGTGCTAGTCTGTGTAAGAGTGTCAGAAAATAATTCTAAATGTAAAATATAAATATGAATACAAGTGCATTTTGAAATTGAGGAGGAGGTTGTTAATCTCCCAGTGATCTCTTCCCCACTACTCTAATTATAGCTGCTATTAATGGATTGGAATAGAAATTAATTACAAGCGGTCATTTTTAGGGCCTAGTGGGAGCACTGTCCCTCTAGAGTGCAGAGAATTATATCTCTCTCCTCTCACAGGAGGGGAGTCGAGTCCAAGTCAACGCGGAGGGCACATTTGATATTTTAGTCGTTTATCTGACACACTTATGCACAGAGACCTGCCTCGACTGAGCAGGTTGGCGTTCAGTGTCTAGCTCAAGGACATCAGGACGAATGGCTCTGTTGGGGTACAGACGGTGAATTTGCTGTTAACAGGACGATTAATCTGTGCCAGAGAGTGGCTCCAGAGATGAAGCTTTCAGCACAAGACTGCTTGAGATATTTTGTGACCTTTCAACCGTCATATTGGAGTATCTTCTGGCCACTATGGCTCTGACCCTTGTAACACATACGGCTGTAATTTTTGTGATGGTCGTGATCTTGGAATTTAAGCCTTTTTTTACAATTCTTTATTCCTTTTCCTTTTTCTCCCAATTTAGTCACCAAATCCTGATTCTCTGTGTATTCTAGTTCGTTTAGTGAATGTAGGAGTCACTCCTACAGTTGGTTGCAAGAGAGAGCACAAATAGCCGCGCGCCTCCTTCGATACACGTGATGTCAAGGCCGCTCCTTTTCACCTGACAGCGAGAAGTTTCACTGGGAGGATGTAACACATGGAGAGGTACATGCTATTCTTCTCAGTTCCCCACCCCACTGTACAGGCACCTTAACCCAAACCTGTAGGAGTTGCTATAGTGCAGTGTCAGAGATTGCCCTCCCCGCACGGTTTGGCTTCCAACCCGCAGCGTGAACAGTGTGATTTGTGTTCATGGAGTGCGTGCGCCAAATTGTTTACTGCTGCTGAGCTACTATAATACAAAAAGTCAGTTTATGCAGAAGATAAATTATGCAATAGATCAGACTTCAGCACTCTCTTGAAACCATCAATAGTTGCACTTTCTTTTAAGTGTCTGCATAAGAGCTTAAGCTAGATGACTTATTTAAATGGGACGTATTGAGTCTCAGGATCAGTGCAGCCAGCTGCCAACTGTGTCTAACTTGATTAGGGCAGCTGGCAGGATGTATGGCTGCTCTGTGATTATTTTCGGTTATCATTATTACTGTCATATATAAATAACGCAGCTTCTGGAACCTGTCAATCACATGCAACCCTTCCTATACCTACCTGCAGCTAAGACACTACTATACAATACAAGACCAGGACTGTAGAGTCAACAACGGTATGGATTAAAGTTCTCAGTCGCCATGACCGATGTCATTTGCATTCCATACAAATCAGCCTTTGATGGAAGCATGTCCCACACCCCCCATAAATAGGCTATGTATCTACAAGATTACAATAAGCTTATAGACAGTCTATTTTCAGTTATTAGATTTAAGATTTGTTTTGGGGCTTTTATGCCTTTATTGATAGGACAGTAGACTGGAAATGGGGAGAGAGAGAGATGGAGAGTGACACGCAGCAAAGGTCGTTGGGACTCGGACCCACAACACGCTGTCAGGCATCAGAGCCTATGTGGTATGCGCCTGGACCGGTAGGCCAGTGGGCACCCCCAGTTATTAGTTATTTTAACTAAGATTAAAGAGTATTTGAAGAAACTACTAACTAGCATGTTCAATCTTCCAGAAAATGATCTGGGATATTTTATAAAAGCGAAGGTCAATCTGCAATTTCTTCAACTATATGCGTGTATAGCTAACCAAACATCATAATTTTACATATTGTGCTAATTGATTATGAAACACAGCGCTAGTGTGTGGAGCTTCTTTCACGCCGTTTCACAAATCACAGATTAGGACTTTGCCTAAGAAAGACGTGAGATTTGCCTAAGAAGTCGTGGACGATTTTTTTAAAACACATTTTTGGACACTGACTGCTCCCACAGATTTTGCCCTAAAATCACGCAAACCGGTCTACAGTCATGTCATCAAAATGCATCTGTCCCATCTAGCGCCACAATCCTCTTCTAGCGCCACCATGAGGCCGATTCTTACAAGACACAATTTTGGACACTGCTCCTACTGATTTTGCCCTAAAATCACGCAAACCGGTACACAGTATCTCTACAGTCATGTAATCAAAACGCATCTCTCCCATCTAGCGCCACCATCTGGACAATTTTTGAAAAACACACTTTTGGCCTATTTGTGTATTCAAATAGATAAGCGACCTAACGGTCTGTTATTGAGCCCAGCGGTCATTAACACACCGTTGAATTCACTAATTGACAAATCAGAACTAAGCATTCAACCAAGCTTTGTAATAAACGATTATTGCGACCATCAGGTCGCAGTTACTATCAAAACCTCGACCAGCTGGCCGTCAGTCCGTCCGTCCGTCCGTCCGTCAGTCCGTCCGTCCGTCCGTCCGTCCGTCCGTCCGTCTGTCCGTCCGTCTGTCCGTCAGTCTGTCTGTCACACGTCACATGTCACACTTTTGCCCTGCTCATATCTCCGCAACCGTTGCCCCGATCCATGCCAAATTTTGCATACACACTCCTTGCCTGCCAAACCACAACCTCCAATCAAATCACTACCTCCAATCAATTCTCACATGACCCTCTAGTCTTCTAGCGCCATCATGAGGCCGATTCTTGCAAAACACATTTATGGACACAGTTCCTACAGTTTTTTACCTAAATCGGTACACAGTATGTCTACACCCATGTCATCAACATGGATCTGTCCCATATAGCACCACCATCAGGCTGATTTTTTCAAACACGTTTTTGGACACTGCTCCTACAGATTTTGCCCTGAAATCACGCTGCGACCTGACGGTCGCTTATCTCCCGATTAGGGAGTCTTACTGGTATAGTATATTAAAGCTGCAAGCAGCAATGACCGGGCTCTCGCGGCTCTACCCCCGTCACTAGGGGTAGCAGCCACCATGAGGTTACCACAATTGGAGTGTATTTAGTGTGAAACTATTACTCCAAATACCAGGTTTAATGGACTAGGTTTAATGTTTGTGGTTTAACTGATTCACAGCCAAATCGCCAAAAATCGCCATTTTGGGGGGGGGCTGAGGCAACCAGATCGCCAAACGTCGCCTTTCTGATAATTTTCTGATTTTTTGGAAATTTTTAGAGCAAAAACTGACATTTCTAGGTTCATATAAGCTTAAGCAATGAATTTGCGATGGAAATGACGTCATCGCCGGAAACCGGAAATCGAGCGTTTCTCCCATGTAAACAACCATATTTTTTACATTGGAAGCCATTACAGCATCACCGCTAAATCTCAGCATCAATACGTCGGATTTTGATCCGGTTTGAAGTGTCTGTGCGTCTATTGCGCATCTAAGGCCATAGTCGCTAAGTTTTTTTAGACCATCAAGCGCGCGTATGGCGTGCACGGGTCCCGCGCTGTTCCATGCTAACGCTAACTTGAGGCCTTCTAGCAATCGCCAGAGACCTTAATCGTTGGCGACATCTAGTGTACATTATATAGACTACAGCCTACTAAAATTTCATGCATATGAGGGAGATCTACTGTGACTCTGAAAAATTAATAATATTCCTGGCAGTATAGGCGCACAAGCATATTGTAAATGGCTGTGAGTGGTTAAGGGTTAAGTTTAGTGATTCATTAGGATTGAGTGTTCTCAGAAGAACATGGTTTCAAAAGATTAGGGTTAGGGTTCAGGGGTTAGAGCTCATGTTGGTGTTGGCAGTGTCTGATGTCTGTGACTGGCCACTGAATGAGCTGCCGTAATCTGATAATACCACACCTGTGTGTGTGTGTGTGTGTGTGTGTGTGTGTGTGTGTGTGTGTGTGTGTGTGTGTGTGTGTGTGTGTGTGTGTGTGTGTGTGTGTGTGTGTGTGTGTGTGTGTGTGTGTGTGTGTGAAATCTGTCAAGTTTGCTCCCATGCCAGCTCAGTCATCTATAACCCGCTGTTATTACCGTTTATTACACGCCGTGGTTGAATGCTTGATTCTGATTCGTCAATCACTGAATTCATCTGTGTGTTATTTCTTGATAATGACCGCTCCGCTCAATAACTGGCCGCTGTCTAATCAAAGGCTGCTTGAATTTTATGCTGTATCAAACACTACATGGCTGTCAAACCTTTTGGGCTTCAATAGCCCCTTTTCCTGATTGCTGAATCCAAGTACCCCCTCTAATCGACAACATTTTGAACGAAATATACTGACATGTCAAAAGATCACTTTTTAGGTCAATATGCTGAAAATAAAAGTAATCAATTTCCATCTCTCAAGTACCCCCTGTCCTGTAGTACCTCTGCATACCCCTAGGGGTACACGTACCCCCATTTGAGAAACACTCTCCTAGAGTTTTCAGGCAAGGACCCCTTAGTTGAGAGAGAGATGAAGCAGGGACCCCCACAACCTCTTCATAGATTCCATATTATAGTTTAATTATTTGACAGCACAATCATCAGTGTATTTTGGATTCATGTGAATTTGTGTTTTCAGTTATTTAACCACTTGAACTGTCATTACCTAATAAACTTGACCTTTTATCTGTACTTGGTCTGCTCTGTATCCCCTTTACATCAAACCTCTTTGCCGAAAATAGCCGATAGATTATCCAACACGTTTTTATTACTCTTTCTTTAAATATTTCTCTCTTACACACACATTTGTGGATACAAATCACATAAATAGTTTGGCAAAGCGGAATTACTTGACATACGTAGTAGCTCGCTCGCTCCAACTTGAACATTATGACTGTAGCCCAGAGCAGGTAGGTATTCCTGTCTGTTACAATTGTTTCATTTAAGCTGGTAAATTCCTGCCCTGGTAACAATAGAGCATAGGCCTTTGTGCAAAAAACTAGAGGTCACACCTACATTGCACCGCCTATCCGAGCGATATGTCTGAGTCATAGTGTCTTTGTCAGAGTACCAATTGTTCCATTTTGTGCATATGTTCAGTATGTAGATCTTTGTATCTGTCTCTGTTGGGTTTGTTTATGGTTATTTGTGAGTCTTAGTGATATGCATATATGGGCATATCGGGTTTGTTGCGACCGACGGGTCGCACTTAGTATGAAAACGTCCAGCTCATGTCCGTGAGTCACGGTGCTAGAGTTCTCAAAGGGCCTGAAAATGAAGGCCCGGCCCTAACTGGGCCCTAACTGGGCATTGAGCCCAAGGACCTTTGTCAAGTCCCGCCCGTTGTCCCGCCCCTCTTCGCACCCATTGGTTGATGTGTCTTGGTGGGACAAAAGTAATTTCTCTCCATCCACTACCATTGAAATTCAGTTGCTTCTTATTGTTATTTTGTGTTTTCAATTCTCATTTTAATCTTGGTTTCAGTAAAAAGGAGCCTCTCAGGTGCAGTATAGTGACTGGGCATGTTTTTAAATGTTTTTATTTCTCCAAAAATGATGTTTTAGCAAATTCAACATAAAGGCGGGACAAGGCAGAAAGAGCCTGCTGGTTGGTCAGTCAGGGACCAATCAGAAGGCTGACAAAGGGTGCATTAGCATACATTTTAGGCCCTACCTGGCCCTAAATGTCGGTTCATATGGTTGGGTTCAGGCAGAATTTGAGAACTCTAAGTCAAGCTCATGTCCGTGAGCGAGTGATTCACGCTAATGCACAACATTTCGTTACCTATCGACTTCAGTTCCTCCCTCCCATCCATGAAGGCAGGTCACTACATTTGGTGTAACACTCACTCCATGGCTCTGTGGCGCGTCACTGATTGGCTCTCGTGTGTGTGTGTGTGTGTGTGTGTGTGTGTGTGTGTGTGTGTGTGTGTGTGTGTGTGTGTGTGTGTGTGTGTGTGTGTGTGTGTGTGTGTGTGTGTGTGTGTGTGTGTGTGTGTGTGTGTGTGTGTGTGTGTGTGTGTGTGTGTGTGTGTGTGTGTGTGTGTGTGCCTCAATATGTACAGTACGTATGAGTCAGAGTGACGTGGCATTCTGGGGTTTGTTTATGGTTGTGTCTGAGTCAGGACATGGCTGTGGTCTGCCAGCCGCCAGACGGCCAGTCCTCCCTTAAGCCAATTTTAATATAGGATAGGAATAGACCATTTTTTCATTTTAATGAAAATAAGTGTTTGAACAATATAATGTCCAATCAGACAGGATTGGTCAAGCTTCACTTGACATCACAATATGTAGGCACCACATTTGCAATTTCCCAGAATTGCACCTTTCTAGTTATTAATTGTTTTTGGAAGTACATTTTCACATTCTAATATCATTTGTTCTTGGAAGTTAATTTCCCCATTAGAACGTTCGAATGTAAATGCCTGCACGTGTGGGTGTGCGCGCACGCTCGTGTGTGTGTGTGTGTGTGTGTGTGTGGTGACACAGACCTAGTTCCTGCTCTATCTGTGTCTCCGACCTCCTTCTATCTATAGTCTGCCCTGGAGACACACAGGGAGCAGGAGAGAGGAGGACAGAGGAGACGAGGATGTGGATAGAGGAGGAGTGAGGAGAAGAGTAGGAGCACAGGAGGAGAAAGAAGGAGGTTGAGGAGACAGGAGAAAGAGGAAGACAAGGGGAAGAGGAGAGAAAGCAGGGGGGATGAGCCAGAGGAGTTAACTACTAAATCCATATAATACTTTGTTGTATGACAAATACCAAAGATAGCTTGCCTATTTTCACTATTTTGGTGGGGGTGTGCTATTTTTGAAACCAAAATGTAAAATAGAAAATTGTCCAAAAATAAGGATGCCTTGGTTAATGTGGTTAATCCCTGATTATACATGCCTCTTGCCAAGGGGGTCTGCAGACAGTGGATCATGCGACGTGGTTCTGATGATACTTACATTTGGTGTAGTGCAAGAGAGCAACACAAGCTGCACTCTGTACAATACAACTTCATTACCCTTTCTTCCAGACAACTGACGGACTTATGCCATGGCAAGACTACTGTCCAAGTTAACTCCTAACTTGTGTCAATTATTTCTTTGCATTCCTGTAATTCTGAAGACCTCAAATGCCTTACTTCAGAAAAACTTTGAGGTGTATTTTCATTCAGTTCTGCTTTTACCATTTAACAATCTTGCCAACGAACATCTTTCTCGAAGTCGTCCTCAGACAAACCCTCCATCGTCATTCGTCACCTCCAGTCATCCCGGTTCTCCATACATACACAACATTGTGCATCTTTCTTGAGTATGTTAATGTGGATGTTCTCGTATCCAGTGCCCTTGTGTTGGTTCCCACAGCACACATTTGCTGGCTGACAGTTCTTGATGTCTTTGGCCGTGTCCTGCTAATCTCATTCTGATGGCTGCTATTTTCTCACCCTTGGTATTCCCTCATACAGATCTGACGTCTCATTACTCCGATTGCGTGGCTACGTGTGCGGTTAGGGTTAGAGATGAGGTTAATGGGGAGAGTCGGACGAACACAACGCCCCCAACATGTTCACTCTTGCTGATGTTACTGTACAGCAGTATCACAACATTCGGCAAGCACACACGCACGCAACATTCTGTGTAGCACCCAGATTTCTGCAGAGTTAGATTCAGGGTCCAGCATTTGCTGCCATATAGGACAGTGGTTCTCAACCTGTGGGTTGGGACCCCCAGGGGGTCCCAAAATTATTTTGAGGGGGTCCCCAGATGATTAACTTAATATGCTTTGTTTTCTCACTCAACAGTAAACAAACCAACTTAAAAATTAAGTTAGAGGGTACCTGCACATTTCTAAAGTGACAATTTAAGGACTTTTTAATACCTCTAAAATGACAAATTAAACATTTACCAAATTGTCAAATATTTGATGCAGAATGTGTGAAAATAGCAGATCTGCTATTTTCACAATAGAACCGTGTTATACAAAACGTAATGCCTCAACTCTTAGTGCTCGTCAGGGTGGAGGGTACCCAGTTAAAATATGATTATGTTGGGGGTCGCGGCCTGAAAAGGTTGAGAACCACTGATATACAGTAGGAGGACAGAGACTATCGTTGCATACAAGAAGCTTAGTTTGATTTCTTTCAGGGGAGTTCCATACACTGTATTTCCAAACTGTATTCTGTATCCCAAGGAAGGATCAATCTGAAATGTTGTACTACACTTACTAGTTGTACCTTTTTAAATATTTTATTAATAACTATTTATTTTGTACTATACTGTTAGTCTGGTGGATACTGCCAATTCTGCCAATTCAACACTAATTGAATACAATCTTGTATTGCTCAGTGACTTAGGATAAAACCAACTAACTCTTCCTCTTAGCTCTCATCCTTACATAATCGTGCACAGTCTTTGACCAAATTTCTACTATATCGCGCACAGTGCTGACAAGGTTGTA
The DNA here is from genome assembly GCF_963921795.1 of Nannobrachium achirus. Classification (NCBI taxonomy): domain Eukaryota; kingdom Metazoa; phylum Chordata; class Actinopteri; order Myctophiformes; family Myctophidae; genus Nannobrachium; species Nannobrachium achirus. The sequence continues at coordinate 54,553,311 of NC_137820.1, forward strand.
ATGGAGTATAAATGGAACTTTTCCTAGGATCACTTACACAAAAATGATCTGTCCTCTATGTCCCTGATCCTCTATTACTCTTATCCTAGTGCGCTTATCCTAGAAAGTTGCTGATAGGAACTTAAGAATATTGATTGTTGTCTAAATGTTGAAAGAACCTATTAATAATAGACAGACACTCACAGACAAACATTTATTTGTTTCTAATCCATTGTGATTACTGGGATGAAAGTCGAGTTTTTTATTTGCAAGATACAAACCTCATCACTAGATGGCAGCACTTCTGCATTGTATCAGTTTGAGGTTTCATGGGCAGATGCAATAAGAGAAGACTAAAATAATTTGCAGGTGGATGAGTCAATGAAGGTGCTGATGCAGAATTACAGAGCATACATTATGATGAGAGTTGAATGTGGAATGAATTGCAAAGAGGTGGATGTTTTGATGCAGAATTGCCTGACATTATCTTTATTTACTTTTTTTTTTTTATATAATTTTTATCCCACAATTTTGTAACCCATTTTTTCACCCAGTGCTAATTGCCTATGTAATCCTGGGCTCTGCTCTCCCTCTGCCGCGCCTGGGGAGACAACGGACTGACCTCATGCTTCCCTCTATGCATGAGGAGTCCAAGTTGCTTCTTTTCACCTGACAGTGGAGATTTCCCTGGTCTGGACGTAGCGCGTGGAAGGAACACGTTATTCCAACCAGTTCCTTTCCCCTCCATCAGGCGCCCTGGCTGGCCAGGGGGAGGCATTATTGAGACCAGGATTACGTGCATGTTTTTGTGAGGGTATCAACCCTAGGAGACACGGGGAGAACATGCAAACTCCACACAGAAAGGCCCTATCGCCAACCCCACCTAGGGTGTGGGCGCTGATGACGCGGAGGAGGAACACGCCGCCAGCGCCCACAGCGTCCCCCGGCGGGAATCGAACCCAGGACCTTCTAGCTCTTTACTAAGAGAAGCCAATATATTTCTCCCTTTTTTCTCATAATTGAGTCGTTATGCCAGTTCCCAAATCTTCCACACATTGCTGTGTAGTCTTGTCACTGTTGGCCCTCGTCACAGGGCCTCGTGGCTCACCTGCCAGTGAGGAACCCCCACAGAGAGGACTTGGGACCTCCATCTTACTCCTTTATTGTTCAACACCACCGCCGACAGGTGCCACCTATGGTACATCAATACCCGCCCTGTCCTACCCACCTGACTTCCCTCTATGAACATAGCCAATTGTGTTCATGTGGACACTCGGCCAAGCTGGAGACACTGTGGAGGATTCAGACCCCAATAACTTTACTCCTGTGCCACCCGAGCTGCACCAGGGGTAAAGGGAGCTTTGTTGCATCAACTTTAGCCATTTGCCAAATGAGCATGACATTGAACCTGCTCATTTTGTGTAAAATGGATAAAAGTTTAAGAAAAGACAACGCCCATGCCATGCCCAGCACTAGAACGGACAGATGGATTGACATTGCCTTCCATAGAGCCCTGCTGCTAGCATAAAAACACTCATCAGACTCTGTGCAGAGGACCGATTAGCAGGCACTCCAAAGCATAGATCTTTGCTGTTGCACTGGTGACTCTACTGGTTGGTCATGCAGGGTGCCTGTTCAGCAGGGAGGGGAACTGCTAGTTTGTTCCTCCGCGTGTGTTACCTTCCTCTGAATCCTCTCCCAATGAAACTCTTCACTGTCAGGTGAAAAGATGCGGCTGGTGAATCCATGTGTATCAGAGGATACTGATTTTGTTAATTGGACCTATTATATAGTCTCATTTCTTCTTACAGAATACAAATCACAAGGCTGGTTGCTATCCTGACAACTGCACAAATGGCCACCAGAATGTGGTTTGTCCCCCAGAAGCTGTTATTGGCTAGCTAGCGTTAGTTACTGTAGTTAGTTGGCTCCCGAATTAATTTCAGTCATTGTTGATGTTAACAGCTGTCCTTTGATTCAATGAATGTCTGCAATCTAAAGTCTACCAGAGAGTACATGACGTCTTTCTTTGTGCTTTTTGCCAAATTAACATTCAAGCTGCTGCTGTTTAGCTTTTTAAATGGACCAAGAACACTGCAGCCTGATGGCCTTGAAGTGTTAATGAGGAATATTATGGGATACCAGCCCTTTCATCTGTACAGAAGCTCAAGTGAGCTGATCACAAAAGACACAGAACTGTCGATCAGACAAACTGACTGACTGACATACAGACAGACCAGTCTTGGGTTGATGCCCAGAGAGATGTGACTCAGGTGGTGGATGTGGTGGTGGGGAGGGGGGTGTTAACTCATAAGCTTAGAGAGAGTGTTCATCCATTCCAGACTTAGCAACGGTTATTTTAAAACTGAAGCACTGCCCACCCTCTGTCTCATTTGCCTCTCTCTCTCTCTCTCTCTCTCTCTCTCTCTCTCTCTCTCTCTCTCGCTCTCTCTCTCTCTCGCTCTCTCTCTCTCTCTCTCTCTCTCTCTCGCTCTCTCTCTCTCTCTCTCTCTCTCCCTCTCTCTCTCTCTCTCTCTCTCTCTCTCTCTCTCTCTCTCTCTCTCTCTCTCTCTCTCTCTCTCTCTCTCTTGCTTTCCTCTCCTCTTTATCAGTATCTATTTGTTGTTCCATTTCACTCATTCTGACTGACAGCTGGACTGACGGGGTGACTCAGGTTGTATGCAGCCACTACTCTTACATTATAGTTGATTATGTCCACATGTTACACTTGTAGGCTCATAGATGTGTTTGTTAACTCAGTGGTAACATTGGTAGTTCAGTGCTTTTTGATTTTGTGTCTCAGGTTATTAAAAATTACTAGTATCACCTGTAGGTAGTGATAGTAAAACCAGTTACCAGACGGATAACTACACTAATAATAATAACAAATTTCATGTGCAACTGACGTGTAACCGTCTGTAGCTCTAGCAACTAGGAGATTGATAGAAATAAAGTAACATTGACATTTACAGTAGGTTGGTAGAAGTATACTAATGTAAATTTAAAATAATTATAGGCATATTTGTTGACAGAAGGCTAGTAATATAGATTGATATAAGTATAGTAATAATTGATGGTAGTCTAGTAATAATTATAGATTGAAGTACAGTATAGCGGAGGTTAACAGAATAGTAATATTGGTTGATAAAATAATAGGTTGATGGAAGTAATATAGTTTGATACAAGGGAAATGTATACATTGACACAAGTCTAAAAATATACAGTTGGTTCATAGAATTACCATTAATTAGTTCAGTAATGTACGTTGATAGAAGTTAATAATATAGGATGATTGGATTGTCATTGAATGTGGCAATTCTGTCCCTGTAAAGATTATTCATTCGTTTTTTTTTTTGTAAATTTACTATAAAGTAAATTTACAGTAAAGTAGCACAGAATTGTGTTTTTTATAAAATTGCAACGTAACTTCGTTCTGAGCATTTCTGATATAAAGTTATGAATGACAATAAAGAGGAGCTTGAACTTGAACATGAGCACTGGTGCTCCCAATTTCAAAGAAATAAAGGGATATTACACTTGAGATAAATAATTGGGTCCTTTTATCTTTACTCAGGCTTTTGTGAATACCCCAGACAGTTTTTAATTTGCTCGATTCAGTATTTAGATATTTGATATTCATTTTATCAGACACACCCCCTTCCTATACAAACCCATTTTAACTCCAAACTCTGTCGACAACACCCGTCCGTGGTTCTGGTGACTCATAATACCCTCCTAATACACGAGGGGGGCATTCTTTCGATTACTTTTTTTCCTATTTCTTTCTTATTTTATTTTATTATAAACAATAACAAAATAAATGTTCAAATAAATGAAGAAAGTAATTGAAAGAACACTCACATAATTAGATGGGCAGTACGAGTCACCAGAACCAAGGACGGGTGATTTTGATGAATCTATCATGGATTAAAATGCAGTTTGAAGTATAACCCTAACCCTTTGTATAGTTTATGTGTGTATTGTTTGCTTTTTCATTGTATAATTGAAGTTAAATGTTATTTGCATATACAGTATATATTGGTCAAAACATCAGTGGTCTGGGACTCAAACATCTGCATTGGACTAATACAATCTGGCATCTGTCAGTCTCTAATATACAAGTGAGATAAGCATATGCAATGAATTGATTTGATTGATTGATTATTTTTATTTGACAAAAATGGAGAACAGTATAGTATAGTTAAACACCCTGCCTAAAAGGAACATCCCAAATAAGACTTTTTACGGTCTTTTTTTCCGTTGGAAGCCTGTCACAATGCTGTAAAACAGTAATCCTGGTTTCTGGAATAATAACTTGAATTTATATATCGCCTTTCAAAAACTCAAGAATTCTTAGCAATACAAAGATAAACATTTCCCAAAAGCGTGAGTAAACAAGTGTCTCTTTAGTGAAAGGAAGGGTAATTGTAGTTGCTGTTTTAAGGCTTCATCGTAGAATGATTTGGAATCTCCCCAATAGCCTATATTTCAGGAATATGACACATGTATTGGTTATATATTTATGCTGTATCCTCTGTTGTGAGAGCTAGATTATGAATGGGAAACTTTCATCTGCTTGTTTTGTGGACTGTTGGATTGTATTAATAGGGCAATATATCAATATTGTATTGATATTGTGATATGACATTAGATAACCTGGGATTTTCTATATCATAATACATGTCATTTTTGTCAAGCAACATGATCATATGACGAAACCTTAGTTAAATTAAAACAGATAAACCAGTAAGACGCCAAAGGGCGAAAAGCGACCTCGCCCTTTATCTGTCTTGGCCATATATGGATTATGTTAGTGTGGTTCTCCTAACAGGGCATCATCTGGGATACAATCCCTTTTATGCCCACATATGGAGATCCCTGACAGAATCCCTTTTATGCCCATATATGGAGATCCCTGACAGAATCCCTTTTATGCCCACATATGGAGATCCCTGCTTTGAGTATCTGACGTCACTGTACGATGTTACCTGTTTAAGCCCATATATGCAGATCCCTGCTCTGAGTATCTGACATCACTGTGATGTCACCTGTGATGTCACAGTGATGTGTCAGGGGAACCACAGTGTCAGGCGTTACCCGTCCGGTCGACGGTTCTGATAGTAAACTGTGACCTACGGTCGCAATAATATTAAGGGTTCAGTGTTTAACACCTAAGGCCACTTTGCAAGGATACACTTTGGCTAGGGTCAGGCAATTACTGTATAGGTTAATCGAATAATCAAAAAGCAGTGTATACTGTATATATATAAATGTGTTTATATAAATGTATAAATTACTTTTGTTAAATATCAACAAATCAATATTCAAAAAGAAAATGGTACCGTACAAAAATGAATTCAATGTTATCTCATCCGATCGTTAATCATAATCGAGGCAAAAGTTTGAATTAATCACACTATTGATGCAAAAAAGACCAAGGCACTCTTGAGGGACAGTTAGACCTTTGTGACATAATCACACTATTGATTTGAAGTCATGATATTGCCCTAACATTGGCAATAGTGAAATGGACCCGGAGACCTTTAGAGTTAAAGGGCAGTCAATTCTATACCCACTGGCTACCATGCCAACGTACAGTAAGGTGCCGCTTGATTAGCTGACAGGACAGGAAGCGGAGGAGAAGGTGCTATAAATGGATTGTTACCCAGCAGGTCACTAATCTGCTGGCAGGTTGTCCTGACGATAATCAGTACTGTATATAAAGGTTTTCCTTGTTCTCCGCTGCTCACATCACTTCCTGTTATTAACCATTCAGAATGGGTACACATTATTGAGTATTATTATTTTATGCTTTAACTTTTAAAAAATAGCAGATATACAAGCTGGTGCCGCGCTGCGAGCTTTGTAGATCTGCTATTTTTGACCCGATTCTATAAGTGTCTTTTGTTTTTTGGAAACACCTATGTTTCTATGTCAGCAATCTGGCCAGCCATCGTCAAAGAAAAGGTCCTTTTCACTTAACTGGAGCTCAGTTAGTCTGTTCTTGAGAGACTACTTTGTCAGTGGTTCTCAAACTTTTTTGTTTGAAGGACCCCCAAAATGATATGTATTTGGCCACGGACCCACATCTCAAAATATTTAGTTCCAGGGACCCCCCAGAAGCAAAATTTGAGTAACAGACTTTTGCTTTAAAAATACATATATTCAAAGATTTGCACACATTTTCACGACTTTTTTCAAAAATATCAGATCTACAAGCTCGCAGCGCGGCTGTGAGCTTGTATATCTGCTATTTTTCAACAGCTAAAGCATTCAATAATCCTAGGCCTAAATGGGATTTAGGCCTAGAATTATTGAATGCTTTAACTATTGAAAAATAGCAGATATACAAGCTCACTGCGAGCTTTTAGATCTGCTATTTTTGAGAAATTGTGATTTGAAGCCTTTGAATATATCTTTTTAAAAGCAAACATTTGTATCTCACATATTTGCTTCTGGGTGGTCCCTGGAATAACATATTTTGAGTTCACAGGCCAATTACTTGTCATTTTGGGGGCCTTTGACAGGGAAAAAGTTTGAGAACCACTGATTTAGAAGAAGGATTTAGAAGACATTTATACAGAACTTGTATACGGTTATATTTCCAGATCCTAGATCAGCAACATTTCTTTCAACCAACTGTAAGGAATATGAGGTTCAGGGACAACGTTGACAGTAGACCCTTGAAAGTTTATGAAAACTCGATTGTGTACTGTGTCGCATACCGAAAATAGCCAGTCTACTATCTAGCTTCTGGAGCGGCTATTTCAGCCACACAACTAAGTGTAAATGGGCAGCAGTGGCTCAGGAGGTAGAGCGGCCGCTTGTGAACCGGAAGGTTGCCAGTTCGATCCCGGGCTCCCCAGAGTTGGTGTCGAAGTGTCCTTGAGCAAGACGCCCCTAATTGCTCCCGATAAGCAAGTTGGTGCCTTGCATGTTTGATTCTGCCAGCGGTGTATGAATGAGTGTGTGAATGGGTGAATGTATTGCACAATCATTGTAAAGCGCCCTGGATAAAGGCACTATATAAATGCACCATTTACCATTTATAAATTAGGTTTTAATTACTCTACGGTATATTAGTGTAGCCAATAGGACATGTTAGCGGGGGTGAAGTGAGGAATGGTTGTTGTTGAACAATGAACAGTGTCGAAGTAAATTGCCATCTTTTATCTCTTGCTCGGTCAAGTCAGTACTCAGTTTATCCTGGGGTTAATATCATCCTATTCTTATATTGTATCATCAGGAGAGATACACACACACACACGCACACGCACGCACACACACACACACACACACACACACACACACACACACACACACACACACACACACACACACACACACACACACACACACACAGTCACCACAGAGAAGAACAACATATGGTTCTGTATTTAATAATTGACACCAGTTTTGAGAAGTATGTTCATTGTAATCACATTACGGCTGGGCTACACCAAGCCGTTTTCGTATGCGGGGCGTGCACACTTATGCACGTTTTGGATAGATCCAATGTATATCAATTCAGCCGGCTACACCAGGCTCACGGATAGCGCGAACCACGGATACGCATGCTGTAAAAATAGTATCGGTTCTATTTTTTACATACGCGTATGCGTTTTGTACACAGACTCTCTGGTCTCCCGCACATATACCTCCTCCTTGGTGTAGCCAGGGGCTTTTCGCACACGCACAGACAGCGCACGCATACGCGCGCGTTTTCTGGTGTAGTCCGGCTGTAAGTATTGACAGCGCTTAGTGCTAGTACAAATTGTGTGTTGCATCATGTGAACTGTTCTCATGAGTATTTTGGTATACCGTTAATGGGATGGGGATGTGGGTGTGGGTGTGGGTGGAGGTTTGGAGCTGAGAGTCCAGTGAGTCAACGGTGTGCCTCTACACCTGTTAGTTGTACTGAGGTTCTCTTGGGATGTTTGAGATTAAGTGTTTAGTTACCACCAATCATTCTCTTCCTTGAATTTCAAGGACAGCTTTGTGCTGCATAAATGTCAAGTATTTTGTTTCCTATAGTATTGGCACTACGTAATCAAGTATCAAACGGAGTAAAAATTATGTTGGAGCTTATTTCCTGTCCTATAGAAAGTATTAGTACAGAATTTGATTGTATATCACTTCATAAGATTTATGGAAAGAAGTTGTTTGTTAAAGGAGCATTGAATTTGAAGTCAGGTCCAACAGTTCTCGAGATACGTGGATTACAGACGTAGGCCTACATTTTTACACAGTCATACATACAGAGATTCTGTGCATTTATTGTAAAGATAAGGCTGAAAAAATCGTGGTCCTTTAAGTGTAATGTAAGTGTTCTCTTATCGTTGGTTACTAAATAGTTTCTGTCCTGCAGAAAGGATCCAGATTATCTTAACTACCAGTAAGACTCCCTAATCGGGAGATAAGCGACCGTTGGTCGCTTATCTCCACAAATAGGCCAAAAGTTTGTTTTACCAATTATTACACTCTATGTGAACATTTACATCAACAAATCCCAAGTACTGTTTTTTAGGGGTGCTGAGTGTGGCGCAGCAGCGTGTCATGCATTTTCTGCAGGGCCTTGTCAATGGCTTTGCGTTCTTGCTGCTTTTTGTTGTTGTTGATCCTCTGAAAGCGCGCCCACTCGTTTGCGTGCAAATCAGCTGGATAGAGGCACAAGCCTTGCAGGGAGGTAACTCTGGAACAGCCAACGTAAGTGATACCCAAGGAGTGCTCAGAGGTTCCGATGTCAAGGCGCACTTTGTCGCGAGTCCAACCTTGGCTCTTGTGAATGGTGACAGCGAAGGCCAGAGAATAGCAACCATGTTTTTTACCTTAGCAACCAACTGTTTACCCTAGCAACCAACTGTTTACCACAGCAACCATGTTTTTTTTTACCCTAGCAACCAACTGTTTACCCTAGCAACCAATTGTTTACCATAGCAACCATGTTTTCTTACCCTAGCAGCAACCAACTGTTTACCCTAGCAACCAACTGTTTACCCTAGCAACCAACTGTTTACCATAGCAACCATGTTTTTTACCTTAGCAACCAACTGGTTACCATAGCAACCACTGTTTTAGACCGGTCTTATATAAGGGTCATTTGTGTACGGTGTGATGTCATACTGATGTCAGCAGTGTGATGTCATACTGATGCGGAGATATGAGCAGGGCAAAGGTGTGACGTGTGACCGACGGACGGACGGACGGACTGCCGGTGGAGGTTTTGATACTAAACTGCGACCTAACGGTCGCAATAACTGTACATATACCGTATGTTTATTGCTACTAGTATTGATGATGTCTTGTACCGGTCCGGTATAGTATTATGTCTTTAACTCATTTACTGCCCCAACCCGAGAATCCAGAGAAATAGCCGTTGGTCAGGGCTGCCATGCCCGAGAATCTCTTTTATAATTACTTTTATAAAAATGTACCCAAAACTTCGCAGTACCGAAGTGCCCCCAAAACAGTACTTCCTGTCTAGACCGGAAACTTAACCTGATCTAATTTTTTTTGTTTTTTCCTTTTAGCATCATTGTATAATCATACCACTGTGCTATTTGAAAACTCTTTATAAAGTTTCCAATCAAACGACACACGTGCATATCTCCTTGTATGGGCTGTTCTGTCTGTGACATCAGCGACTTTATGTGTATGAGAACCGATCTCCATACGTGGCCGGCACCTTAACCTTTAATGTGTCATGGCATCAGGCGCAAACAAATCAGACAACTCTATATATGGGCACAAAAGGGAGTATGCCCATATATGGGCATATACTGGTGACACCAGCGATCTCCATATATGGGCATTGACAAGGATCAACAGATACAAAGATCTACATATAAAGGCATATTGGTCGGATTGGATGTGCGACGTAGGTGTGATGGCCTCCTAGCGGCCTTAACTGTAGATCTCTAGTTAGTTACTAATAGTTTCTGACTGGTTTCTGCCCTGCCAGTTGTAGAGGTTTGACCTGCTGCTGGATGACTTTCCAACATGGACACTTTTTTCCGACGTCACTTTAAGAGGAAGGAGACTGCTGGGATTCACAGGCACTCAGAGGACACAGCCTGTCCCCAGCGGAGGCCAAGTGTCGCTCTGCCGACCAGCAAGGTCCGACGGCGCTCCAGTGTGGGCGTGGCCTCATCCAGCCTATCGCAGCGCAGACGCTCCAGCCTCCTGCTGCAAGGGGGGGTGCTACCCTTTGTAGGGGGACACTGTGCTGGGGGTGGGAGGCTTGGCAAGTCAGCCAGTCGCAGCAAAAGGGTGGCGCAGGGTCGCAGGCGCTCCAGCACCACCACCCCCATCTTTAATCCGCGATATGCTGTCCGGCGGAGGAAGGTGGGGAAACTTAGGACTATTGATACCCCGCTGCTGGGTCCTTCCATGCTATTGGCCAGTCTGATCCAGATGACCGACGAGGAGGAGGAGCTACCAGCTGGAGAACAACAGGTGGAGTTTAGGGACGGAGTAAGGACTCTGTCTCGCTCCAGCAGCCTCCAATCAGACGGAGACGAAGACAACTACACCAATGATGACGACAGCCAATCAGATAGCAGCCTGCTGTCGGAGGCAGAGCAGCTGGCTGAGGAGGATGAAGGCCCATCCTGCTTTAATCGTCCTAGCTCCTCTGCCTGCCCACCTTCACCCTCGCGGCCCCTGATCCGGGCCCCTCGTTGCCTGAGAAGGAATTCCTCTCACATCTTAGCCTTACCCCCTGACTCTGCCCCCTACACTCGGCCCAGCGCCTCCAGCCGCAAGCGGAGGAAGAGGAAGGTGTCAACAGTGGTGAAGCCTGGCAGCCCCTGGCCGGGTAAAGGCAGGATGTCACTATGCTACCTCCATCACCCTGCCTTCTCCAGGGGCCCCGGCTACTGTGACCCCCAGCTCAACAACTGGAGCACTTTCCTGCTGTATGTAACCCCCGATCGACCCCCCCTAACCTTCTATAGGAGACAACAGGCTAGTGGCCTTGAGGCAGAGCTTGTCTCTCTGAACAGAAGCTGTTAGATACAATCTCCAAACAGTTTGGGGATCGATTGTTCACACTCAGAGAGAAAGTAAAACAAAGAATAAGATCCATTCCTCAGCGCATCAAAACATCCTCTGTGTAGCTGGCTAATGAAAAGCGAACTCATTTGTGCCTAATGCTAACAATGAGGCCGAATCACTGACTATGTGTTTGTATGATGAGTTTTGGTAAAATCTTTGGTTTTCCCAAGTTAACCTCGTTCACGCATGGAAACATAACATTAACTTTGTATCAGCCATGTAAGATAATGTGTTTATGTAATATACTGTATTATTCTATCTACAGAACTGGAGATTTAAATGTGCGATTTAAGTTTTTTTGTAGTTAATAATTGAATACTTTTAAGATTTTCCTTGTAGCCTTCAAATGTTGTCTGTCTCTCCATCTGTTTGTCTATGTGTCTGACAGGAAGACTCAAGGTAAAGCAGCTGGACAGCATGCTGCAGCCCAGCCCAGTGTGTCAGCCCCCAGTGGAACTGAAACGCACCGAGAACTAAGTAGCACAGTGGACTGGAGCGTGAGTCACACACACACGCACGCACGCACGCACGCACGCACGCACGCACGCACGCACACACACACACACACACACACACACACACACACACACACACACACACACAGTATACGTCTAACATAATGTCATTGACTGACTTTATTCTACACATAGTGCAGACATCCTGTGTGCATCCAAAAGACGGGTATCTTTACTCCCTGTTGTGTCTGTTCTGTTGCCAGGACAATGCTCTGTTCGGTGATCATATTTGGTTCGAAACCAGCGGTTCTGGAGACTTCTGTTACGTTGGAGAGCAGCACTGCATCGCCAAGACTCTGGTGAGCCACCATTGACTTGACAACTGGTTTTCAGTCCTACCAGGACTTTGAAGACAGGTTTGGTTGACAACTGCTCTAGGAAGTCAATCAGATGTACTCATGAATTAAAGATCTCAGCCGCCATGACTGATTTCAGTCATTTGGATTCCATGATAGAAGCCAGCACGTCTTCAGTGGAAGCATGTTGTGCAGTGAAAACAGCTTAACTTAATAGATTGTTGGTTTAAGGTTATTATTTTAAACATGACTAAAACATGTGTTAATTGTGTAGGTTTCACAAGTCGCACATTAGGATTTGGTCATACAAACGTCGTGAGATTTGATTGTGCCATGCGTACTTGACTTCCCCCGACACTTCTTGAACAGACTTATAAAACCATGTTATACTTAGTTGCACGCCAAAAATGTCAGATCCACAAGCTCACAACGTGTCGCAGCTTGACGTGTTGTGAGCTATTTTTAGTGTGTGACACTGCATGTAACCAATTCTAAATCGGGCAATACAGAACCTGCTGTGACTGTTTTCCCCCCCCTGCAGCAAAAATCTGTGGCCAGGAAGAAATGTGCTGGATGTAAGATCTCAGTCCACATAATGTGCATGGAGCAACTGGAGACGGTATGGAAACACCACAAAACCATCACAATAACACTACAAACACCGCTCACATACTGGGTGTAGTAGCCTAGCATAGCCAGACAAAAGGTACAACTCTCACTCACCACAGCCTGAGGTTGCTTCCTCAAATGTGCCTCTGGCTTTATCGGGCTCTCCACGAACACAATTGGCAGTGTTCATGTGTGTCTCCTGTCCTTACACTAGTAACAGTTCGATACAGACAATGCATGTATTTATAGTTTATAGTAAATAATGCACGATACAGATGTGATGAACGTTTAATAGTGCATCCCTCATTTGGATAGGTTTCTCAATTGTTACTGACAAAATGGAAACGAACTAGAGCAGCACAACGTAACTTCGAAACGTCATTACTGATAAACGCGAAATGTGTTATGTGTTATATTTATTAATAACCTACTGTCTAGCAGTAAGCCCAGCCCACTGTGTCGCTGTCCGTGGTGCTGAAATGGTCTCTCTCTCTCTCTCTCTTTCTCACACACACACACACACACACACACACACACACACACACACACACACACACACACACACACACACACACACACAATGAAACCATTGTGGGAACGGACAGGAATGGTCAGAAATCCAACGGGAGCTGGAGGTAGCGGGACTAAGAAAGCTCTCGTAGGGCTCTAGTTGTTGGTGGTGACAGGGACCACTGTACACGAAAGGGAATTGGCAGTGGATCAGAACAAACAAACAAAAAATACCACCCAGAAATAATAAGCGATTAAAATGCCACATTTGTTTTGTTTTCTCTGTTTAACACGTACACATATGTTGATGCCTTTCTTCAGATAAACTTCAGGTGTAAGCCTTCCTTCAGGGAGCCAGGAACACGTGCAACCAGGGAGGTCAGTACCTGAATGGATGAACAGCGAGACGGACTGAAGATATATAAATAAGCACCTTTTTTCCCTCTCCATATTAAATCTTATTTTGTCTCTCCAATGTTTTAGCCCAGCACGGTGCGTCATCACTGGGTTCACAGACGCCGGCAGACTGGAAAATGTCGACACTGTGGAAAGGTCAGTCTCAAATCAACTGAAACTGCAGCAAAGCTCTCTCTCTCCAACCACTGCAAATTTTCTCCAATAGATCTAAACTCTCCACGGAAAATGAAACCACATCGCTTTGAGACCTTGAAAAGAGTATTTTCTCAGGCTTATGGAAAATAGTTCTTTGTTGTTTTGTTTTAGTTTTTTTGTTTTGTTCATTGTTTTTGGGTCTTTGGGTTCATGAAAGGCACTTTATAAAGTCAAGCTACTATTATTATTATTATTATTATGTCAACAGATGAAGGTAGCTGAAGGCCTTATAGCCTTATACAGTTACTCGAGTCAACCAGCTGCTAGCAAAGCAGTCAAGCGGTGCAAAGCTGTATGCAGTGCAAACTTAATCTTTACATGTTACGCCATGGTATGGCACAGTAGCTGCATACGCAGAGTGCAATCCATAGGATAGTGTAACTATACCCGCCACCGGAGAGACTTAAAATAAATAATGATTGGATTTGAAAAAGTAGAATTGAGGGAAATAGGGGTCCAGCATATTATCAAGAATCTGTTTATAAACTCCAAAACAACTCTCTCAGCGTAATGCCAAGTGTTCTGTAACCAATCATATGCCCAATACTTCCAAAACATCACTATTAAGCTGAAAATGTTTTTTCCGGTGTTAACCGTCTATTGCACGAGCAAGGAATGCACCTGGGCATGTGCAAAGGTTTCAATGCGAGCTTAATTCACATACCCACAAGCCTTTTTAGCCAGTTTCAAACAAAGTGTCAGCAAACGAGCCGTGTTATGTGGGAGATAACACAGACTGATGTTGTTGTTTTTGAGTTTCTAAAGTTTTGCTGTAATTAATGTTGGGCCCTCTTTTTCAACACAAACCCCACTCTAACCCTGTCTACATTTATTTCAGTTCTCATAATCGGTTGTGATTTTTCTCCAGGGCTTCCAGCAGAAGTTTTCGTTCCACAGTAAAGACATTGTCGCCATTAGCTGCTCCTGGTGCAAACAGGCTGTAAGTACCACAACAGATAGTACCATAACAGGTTGCTAATACAAAATATAAATGTTCTATTTACTCTACAAGAAGAAAACTCCAGTCTCTACATGCCCAGTATTGTGGGGTTGTGCTCTGACATCATGTTGCGAAGCGATGATCAGCACGTTCAGGTTCTGGTACCCAACATTGCTCGGGTTAATGTGTGGGTAAAATAGCCTCTTTCTCTCTCTCTCTCCCCAGTCTCCCTCTCCCTATCCATATCTCCATATTTGTCTCTGCCTCTGAGCAAGCTGTAGTCTGACACTACACACACACACACACAACCCCCTGCCTCCTCCTCTCCTCCTCCTCCCTGTCCCTATCCCACTGTCCCCCTCTCTCTTGCTTATTGAGCTCTGATCTGACCCGGGCAATGGTGGGTTACTGAAGCCCGAACACGCTGAACATCCATCGTGTGCTTCATGGCGTGTCGTCAGCGCAATATCCCTGTCAATGCTGGGCAAGTTGATAACGTGGTTTAAACATCAAGTCCCAAATAAAGAGTGTGTGTGTGTGTGTGTGTGTGTGTGTGTGTGTGTGTGTGTGTGTGTGTGTGTGTGTGTGTGTGTGTGTGTGTGTGTGTGTGTGTGTGTGTGTGTGTGTGTGTGTGTGTGTGTGTGTGTGTGTGTGTGTGTGTGTGTGTGTTTCAGTATCATAACAAGGTGACATGCTTCATGCTGCAGCAGATTGGAGAGAGCTGTGGTCTGGGTGCTCATGCTGCCCTCATTGTCCCTCCAACCTGGATTGTCAGAGTACGCAAACCACAGGTACACAGTACACACACGCACGCGCGTGCACACACAAAATACTAAATGTATACTAGTCCAGTAAACATGATGGAGAACACATGCTGTGAGGGAGAGTGGTTAGTCCTCATCCCTTTGAACTTTATTTACATTTTTTAAGATGGTAAGTACGAAAGCTGAGAGGGAAGGCGTAGATGGAGCAATGTATAACCCAGTGTCCAAAATTGCTTTAAAAGTCAATTGTGATTATTGTTATTATTTCCATGGCCATCTGAACTTTTGTCTACTTTATTACCTTCTTCACTTTCTATTTTCTTTCTACTTTCAATTTAAATGATGGCTTTGAACTAGAGATGGACCGATTGCAAAATTCTTGGCCGATACCGATCCTCCGGTTTTATGAAGGTCTGACCTGCCAAAGCCGATTTTTCCGATACCGATTTCTTTAGCTAAGAACTAGAAAATAGGGTTGCTCAAGTACCCTTTTTTCAGGCCAAGTAGGCCTACAAGACATACTTCAATTTGAGTACCAATAAGCTAGAAGAACACTAATGCCAAATCAATCACAATAGTACAATATCCAAAAACACAGATAATATCCAGTCTAATATGACCGTCTGTTTTTTTACTCCTTCTTTTTGGAGACGACATTGACACAGGATTATGGAATATATCCTTACATTGCAGTAATCAGCACCATTTGTATTCTGTAGGCTCCCACTAAGTAGACTGGCTGCTACTTGCTAATGTTTACTTTAGTCACAGGACCAGAGCATTATGCTGTGCAGTGCCATAGACACAATTGGCATACAACCGGTTTTATGTCAGTGACCTGCCGATCACCGATTCGGCCGGTTTGATATGATACCTGCCGATTTTTGATATTGGCTGATACCGATGTCCATCCCTACTTTGAACTTTTCAAAGCACTATAGACAATTACAGACGGTGAGAAGAATTGTCACATTGACATCATCCAAAGAAGTTTATAGCTATAAGGGGTAAGGCATGGATAAAGATTGAAGATATAGCTGGGAATCTCAACAAAAGACACAACAACAAAAGTCATGTTGTCTACATGACAAGAAAGACACTGGTGGTGTCTACATATTGACAAGAAAGAGACAGAGGAGAAAGTGGTACAGTCAGCTGGGGCATTATAGGCCACTGTGGCTTCAGGTCATGCCAAGGCCAAACTGAGGGGCAACGACGGCCATGGCCTTCATGGCCTCCCTGAAATTCCTGCCCTGGCCCTAACTCTTGATGAGGTGGTTGATTCCCTGTGTGTGTTTTCTGTTGTTCCCCCACAGGATAATAAAGGTATCTATTTATTGTAAAGATTGTAAAGCGCTTTAGATAAAGGCACTGTAGAAATGCTACGACTATCTTACCATTTACACACTCGCACACCTTCACTTCCTCTGCCTACACAACTACGGCTAGCCCAGAAGGTGCAATATACTGTACACATGTCTGAGTGTTGTCTTCTCTCATCTAGTCGTCTTTAAAATCCAGTAAAAAGAAGAAAAGAACATCACTGAAGAACAAGAACAGGAGGGTTGGAGAGGTGAGATAATAAGCACATGGATCAAATACAGTATGTGTGTTCATGCTACACAATAGATTATGGGATTATATCCTATTTTAACCAGAAATAGTGACTCAGCTTTGAGTAGTCCTCGACTCCTCGTCTGTAAACATTACAATTATGATTCATAATTATACTTAGTTTCTGTTTTCTGCTGTCTTTGTACCGTTTTAACTTGTTTTTGTTTCTTTTGCCTTTTGTGTTTTTAGCTCCCAGATGGCCGTTGGAGGCCCTTCCTTATTAAGCCCATCCCCTCTCAGCTGATGAAGCCTCTTCTAGTGTTTGTTAATCCAAAGAGTGGAGGAAACCAGGTAAACCGTCTGTCCCACACTCCTTTATTGTTCAATAATATCGCCTTTCAGCAGACCTGCTTGATCCTTTAAAAGATTTTCATTAGTTGGTTATTTGTTACATACAGTATTTGGTTGTACATCTTTGTTTTTATTTAAATTCTTATAGAATAGAATATTATGTGTTGCGACGATCCGTCCGTGGGTGGTCTCAACAGATGCACATGGGTTTCCTACTGCCGGGGGGAAGTATGGTCCGGCCGAGATAATCCTTTGCAGTGTTATAGCTAGTTGAATATGGCTTGTTTTTGCCAAAAAGAAGCACAAAGCAGAGAATTTTTCTTCATAAGAAGGGCTAGGAGTTTGTGGGTGCGCAACGGCACATCAGGTTCTCCTCTCTGCCATGTTTGTTGATCTTTTAAGCCCTGCCTCTTCGCAATTTTGATTCGACTGTCAATGAGTCATGTTGATGAGTGGTGTTGGTATCCAAATATTGAACTCATTTCTACAAAAGGTGTTGGCTGCCTGTTGTGTTCCGTTAAAACACAAGGTGCATGCATGGTAGAAAGACGCTGGCGGCTCAGAAATTATTTCTGTGGATACATCCCCTGAGAGGGTTATATGATGACGGTCTCACTGTACATGATCCATTATGTATGTAAAACAACTTGCTCATTGTAAACACAAAGAATGTTTTTCTTTTTTTCTTTAATCATTTCACTGAGCTGGATAAAATTGTTTATCTCTAGGGAACCAAGATCATCCAGTCTTTTATGTGGTATTTGAACCCACGACAAGTTTTTGACCTCACAAGGGGAGGGCCTAAAGAGGGGTAAGAGAGAACACGCTTGCGCATACACACACACACACACACACACACGCATACACACACACACACACACACACACACACACACACGCACGCGATAATGAACATTGCAGTCTTCCCAGTTTTAATTTGTGTGTGTGTGTGTGTGTGTGTGTGTGTGTGTGTGTGTGTGTGTGTGTGTGTGTGTGTGTGTGTGTGTGTGTGTGTGTGTGTGTGTGTGTGTGTGTGTGTGTGTGTGTGTGTGTGTGTGTGTGTGTGTGCGCGTGTCTCAAGGTTGGAACTGTTCTCCAGGGTTCCTAACCTGAGGGTCCTGGCCTGTGGAGGAGACGGCACGGTGAGGACGAGCCACTAATCATTCATTTACCATTTCACAATTCGTTTTGAGTAATGGGTTTTAAAATGTTGATAAGGGTGGACTGAATATAAACAGTGATAGACGCACAGACCTACTGCTACTAGTACTACTAAACATTATAAATGTCCTGTCTGTCTATAGGTTGGTTGGCTTCTGTCTGTTTTAGATGAGCTTCAGTTGAACCCGCAGCCTCCTGTAGCCATACTTCCCCTGGGGACGGGGAATGACCTGGCTAGGACACTCAACTGGGGAGGGGTGAGTGGACATTTATTTGTCCAGTGCTTCCCCAAACATAAGAACTAGACCCATTTTGTTGTTGTTGTTGTTGCTTTTTTCCCCAAAAAATGTTTTTAGTAGATAATTCAGTAAAATAAAATGGTTTATATCTACAGAGACAAAAGACTCCATTCCATCCATTCAATTCACTGTTGCTTTCAGACAGACACATCACAGAGCTTTAAAACAGTGGCTCTCAAAGTGGGGTCTGAGGACCCCTAGGGGTCTTTGAGGGTGTTCCAAGGGGTCCCCAGCAAGATTTGTAAATATGGCATAACCTTAACCACTTGAACCGTAATTCATACTTAAGCTATTAAAAATAAGATATCATTTTTTAAGATTATCTTTTAAGATTATTATATGAAATTTTTAACTACACAAATCTTCTTTTATGGTGCTCCGTGGCACAACACCTTTTCAGGTGGGGGACTGCGGAAATATCCGTTTGAGGGGGTACATATGTGATAGGACAGGTCGTTTGGGAGGTCCATATGTGATAGGACAGGTCGTTTGGGGGGTCCATATGTGATAGGACAGGTCGTCCCTGACTTCTAACACCTGACCTTTAACCCCAGGGTTACACTGACGAACCGGTGACCAAAATCCTGTCTCATGTGGAAGAGGGAACTGTCGTCCAATTAGATCGCTGGAATCTGGAGGTGGAGCCTAACCCTGACGCCCAGCAGGAGGAGCGGGAGGAGCATCAGACGGACAAGGTCAGTCGACCAATCAGAGCTCAGACTGCTAGATACTCAACCAGTATTAGATATAGCTCAATACATAATAATTATATACATTCCTAATTTGGTGAATGTTGGCTAAATATCATCGCACACATGCATTATCTCGGTGGTTCTCAACTTGTGGGTCGGGTCCCCCATGGGGGGTCCCTAAATTATTTTAGGGGGTCCCCAGATGATTAACTTAATGTGCAACATTGTTCTCTCACTCAACAGTAAACAAACCAACATCAAGTTTAAGTGTACAGAGGGTATCTGCACATTTCTAAAGTGACAATTTAAGGACTTTTTAATACCTCTAAAATGACAAATTAAACATTGGCCAAATTGTCAAATACTAGAGGGAGAAATTGTGAAAATAGCAGATCTACATGCTCACAACGCCTCAAACTGTGTTATACAAAATGTAATGCTTCAAGAGGTGCTAAAATATGATTATTTAGGGGTCGCTGCCTCTAAAGGTTGAGAACCACTGCATTATCTCATAACGCTAATGCAACTTTGAAAAAGAAATATGAAGATGGAGAAATAAGATGTCTGACAAAAATGTTAGTGAAGTGAAAAAACAAACAAAAAAACATTTGGCTCATCACCAGACAAACGGAGGATGTGCGTTATATGTTTTCTTCGACAAAAACAAATGGCAATCTCGTCAACTTGTTTTTCAGCTTCCAATCGATGTCTTCAACAACTACTTCAGTCTTGGCTTTGACGCTCACGTCACCCTGGGCTTCCATGAATCTAGAGGTACAACAGTACTGTATTGTGCTTTAACTATTAGCAGATATACATTGTAGGTCTGCTATTTTTGAAAAATCTTGAAAATTTGTGCAAGTCTTTGAATATTTCAAATCCTTCTTGGTTTTTTGATAAACCTATGTTTATTTCAGTGTTTCTCAAACCTTTTTCATGTGAACAACCCCCAAAATTATATATAGGGATTATATTTAGTTCCAGGGATCTCCCAGAAGCAAAATTTTAGTAACAAATATACGCTTAAAATTTGGATTTGCACACATTTTCAGGAGATCTACAGATCTACAAGCTCGCAGCGTGGCACTCGGAGCCGCGCTGTGAGCTTGTATACCTGCTATTTTTCAATAGCTAAAGTATAAAATAATTAAGGCCCCCCACCTTGGGCCCTAGTAACTCAGTCCCACTTTTCCCCCCCTTGTGACGCCCCTGGACACTAATGATTAATGACTAATCACAGCAATGCTAGAACCTGTTGAGCTCAAAGTTATTTTGTTTGTCTTTCAGAGGCCAACCCAGAGAAATTCAACAGCCGCTTCCGCAATAAGATGTTCTATGCAGGGGTGAGTGTCACACTTATCTATCTACAGTAGGGATGCACCGAACCTTCGGCCACCGAAAACATTCGGCCGAATAGTGCCAAAAACCGCATATTCGGTTTTGCGGCCAAATAAATATTACCGAATATCAAATACAGAATATTACCGAATACTACAGAATAATGTACAATATAGGCTATTCAACATTCTATTTGTTTTTATTGTATTTATTTATTTTTAATCATTTATTTAATTCTTTACATTGATATTTCTTTATTATGCAATATTTCAACTGTATGGCATGTTCATATTTTGAGACATATTGTCCTTTATTACAAATTTACTACACAATAGTAAATAAATAATTCTACACAATAAATAAATATAAGTTATAAATAACTGATCTCAATATGGACCCTTATACTTTTTGCCATAATCATGTAGCTCTACAACAGAGGCACAGCCATGAAAACATTGGTACCAAAAAAAATTATATATACCGGTAATTAACCCTAATCGTGCCTATCCCGAACAAGTTCGGCTTTATTTCAATCCAATACAATATTTTATTTGCTATTTTACTTACCCTGAGCTGCTTGGACCAACGTGGGTGGTCCTGGCTCGTCCAGCGCCTACCAACGAGAGACGCTAGATGGTCCGACGATTTATTCCATTGAAAATGGTTTAAAATAAAGTTTAGAGCCCCCCCAAAAAAACTCAATCTATACTGTCGGCGGCGTGACGTATTCCAGGGTGCCTATCCCGGACTAGTCCGGGATATTTAATAAAATGAATTAATTAATCGGAGGCCTCAACGGAGCCCCGGTCTAAATTTCCATCCATGGCCCGGGCCCCACTCGGCCATCCACGGGCCGTAATCGCGCAACGCGGCCGCATCGGGCCGCCCACTCCAATAATAAGTCACATCTTTAGAGAGGGTTTTCTCTGATTTCTGATTTGTGAACAACCAGAACGTTTTCTTTGCGACTGAAATAGCTTTAGATCTAAAAAATAAAACAGTGAATGGCTAAGTGTTAGCCAACTTCCTCCTCTAGTCCCCCATAGCAGCGGCTGCAGTGAAAACACAAGGCAGTACTAGTGTCTTCTTCTACGGTAGCTAGAGCGAAGGCCTATACAGATATTTCTGGCACTCTAGCGGCCACTTGTGGCCCGGGGCACTGTATGAGTTAAGAATTCGGCTATTCGGTTTTCGGCCAAGTGTTTCCTATATTCGGTATTCTGTTTCGGCCAAGAATTCTCCTTTTGGTACATCCCTAATCTACAGTATCTTTGCGTCCAACTATCTGTCCGTCTGTCCAGTATACAGTACATGAACTGTGTGTGTGTGTGTGTGTGTGTGTGTGTGTGTGTGTGTGTGTGTGTGTGTGTGTGTGTGTGTGTGTGTGTGTGTGTGTGTGTGTGTGTGTGTGTGTGTGTGTGTGTGTGTGTGTGTGTGTGTGTGTGTGTTTTTCAGACAGCCTTCTCAGACTTCTTGAGTGGTAGCTCCAAAGACCTAGCCAAGCACATCAAAGTTGAGGTGAGAACAACCTAACACGATTACATTAACACTAAAGATAACATATTAACTTGAACAACTTAACAGTTAACAAGGTAACATAATTTGTGTTGTATTAATATGTAGAATCTAACATTAAAATGAATGGTATCAACAATAACGCTATAATTAACTACAGAACACACAAATGGCGATGCTAACTGCTAATAACACTTACTGCATCATATTTGCTTTGAATTCAATCAGCCCTTTGATCAAGTGAACAGAAACACGAAATGATATTTTAGCCTTCGTAATTACGAGAGTAACTTTGTGTTCAGGCCGTAAATAGTGCTGCAAAACTGTACTTTGGTGTTCCCATTAGACTACTGTATATTAATGACACATAATGAAGTGGAGCCCACAATATTTGGATATTTCATATTTAACCAACTCACCACTCTGCACATGCAAATATAAAACAAGAATATAGCATCACATTATGGGCAATATTTGAGTTCGATGTGAACGGATTTGATTAGTAGCTCAGAGGGTGCACTGTAATTAACTTGACCTACGGTTTTGCTCAAAATTATTCAACCCCCCTCTCTCTGCAAATCTCGTTTATTGGCTAAATTCACAAACTGACAACTGAATGAGATAAATCAATCATACAAGAACAATGTTTTTTTTTAATTCAATGCTAAATGCCACTTTCAACGCAACTTTCACTTTCAATTATTCAACTCTTAATTATACCTGAAAACATCTGTAATCAACTGCAATCGACTAACCAAAGGCTTAAATAGTTGCATCAGATGTGCAATCTGGCCTGACAAGACGTTTGTTGACTTGTTGACTGTGATTAGAAACATGGCTAAGTTTAAGGAATGGTCAGAAAAGTTCAGAGAAGAGATTATTGCTTTGTAAAAAAGGAAAAGGTACAGTTTTGAGCATAGTTGACAAGTTCTAAGTCAAAGGAACAGTGGTTACACTAATGAACATATTTGTCAGAGGTGGTTGAATAATTTCGAGCACAACTGTAGATAATTAATGGATTGGACTGGCACTTTGTGATGTGAGAAGAACAACATCGATGGGAATGCCCAGAGGGTCGAAGGGCTAGCAAGAGGTGCTGAGAGGGATGACAATTACAATGGGATGGAGCCACTTAACTTCTAACCTACCTGTAGCATCTCCTGATCATGTGATTATGGTCTTTTCTGTGATTGGCTCTCTCCAGTGTGATGGGGTGGATCTGACCTCCAAAGTCCAGGAACTGAAGTTACTGTGCCTACTGTTCCTCAACATCCCCAGGTACAGCAAGCCTGGTGGGCCTAAAGACCTCTACTCTGGCCTGTATCTCAACAGGCCCAATCTTTAAGCGTCCGTAGCTGAGTGGTTAGAGAGGCTGTGTGGATATCAGAAGGTCACATGTCTTTTATGATATGAAAGTTATATTTTATTTTTACGTAACAGAATATTTCTACATTGTGCAGGGTCCCCACGGTCATGAAATTCCTGGAAATATTTTGAAATTCGGAAACGAAATATCTAACATAGTTTTTCGCCGAACGGGCTGCGTGATTGCAGCTTAATGTGTACCGGACTTGTGCTGGTGGTCACAATGTGCTGGTGGTATAGCAAAAAATGTGGCACGAAATTTGGAATGGAATTATAGTATTCTATGCTTTATTTTTTCTACACTGTCTGTCTTTGGGCATTGCACATAGGAGTAAGAGACTCATTATTGCGCTGAATGTTTGTTATATAGTCCTAGAAATTAGATTAAATATTCTGGAAAACTTTTGGAAATTCATTGGTAAAAATGTGTGGGAACCCTGATTGTGGTATTGCTGTGGCTGTGCTGTAGGTACTGTGCAGGGACCACGCCCTGGGGTCACCCCAGTGACTTTGACCCACAGCGCCAGGATGACGGCTTCATCGAGGTCATCGGCTTCACCTTGACTTCTCTGGTGAGTCCAGATACCTACCGTATTACTGAACTGTACTGTAACTAGATGTTCGCAGACCTTCGGGTTGCTCACGTCTAGAGATTGCATCCGCGGGGGCGCTCACAGCTTCATTGCAGCAGTGATCCAACTGATATGGCCATATATGGAGATCTGTAGCCTATCTGTCAGTCCTTGCTCAGAAGAATTTCACTTACGCCCTTTCCTCTCCAAGCCCTCGATATATAGAGATCTCTCTCTCTCTATAGAGATAGATAGATGTCTCTTTGTATGTCTGTGTATATTCACTGCCATGCACCTTTTAAGCCATCAGAGGGTGACCTCTAGTGGAGAAAAAGGACTCTTTTTCATTGGCATAGAGACACACGCCTACAAATATGGCCGCCCTATTGTGATAGCGACCCCACTTCGGTAAGGATGAACGGTGAACTGCAGCTGCCAATGCAATCCCAATGAGAGGCATTGTGAAATATCATAATTTCAGTGGTTGACTACTGAGTCCATAGCGATTTTTTTTGTGTTCTAATAAAGTGTCCCATGAGTTTAATTTTGCCTTTTTAAAGTGGCATATCTGTCATCTTGACACACTACCTACAATATACTTTAATATACTTCATCTGTGAGTCAAAAGTGCTAGCATTGGAAATCTTAAGTTTAGGTGGTCGCATGGTACATACGTCATGAACGCATCCCTTGAGGGTTTCAATACCCAGATTATGCTTGTCTCTCATGTATAATTAGGCTGTTTATTTTTGGAAAATGATCGCATCTCGCTTCTTCCAAACGGAGTCTTGCAGGTTATTTTTTGATTAATAATAACCTGGAGAATCCACTCTGTAGTTGAAAAGATCGGGATCTCATAAACGCACAGCAGTAAAGACAGTGATGTCACTGAAAAGCGACAGGTTTTCTCTCTGCCGTTTCCGCTCTTCTCTGTTAACATTATGGGTAATCCATTCAAGTGGCAAATTAAACGTGACACACATCATGTATTTAGCAAACAAGAAGATATGTTATCAGGGTCAGGCCATACATTTGAAAACAAATTTTTATTTAAATCAATATAGTCTTCAGTTCGTGTATGATTATTTTAATATTAGGCTAACCAAGGGTGAATTGCAATGACTTTCTATGGGCTGGCTTGCAGTTCACCGTTCTCCCTTACCCGAAGCGGGGCCGCTGTTTCAATTGTGGGCGTGAATTTGTAGGAGCCCGTCTGTCTCTATGTTCTGGGATTGACTTCATGGAATTTCCCACTGCACACACACGGCAAACAGATGAGTAGAAAAATATTAGCTACTATTAGCCCCATTTTGACTGAGTTTTCTCCCTCTCGCTCTCTCATCCAATCTCTCTCTCACACACTTTCTATGTGCGACGCGAGCATGTGTGGTGTTGCATATTATATGTCCAGTTGTCCAATTCTGTGACCTGCTTTAATGAAGGAGAGGGGAGATAACTGTATGTACTGAATAACTGAATGTACAGTAGCCGAAGCTTTTGAACCAGATTAGAAGATGCATAGTGTGAGTGTGTCAGGAGGGCAAGGCCTCCTTCAGAGGGGCCATGACTCAGTATAATCATGAATAGGTCTACATCGTTGGACATAATACAATCCTGACATATGAAAGACTTACTATTTAAAGACCTGACATATAAAATACTTATTATTCAAAGAGCTGACATTTAAAGGGACATTGGGGACCCCCTTGAAAAGATGAGGCATCTCAAGGGGGTTATCCTTCTAACAAAGGTACAACCACCAGTATTAAAACTAGTGGTTAATGGAATATGATCCTTGTTGATGACATGACTTTAGAGATACTGTGTACCGCTTTGTGTGATTTTAGGCCACAATCTGTAGGAGCAGTGTCCAAAAATGTGTTTTGCAAAAATCTGCCTGATGGTGGCGCTAGAAGAGGGCCATGTGAGAAATCATTTGTGTTTGTGATTTGCCATCCAAGGAGTGTGTGTGCAAAGTTTGGCATTAATAGGGCCAACGGTGGCAGAGATAAGAGTAGGAGCAAAAGTGTGACGTGATGTGACGTCGCGTGACGTGGCGGACGGACGGACGGACGGACGGACAGACAGACAGCCGGTGGCGCTTTTCATAGTAACTTGCGACCTGACAGTCGCAATTACGGCCATTTGAGAATAGCCATTTCAATGGGAATGGAGCGGTTTGTTGCCATTTAAAATAATAATAATTTAAAAAAAAATGCACTGGCAGAATCTGCCCACATAGGTAGAATAAAAGTGTGGCGTGACCGTGCCCTAACAGAGTATTTCTACATTGCAGTAATGATACTTTAACTCAAGTAAAAAAATGTATGACTCTTTCCACTGCTGTTATCTGCATGTTGTCTCTCTCCAGGCCACCCTGCAGGTGGGAGGTCACGGTGAGCGGTTAGCTCAGTGCAAGGAGGCGGTGCTGACCACCTATAAGAGCATCCCCATGCAGGTGGACGGAGAGCCCTGCAAACTGTCTCCTTCTGTCATCACAATCACCCTGAGGAACCAAGCCAACATGATCCAGAAGACCAAGAGACGGATCAACATCCCTCAGCTCAACGAGTAAGAACCGCTGCTTTCCTGACCTTTTTCTCTGGATCAGAGCCCACTTGAAAATCTCAAAAGTGTTTGCGTCCCTCCCACCTGACCACTTAACACGGCAGCCAAAAGAAAAAAATACCATGACGTTTTTTTGTTTTGTTTACATAACTTTTAAAAACAAATGTTAACTTTTTATATTAATGTTACTGTATGTTATAATCTGCTAAAATCTGCTACTTTTGGAGGTTAGCGTTAAATGTTGTTTATTATCGGTCTTCCAGTCGGAACTCCTTCCTACAGGGAATCGTCAGATTGCACCAAAGTACAGAAAAAATTCTTACGTCAGCTCCTGTGGGACAATGTCCCATTGGCCAGAGGGGATGTCAATCAAGTCCCTATAAGACCTGTGTCTTCCTTTTCGTTCTGTCTCTCTTAACAAATGTTAACTTTTTATATTAATGTTACTGTATGTTATAATCTGCTAAAATCTGTTACTTTTGGAGGTTAGCGTTAAATGTTGATTTTGTGTGTGTGTGTGTGTGTGTGGTGTGTGTGGTGTGTGTGCGCGCGCATACATGTGTGTAGTCAGCAGGTCTTTCCAGAGCAATTGGAGGTTACAGTGAAGAGGATCAACATGTACGACTATGAAACGCTTCACTACGACACACAGCAGCTTAAACACTCCTGTCAGTACCTGGAACCCAGACCACACACACACACACATACACAATGTTATAGTCTTTAGAGAAGTTGAAAAACATTTACAGCATGGTTATTGTGAAAAATATACCAGTGAAAGATTATAACAAAAATTACTTTTGTTTAATTGAAGAGGTTGCAGTTTTGTTTAATGTTAATGCCAATGTGTGGGCAGATAAATATTGATAGATTTGTTCTGCTTTCAGCCATCTCTCTAGGAGTCATTGTTGTCCCCGGAGACAGTGATCTGGAGACCTGTCGATCTCACATAGAACGTCTCCATGACGACCAGGTACTAGAGGTGTGTGTGTGTGTGTGCGTGCGTGTTGTAATAATAATCAAAATCTACAAAGTAACTTGTAACTATCGAGTGAACTGCTTCAGTCTGAAATCAGGCTAATTAGTAACTAAAGTTTTCAAATAAATGTATTGAAGTAAAAGTACAATATTTCGATCCGAGATGTAGTGGAGTAGAAGTAAAAGAATTGGAATTTGGAAATATTCAAATAGAGTACAAATGCCTCAAAATTGTAATTAAGTACAGTACTTTAATAAATGTACTTAGTTACTTTACACCACTGGAGTTTTTAGTGTGTTGGTGTAATACAGTTTGAGAGAACACATAACATATACTAGCTTAGTATGCACGTTGCCTGGCTGTTAGTTCACTATCTTCTCAAATTACCTTTTGTAGAATAGATTCAAACGGAGAATAGAAACCAGTGAGTAAAATAAAATGGAATACATAGTTTGTAGAATAGAAGTTGAGGTTGTCTGTACTGTAGGCTCTCCGTTGGCCTCTCTTGTCTGTTTGCCTGTCAGATTTGAGCAGGACAACATTGTGTCCCTCTGTTTTTCAGGAGAGCCCGTCACCACAGAGGCTCTCTCATCGGTGGTGTTTTCTTGACTGTAAGTCTAAACACATTCATTAACCTAGAATTATTGAATGCTTTAACCAGTGAAAAATAGCAGATATACAAGCTCACAGCGCGGCACCGAGTGCCGCGCTGCGAGCTTGTAGATCTGCTATTTTTGAAAAAAAGTCGTGAAAATGTGTGCAAATCTTTGAATATGTGTATTTTCAAAAGCGAACGTTTGTAACTCAAATTTTGCTTCTGGGTGGTCCCTGGAACTAGATATTTTGAGATGCGTGTCCGTGGTCAAATAAATATCAGTTTGGGGGTCCTTCACATGAAAAGGTTTGAGAACCACTGACATAGTAGTCTCTCAAGAACAGACTAACTGAGCTCCAGTTAAGTGAAAAGGACCTTTTCTTTGACGATGGCTAGCCAGATTGCTGACATAGAAACATAGGTTTTTCAAAAAACCTTAGAAGGATTCAAAAGACACTTATAGAATCGGGTCAAAATTCTAATCTTCACGATTTTTCAAAAATAGCAGATCTACAAGCTCGCAGCGCAGCACTCGGTGCCGCGCTGTGAGCTTGTATATCTGCTATTTTTCAATAGTTAAAGCATAAAATAATGATACACATTACACAATATAGTGTATAGTGTACCCGTTCTGAATGGGTTAATGTATAGCTGTTGTTGCACACATGTAGACCATATAACTGATCTAGGTAGGTTGCTCTGTAAGGGTCTGTGTCCACGATATTTTTTTTTCCTGAGCGCAGCTTTTGTTTTGAATTGTTTTCAATGGGAGCAGCTATTCCGTGCTTTGCCTCCACATATGGCATTTTTAGTTTGGAAGGGTTACTTTTTAGGCGAGCACCTTGCGTTTTCAGCTATGAAGAAGCGCTTTGGTGGGCAATACAAATCCAGGCCTCCACAAATACTTGTCACAAGAGCTTGAACATACATGGTGATTGATTCCAGTTATTCTAAACCAGTAGTCAACAAACTAAGATCACACAGAAGATTTGTTTCTCAAATCAGATCTTGGAGGGCTGACTGTCCATTTACTGTCTATTTGCAAGTGATCAGATTTGTGTTCAGACATCGCCGAAAATAGCCGATAGTCTATTTTTGATTGTCTATTTTCGACCAAAGCAGGCCCAAGTGACCAGACTGAGACATGTCTTGAGAATCTAATTTCAAACCTCCTCGCAATGGGGTTCAAATTTGATTCACAAAATGAAATGTGTTTTTTCTGCTGTTCATAAATCTAATTTGATTCCAATCTCAACAGGCCTGATGATGACTTGTCTAAAACATTTGACTATGTGACAACATGACATTAAAGACACATTTCAGTAGATCTGACATTTTGAGTACATTCAAGAGCACTACTTCCGTAATCACTTTGAACCAGACGTGCCTATTTTGTGCATGACGTTTTAAGGAAATTATTATTTATTATGCCTTACTGTGACAATTAGATCACCTATTTATACTGTGCGACACCATTGTATGACAATGTTTAAATCAAGTTAGTACTAGTTAGTGATGCTAGTTAGTGCTCTTCTGTGGTGCATTCCATGTTGGAGAATTGAAGAAGGTCTTGTTTATTTTTCAGGTACAACAGCGGATCGTTTCTACAGGATAGACCGGGCTCAGGTACTACTCATCATTAAAAGTGCTTGAAGTATCCTTTCTATACTCCATTGTGCCTCACGTGATTTGCTGGAAAGAACTGATTGTGACATGTTGTGGTTCTTGTCTGTGCAATGGATTACAAATTAAGATAGTCTCCTGTGTATGGTACCTACCGTACATCACATCCTTTTTATTGCTATTTAGCAGAATTCTGTGTATTGTGTTCTTTATTTCCAACCTATCATTGGTCATTTTAACTGTTTCCGTCAGACTATATTAAAGCAATAAGCCATCCGTCTGTGATTTACCACAGGACTCAAGAATCAAGGATTGGAACTGTCGGCTTTAGCATGCTTGTTTTTTTACCACTGTTTTGTAAAATGCATTGTAATGAAACTCTCAGTTGCCATCTCCTCTAATCACTTCCAGGAGCATCTAAACTTTGTGTCAGAGATCTCCCAGGAGGAGCTGTACATCCTCGACCCAGAGCTGGTGCAGAAGGAGACTGTCGGCACCTCCCCTAATCGTGCCTCTTCCGCCACCTCCACCCCCAACTCCTCTCCCACCACCATAAGGTAGGGGGGTGTGTGTGTGTGTGTGTGTGTGTGTGTGTGTGTGTGTGTGTGTGTGTGTGTGTGTGTGTGTGTGTGTGTGTGTGTGTGTGTGTGTGTGTGTGTGTGTGTGTGTGTGTGTGTGTGTGTGTGTGTGTGTGTGTGTGTGTGTGTGTGTGTGTGTGTGTGTGTGTGTGTGAGTGAGAGACTGACTGAAGGTGGACACTGGGCAGTAATTTACAGGCAGGCATCACTCCACTCATGTAATCTGGTATTATGACCTGTCGTGTTTACAGGCTGTTCTGTCCTACTTTATTATTAGTGTGGTTGCCTACAGGGCAACCAGACTATAGTTCTCGTCCAGGTTTATTATGTAAGGGATAATGAATGGCTCCGCGGTGATTGACGATACATAACAGACCGACAGCCTGATAACTCCCTGAGGCGCCAGCCAAGGGGAGTTATCAGGCTGAAGGGATGTTATGTATCGTCAATCACCAAGGAGCCATTCATTATCCCGCTTATTACCCGGCTACTAAATAAAATTAATAATTTGACTCAAAACTAAAAACAAAACAATGTATTTCCTTGTTTTCAGACTGCTGAAAGTATTCCACAAGTGTTGCGATGTGCGTCCCCCCCAGTGCAACACGGTCGCCTTGGAAAACAAGGAAGTGCTGATCAAAGAGAATTCATTTTCTGATACTGCGTCGTCTACTTCTCGCCTCAAATGTTTCTAAAACATTCTTGAGTGCAACGTTTAGTTGTAAATGACACTGTGTGTTTGTTTACATGGCTGACATGTTGGATACAGCACTAAATTCACGCAGTGCAGCCTGAATACAGCAGGTGCTCTGAGCCGTTGATGAGGCAGCAGTGAATTATAGAGTGGAGCGGTCATTATACGCCTATAATTCACTGCTGATTTCAGCGCTCGACCAATCAGAATCAAGCATTCAACCAAGCCGGGTAATAATATTATTTAATCTAGTAACCCCAAAATCATTGGGTTCAATTAACTGATATCAGTGTACTGGTATCAGTTAATTAACTAATATCAGTGTACTTTATCACAAACGCACCCGTTGCGAGGTCATGAGTAAGGTTTAGATTTTCTGTATGGCCTGTTAATGATACTAAACACTGTCCTTCCCTCCATGTCTCTCTCCTGTTCCCACTCTCTTTCTCTCTCCTCCTCTCTCTCTCTCACCTTCATCTCTTTCTTGCTCTCAGGGCAAGATACCTTCAGAGGAAGAGTATTTCTATTGACAGTTCATTGACTGATGCTGTGGCAAAGACTGCCCTCTGCAGGTAGGAAAAGGGATGAGTTGTGTTGTGTTCTATTACTGGTTTTCTATTCTACCAGGACCCTTGGTACCACTGTTCTCCTGTTCTACCAGGGCACCTAGCACTTCTGGTTTTCTATCCTCCCATGACCCTTAAAGGCCCGCTGACACGCCCCGAAATTATAATAGTATGATACAGGTCACGTGGTCTCTGAAACTCATGTCACAGTGTAATCTGCCCCTCGCTCCCAAACAACAGCTGACCAGTACAGTCAATTATTTTGATTGGCTCCCACAATGACATCATAAAAATATTAACTCATATTTTACCCCTGTGATTTGTACCCCTTTGATATAGCTGTTTTCTATCATACCAGGACCACTGTGTTAGTATATGTCAATATTATTATTAATAATAATAATAACTCGAATTTTTATAGAATTTATATACTGTATAACTTATTTATATATAACATTAGATTAAGGTAATAAAACGCCTTGTCAGGAATTCTCCTTTATCAAAAATAAACAAACTATTTGAGCAACAAATAGCAAACAATGTGTCTGTTCAGTGTGGACTTGAAAGAGGCCAATGCTATTGCTGGGTTTCTATCCTACTAGGACATTATTTGTCAAGCCTTCATCAGCGTTGTGACACAACGTGTACATTGTTCTGTCTGCTCTAGTATAGCAGTTTAGTATAACTTAAATGTGTAAATAAAAGTACCTTAAAAGACAGTTCCGTAAAGTAACTTTTCCATGCGCCCAGTATGAAAGCTCAGTAATATTGAAACTACAGTAGTTGGAGTCGTGCTCTCACCACAACAGACAGCATCTCCAAGGACAACCCTTGTCCTTACAGTTCCATGTATACAGTATTACATCCACATACATACTCTGCCTTTCTTTGTTGGTTGTTGTTGGTGTTGTTGTGCCAAAGTTGTTCATTGCCCATACTGTCTGCATTGTGCCATGTCTCTTATTTGAAGGCGAGGAGCTAAGATCATTAATTTCCATCGCTCCAACTCACCGCTCCCTATTTTCACACCCGTGCTTAGGTATGGTATTTGTGTGTGTCTATGTGTGTGTGTGTAGCATTTTTGTGTGTTATTCCATCTCTCTGTAGTGGGTTTGATTGATGATGGTGAATATCTGTGTACAATGTCTGACAATGTCTTTCTCTGCTAAACTCCTCCAGCCCTCCCTCATCTGACACTGAGAAAGGTAATCAGTTTGACTCTGTAATAAGTTGTATCGCCCTGTTATCTTCTGTTGCTGACTGGCTATTATTTAAGTTCTGTTTCAGTGTAAAAAGTCAGTGCAGTTGTCTGTGTTTCTGTGTAAACAGTGGGTTGTCTGTTTGTTTCAGTGTCAGAATTAATTAACTGCATCAAGTCTGAAGACATGGATAGAGTAAGTACCGTAACTATTTATTCTCTGCTAATGCAAGCTTCAGTTTTTTATGCAAAGTCGATTAAATATCTGTTCTGAAAAGAAACTAATATCTCTTTACTAAAAATCCTCAACTTAAAGGGATATTACACTTTCAAAAAACTTTTGGTCATTGTATGGTCTAATCAGGCTTGTATGAACACCCTGAACAGTTTTTAATTTGCTTCATTCAGTATTTAGATATTTGATGTAAATGTTACCAGCTCCAACACGCCCAGGCCCTCTCCACATACACACCCATTGTAACTTCAAACTCCATTTTAACCATGATAGATTCATTAAAAACACCCATTATTTTTTCTGGTGACTCATAATACCCTCCTAATACGTGAGCGTGTTTTTTCAATAACTTTTTTCATTTATTTTCAATAAAATATTATTGTATTTAATGTTTTCTATTTTCCCAAAGAATTATTAAAAATAAAAGAAAAAAGTTATTGAAAAAACACGGTCTGCTCACGTATTAGGAGGGTATTATGAGTCACCAGAAAAAATAATGGGTGTTTTTGATGAATCTATCATGGTTAAAATGGAGTTTGAAGTTACAATGGGTGTGTATGTGGAGAGGGCCTGGGCGTGTTGGAGCTGGTAACATTTACATCAAATATCTAAATACTGAATGAAGCAAATTAAAAACTGTTCAGGGTGTTCATACAAGCCTGATTAGACGATACAATGACAAAAAGTTTTTTGAAAGTGTAATATCCCTTTAACTTGGTTGTGTTGTGTGGCGCTGGTTAAGCATTATCTGACTGATATGCCCATATACTGTGTGGAGATCTCTGTGTCAGTCCCTTTTATGCCCATATATGGCCATGCTTCTTTTTTTACCCATATATGGAGCTGGCTGATTTGTGCCTGAGGTTAGACAACAAACTCCATATTTGAGCATAGCTCCATTGGGAACTTCTAAGTAACGAAGTTTGACGTCATTTACACATCCTACCTGGTTCGCCCCCCCCCCATTCTGAATTCCCATAGACTTTTTTCATATCGCGTCATATAAGAACTGTGTTTCAAACATAATCAAATGATCTCAGCGGTTTGACTCATATGGATATGAAGAATGAGAAAACGCTAATGTTACTGTCGCCGAATTATACCCAGGGGGCAAACCAGCCTTTTTTTAGGAAACCTGCATTTGCCCCGACATAAAAGGTTGTCCACCAGAAATATTATCTATGACCCAGTAGGATCACAACCTATATGGACAACCCGGTCAATTTGTACGGCAAAGTTCCAATATGGCCGCCTCAATATTAGCCCCTATTAGTTTTAATGGGGGGTGAATATGGAAAAATTTTAAACTGAGGGATATTTCCACGAAACTTCACAGGTTGATCAATGGTATACATATGAACATTTTTTGTATTGCAAGTTTCCATGAAATCCAATATGGCCGCCACAATATGGCCGCCATAATGTAAGGACCCAGAAAATAGGTTTTGCCTCTAACTTCTGAACCAGATGAGCTAGAAACGCAAACTTGGTGTCTATTTCATGGTGTCTGACCATGGGAGACTCAATGGAATAGCTAATTTTATTATTGGGTGTGTCTGGACCTTTATTGTGCATATTTGCAAGATGGTGGACTCCCAAAATAGAGCTTTAACATAATTTCTACCATGATTGTTGACTGCTTTTGCAAATACAAGCAATATGAATCCATTTGCTAAGATGTATGGCACAGAAGGGACTTATACCTGTATTATTCTTGAGTTTGCATGTTGTCAAAATGGCTGTAAACGAGATATTATATTTCCTGTCCGCAGTGTTGTACCCGAACGCGTTCAAAGAACGATCGTTCATGAACACGTTCATATTTTGGGCGAACGTGAACTGAACGTAATTGTTTTCGCTTGATGAACGATATTGTCGAACGCGGTCATTCTGACGCCCGTGAACGACGTTCGTCGGCGTTCGTCGGCCGTTCATGCGGCGGTCCGCGCCTCCGCGGTCGTCTGTCCTCTGCTCCTCTCGTCTCTCTTTTCATTCACATGCTCCAATAGTAGGCACTGCACGCAGCTCCTCGTGAACGTTCCTCCGTTGATATGCGGTGCTGTCTGCACTCTGCTGCTGCACTGTGAATCTCCTCCTCGTCTCGCAAGCCTGACTGACTATACTTTGTCCTATGTGTGTTGCACGGCGAAAATAGCTGATCTGCAAGCTCACAACGCGTCGCATCCACGAGACAATGTGAGCTTGTAGATCAGCTATTTTAACCAACGCGGAAACATGCTGTGCACGGTTTAGAAACGTCTGCCTTCTAGTGGGGTTCCTTGTACATGTAATTTTTTGGTTTTTTTCTAGTGGGGTTCCTTGTACATGTAATTTTTTGTTTTCATTTCAAATGTGTGTTAAAGTTTCTTTCACTTCCAATTTGTAGATTATGGTTTATAGAACAATTTTGGTTAGAGTGTCAAGACAGTAGATTGAAGAAAAATATATTTTTTGCCCCATTTCCAAAATGACCAAAATCGGAATTGTGTTTTTTGAACAATGTCTTAGTTTTCTGCTGTGTAATATATATATTTTTTTATTGCTATATCAAGTCAATACTGTGTGGGGAATCAATTGGAGTCAAATATTTGTTTTGAATATTATGATATTTCACACAATGAGACAATAACATGGTTATTACATTCAGCCCTTCACAATAAGGGTGCAGGAAGACTGGGAACTAGGCAGTGGGCACATAAATATTGTGGGCACCTCAATGTTAAGTTGGATGAAATTATTGCTGTGTGTGGTTCTATATGGGCTGAGTCAATAATGTTGACAAATAATAGCATGCAGCAACGTCTAAACATTTATATATATATAGACCTTTATATATTTTTTTTTCCTTTTTTTTTTTTTTTTGAATAGCCAAAAGTATAAAAAAAATATGGTTAAAAAAAGAACTAAAAAAGAACTATGTAGTTCATTTTGGGGAACCATGAACGTAAGTTCATAATGGGGAATTATGAACTAAAAATGAACTAGTTCATTTTAGAAGTTCTGAACTTGAACTTGAACTAGTTCGTTTTTAAAGTGAACTTTCCCAACACTGCCTGTCCGATTCTACTGTATGTAGTTGTAGCAATGACTTCAGATAAAATCAGAGACCAAAACAATGTATCTTAGAAATTATTTTTTTATTTAAAAAATTAATAAAAAAAGAGAGAGATTATCTCAATGAAATGAATGCAACTGCCCTTTTGGGTCTTTCACACATAGACATGCACATGCTTTCCAACAACTTCAGCTTCAGGGAAATTATAATGAACACATGATTAAAACAGGCTGCATTATAATGCAAATAATTGCTAGTCACTATCACTGTCATGTGTACCTATCCTGCTGCATCTTGTCTCCAGTCCTTGGCAACGACACCCCAAGTAGCATGCAATTCCCTTCTTCGCACATGAAGTTCAATCACCCGAGAGAGACTTGGAGTAGAACCGCTGCTCCTTCACTTGGAAAGGAGTCAGCTTAGGTGGTTCGGGCATCTAGTACGGATGCCCCCCGAGCGCCTTCCTAGGAAGGTCCTCGATGCACGTCCCACTGGGAGGAGACCCCGTGGCAGACCTAAGACCAGATGGAAGGATTATATCTCCAGACTGGCCTGGGAACGCCTCGGTATACTCCCAGAGGGAGTGGAGGAAGTTAGGCAGGATAAGGAAATCTGGAAGTCTCAGTTGGAACCGTTACCCCCGCGACCCGATTCCGGATAAGCGGTTGAAGATGGATGGATGGATGGATGGCACATGAACAGTTTTTCTGGCAGCCTTTGATACAGCTACATGATATTGCCTTGTCCATTGATATAGGCCAGGCTGGCTCTGTAGATGGACAGGGGACTGCCTTCCCATCACTGAGAGACCATCCATATTCAGTGAAGCAAGGGATGTCTGGCTTCGCGATGTGTGCAGTTTTATCTATTATGGCTGCAAGAGCAGCTCTTTTCAGGTGCAGGCCAAAGGCATTTTCTGTAGGTGGCAGCAGCTTCAACAGGGTTGATCGGTTATTTAGGAACTTGTACACTCTCAGCTTTGCCAGGTCAAAGTCCTCCGAATGGTCAGCTTTTGATGCATATACAGCTATCGTGAGGTCTCTAGCCTGATTCTTGACATCCTCTGAGAGGGAATAAGAGGAATTTTCACCAAACTCCTGAAGTGCAGGGAGATCTAGACCCATGCTGGTCTTGAACCATGCCTTCTTTCCAGTGAAAAAGGGATAGCTGGTGGTATCTCTGCCACTCAGGCTGTGAATAAAGGGCAGGGCACGACACTGTGCGAGTCCAAGGGCTGAGACCATGTGATGGATAGGAAGATATGCATCCTGCTCTGTTCTCACCCACAGCTCTGGAAGGTCTAGGAGGTGGGTGGCAGCATGATATAGATGCCTATATCATGCTGCCGCCATGGGAAGGCAGTCCCCTGTCCATCTACAGAGCCAGCCTGGCCTATATCAATGGACAAGGCAATATCATGTAGCTGTATCAAAGGCTGCCAGAAAAACTGTTCATGTGCGAAGAAGGGAATTGCATGCTACTTGGGGTGTCGTTGCCAAGGACTGGAGACAAGATGCAGCAGGATAGGTACACATGACAGTGAATGATAATATTTCTGGTGGACAACCTTTTATGTCGGGGCAAATGCAGCACACCTTCCTTTGCCCCCTGGGTATTAGTTACATTTTCGCTGGAAACGGACTGTATCAAATATTAGTCACTGACTATCAAAAAACATATACAGAGCCACCTCCCCGTCCCCGACAATATCGTGGAGACCGTTTGTTTATTTTTGGACCACAATGCTTATACTGTATGAGACGATTTTAAGATGACCCGATGTTATTCTCCATAGAGAAATTACTTCCGTGGAACCGTCATGACTTTGTTACTCTATGGCTGGGTCATGGTGACATGAGCGTGATGACGTTAATAATAGAATGCAAATTTAAATAAAATAAAAATAGAAGAAAAAAACCCCACATAACACACAGAATGCTGTGACAATACAAACAAACAAATCTCTACCCAAAATCCTAGTTATATCTCTCACTTTCCCCTGACCCCTAACCTGTCTGTGTGTTACAATCACCCTAAAGACTACAAACCAATGAATGACCTCTAGACCTACTGCATACGTATATAAACAGAGCTGAGGCTTTTTTTTTTTTGGTATTCTATTTCAAATCGTTTTGAGAAAAAATGCTTCTATTGCTTCTATTTGTTTCAAAAAGCTATATACGCTGTATATTGTGTGTGTGTGTGTGTGTATATATGTCACGTTTTTTTTGCGTCTCAGAGAATTAGAGAAACGGAGCGCTTGCCGTGCCGCACAGGGCGGAACAAGCGGTCGCCACAACAACGTCCTCCAGGCGGAGCCACTCGATTGTCCACGACATTGCAAGCGGCGCGAAGGCCAGCGGACCTTGGTCCTGCTCTTCGCCCCCGAGCGCCGCAGGCGCGAGTGGCCGCGAAGAGCGGGCCAGGGCCGCGCGGCCGGCGGAGCGCCGCGCGAGTTACGAAGCCGTGGTGAATGCAATCGTTATATTTATAAGCCCACGATAAACGCCCTGTCCAAGTGACTACAATGGAGCTAATGGCTAAGCTAGGCTAGGCTAGGCTAGGCTAGGCTAGGCTAGTAAATAAAGAAAGAGAGTCGCAAACGAGTGACGTCAGGGCCTTCACTATTGAATGGCTGCGTCGCCATCTGGTGGTGATTAGTGTGTGGTGAACTACAAAACGAGCGCTCTTACCACAGTCTCCCTGAGTTACCCAGTTACCCTGTAACATATATATATATATATATATATATATATATATATATATATATATATAGATATATAAAAACAACAAAATGAAATATATATTTCTGTTTACACAATGCTGTCCCTGTCCAACTGTATATATGTTCCCTTTTTCAACAGTCTTTTATTATATTTTGACACTTGCTTTGGCAATGTAAACATATCTCATGCCAATAAAGCTCCTTTGAATTCACCCTTTGTTAGCCTCCTGGTTGGTCCCTGACTGACCAACCAGCAGGCTCTATCTGCCTTGTCCCGCCCTGGTTCCGCCTTTTTTATGTTGAATTAGCTAAAACATAATTTTTGGAGAAATAAAAACATTTAAAAACATGCTGATTCACTATGCTGCCACTGAGCAGCTCCAATTGACTGAAACACAGTTTGAAATTAGAATTGAGCACACAGAATAACAATATGAAGCAACTGAATTAACATGGCAGTGGATGGAATGTCCCACTGAATGTCCCACCAAGACACAGCAACCAATGGGTGTGGAGAGGGGCAGGACAATGGGCGGGACTTGACAAAGGGTGAATTGAATTGTGTGTTTAGCTGGTACAGCTCCACCAGCAGGGGGCAGACCTGTTGGTCCAGGACTCTGAGGGCCGGACGTTAATTCACCATGCTGTCCAGACCGGCAACAAGGACCTCACCAAGTACCTCCTAGACCATGGTACTAACCTGTCCAAGCATTGGACATCACCAATAACTCATCAGCAGTGTTATCATTGATTTACTTTAGTCATAGACATAATCTTTTGAATGACATTTATTTTACTTTTTGTCATATTTTTGTCATCTGAAAAGTTTTAGTCTAGTTTTATCTGCGCAACACCTGACCACAGCCAAACATATTTAGTTCTACTGGATTTCTTCTCCACTAGTCCCTCCCTAACATTTAATCTAGTTTTTATTTGTTGACGAAATTGTAATTTTTATTGTTTTCGTCAGTGAAAAAAGGTAGTAAATGAAAATGTCTGTCAGTTTAGTCAACGAAATGAACACTGCTCCTCAGCCAACAGTCATGTCAACCTGTTATAAAATAATCCCAGTTTTACTGTATTCCTTTCCCCTGTGTTTTGGGTGTTAACGTGCCTGTGTATCTGTGTTCAGTGCCCACAATTCACCTGGACCTGACGGAAAAAGAAACGTAAGTGGAACTCTCACTGCATGTGAGGAGAGAACAAATTTTACTTTATCAAATTTGTTAGAATAGAATAACATGATTTAGTCTTGGTTACCTACTAAATGTTGGGTACCATGGAATTGTACAATCAATTAACTCTTAAACATGCTGTCAGCGTGGATAACTGAGTCTAATATTATCATAACATTTTAAATAAGCCCTAACTTCTTCAAAAGTATAATGTTTCTTCTTGTAGAACAGGGTTCCCCAGGGTTGCGAGGCGTTGTGTGCTTGTAGATCTGCTGTTTTCACTACTTTTGTGCGACGGCCTTGTATGATTTGCAAAAGAACGTACAAATTTGGAGATACGAGATTTCCACCCGACAACGACGATATACTAGTGTTGTTGCTGCTCTTATACCACCATTATTACTGGGGCTGGTGTGGGCCAGACAGTAGCCCCCCGCGGGCCGCCTATTGGGGAACCCTGTTGAAGAATGTACAGTTTTACCACAGATGTACATGGACACCTATTGTCTTAGTCAAACTAATATCATTAGTATGGTGTAGTATAACAGTTTCTCTCTCTCTCTCTCTCTCTCTCTCTCTCTCTCTTTGTGTGTGTGTGTGTGTGTGTGTGTGTGCGTGTGCAGAGGTGAGACAGCGCTTCATAAAGCAGCCACATCCTGTCAGAGGGCCATATGTCACTTCCTGGTGGAGGCAGGAGCCTCCCTCAGCAAGACAGACCTTAAGGTATCCCCTGACCAGTGTTGCCATGTCTGCTTATTATAAGCCACTTTGGGCTTTGTTTTGCTTGTAAATAGTGGTGGTTGCGGTTCCTAAATGTTGTTTCTTTCTTTTCAAATATTTTTATTACGTGTCTTTTTACAAAGCCCCGGCCCGGGGCAAGTATACACAATGTCTTAAACTTGAATGTATCACAAATATATAATAAAAAAATGCAAATAGAACTAAATGATGTTGTTTAAACCAGTCGTTCTCAAACATTTTTGTTCAAATTGAATGTATTTGTCCCTCTCTAACCCCTGTCTGAAAATATGTTGTGCCAGTAGGGAGCCCCATACCAGATTTTTTTAAATGTTTTTAAAAATCTTACAAATATTTCACATATTATTTAAAGATTCTTTTTTTAAATAGATCTATAAGCTCACAACACGTCACATTGGCGATTTTCAATTTGCCGATATAGTTTTAAAGCGCTTGTGTGGCCTGGTTGTTTCTTTTGAGCTTGGGAGCTTATTTCTCTCTGGCAACACTGCCCCTGACATCCAACCTCGCTCTAACCACTTTCAACCTGCTGTCTGTATTTTGGGCATATAATTCTAGGTGAAAATGTTGCAAGCATTTTCGGAAATAGCCAAAAACAGCTGGCTAATGAGGTTGTTTTTGCTCCATTGCGTCATATCAGACAAGCCGCACAAAGCAGCCGTATGTATCACAACTGTTCAGCATGGCAACAACTAGAAAAATGAGGCCCAAGTTGAAAAAGCAAAATGGACCTATTCTTTTAATCAGGGTATGATCAAATTATTACTGTGCATGTAAACACACTCAGTATGTGAACGGTGTGTTGGTATGTGAAGCTGTCTTTAACAATGATTAATGTTGCTTGTCAGAGAAAAATGGCATCATGGCAGGGCGCCTGGCGATGCTCCCAACCCGCACAATGGCGGTAGTGCTCTGTTACCATGGACGAGCTAATGGCAACTGGAAACAGCCCATAATATGAGAGATGTTTTTTTCCCCCCTCAACGGCCAATGAAAGGAATTGATAGATCAGTGACTGTGTCCATAATCTCCATATATGGCAACAAGAAAGCCTAGTTTTCTCTCGATTTCAGTTTCTCGTTCTTTCTTCTCATATCTGTCCATCCTTACGGTTTCTTTCAGTCTCTCAACTTCAAATGATCTTCTTTCGGCCTTCTCCGTCAGACAACAGACTAGACACTACATCTATTCACACAGTAGCCTTTGCATTAGATACTACTACATCCATTCAGACAGTAGACTACACATTAGACACAACAGCCATTCAAATGGTAGAATATCGTCGTTGTCGGGTGAAAAAACCTTGTATGTCCAAAACGTTTTGCATTTATCATTTTAAAAATGATTTAAACTAGTGAAAACAGCCGATCTACATGCACACAACGCCTCGCACCGCGAGGCGTTGTGTGCTTGTAGATCTGCTGTTTTCACTACTTTTGTGGGCCATGATAAAGCAGGGCTTTACTTTGCGAAAGAACGTACACATTTGAAACTTGGAGATACGAGGTTTCCACCCTACAACGACGATATACATTAGATACAGTGCACCATCATCCATTCAGACAGTAGGCTACACATAAAACACTACATCCATTCAGACATTTGAAAGACACTTTGTTGAATGTTGTGCTTGTGCATTTATTATTCTTGGTGAATAAAATAGCTTTGTGATAAAGTAAAATGATAATTATGCTAACTTAGTGTGTTGTTCACGTCAGGGCGACAGTCCCCGCCGGAGAGCGGAGGCTGCAGGTGACGAGGAGCTTTCTCACTACCTGGAAAACAGACAGCTTCAACAGACCCTCCAGACGCAGGACCATGAGACTACCGTCTGACTGCCTTTCTGACTGTCTGCAAGTCTGGCAGTCTCTGCCTGTCTCTCTCTCTCTTTAGTGCAGGGGTCAGCAACCCGTGGCTCTAGAGCCGCATGCGGCTCTTTAGCGCCACCCTAGTGGCTCCCTGGAGCTTTCTCAAAAATGTATGAAAATGAAAAAAGATGGGGGGGAAAAATGTATTTTTTGTTTTAAAGATTTTTTTAGCGTCACTGTCGGGCAGAAACCTTGTTATCTTCAAGTTTCAAATGTGTATGTTTTTTTTCCCCCGCAAAGTAAAGCATCATCATACAAGACTGACGCACAAAAGTAGTGAAAACAGCAGATCTACAAGCACACAACGCCTCGCACCGCGAGGCGTTGTGTGCTTGTAGATCGGCTGTTTTCACTAGTTTAGTTCATTTTGTAAATGATGAATACAAAACAAAGTATTGGACATACAAGGTTTCCACCCGACAACGACAATATATAAGGCTTTTATATTTTTTTGCGGCTCCAGACAGATTTGCTTTGGGTTTTTTGGGTCCAATATGGCTCTTTCAACATTTTGGGTTGCCGACCCCTGCTTTAGTGTCAGCTAGTGCTTCTGCTGTAGACATGTAGGTGAATATACAGATATAGACAGGGAGATGAACAAAGAGACGTGTAAAGGGATAGACGGATACTGTATAACACGAGTAGAAGAGATCGAGCATGTTCATTGTTTAGCATCTTTGAGTTAACCAGACAGACGAGACTGTGTGCAGACACACTGAAAGTGGTAAACTGTCAAAACTATTAGCTACCTGATTCTGTACAGATTACAGAACCTGTTGCCAGTCAGTTGTCTGTCTGACATGAAGTCAGTCCTGGGGAGGTCTTTGTCTTAACAACAGCTGAGGTTCCACAAAACATCTCTACAGAACTTGTTTTTTTTAAATGGACCAATCATGGGTATTGAGACGTGCCTGTGTTGTTCAAATGGACAAATCAGTGCTGGCTGTAGTTATCATGTCATTAGAACTGGATGTCTTTTCTTTTTCTTTGTCCAGTCCGAACAAATGACAGCTCTCAGCATTTGTGTGTGTTTCTGACTCTTAGATCTTTTTGTTTACTTGAATAAAACTGTTTGTTCAGCCTCTGATATTTAACTTAACTTAAATGTGTTATTTACTGTTAAACTATTTATAGAGAAGAGTATGTTCCATAATGGTTTCACTTGTTATTTTCCTTATTCTTCTTTGATTAGAATTAGTTTGGGATATTTCTATATAACTACAGTATGATAAATCTTTAAGATGTTTAGTTAGCATGGTGGTTTCTCTGTTAAGATTAATGTTAAGTGAAATGATCTTCTAAATGCTTACAGTCTCGTGATCTGGAGTCAGTGCTTGAATAGATTCTCTATTCTACTTCTTTCACCTCCTCTCGTTTCCTCCTGTTCTTTGACAGACTCTGGCTCTGTTTATACCTGGTCAGTAAAATGTGTCCCTGGTGTACTAATGGTGGCGCTAGAGGAAAGCCATTGGGCTACCAAAATCGGTAAGGGTCGTTCTCTGCAGAGCATGAACGGTGCACAGCAAATTCCATTGCAGTCAAGCCAGGAGTTTTTGACAAGCATTGTTTGGGGCAAAAGTGATGGACCAACATTGCCATTCGTAGACCCCCTGCTAGCAGGTCTAAAAAATACTACTGGCATTAATTTGTAATCTGAGCTGAATGTCATTTTTTCTTTATTTTTGTTT
Source organism: Nannobrachium achirus (assembly GCF_963921795.1). Taxonomy (NCBI): domain Eukaryota; kingdom Metazoa; phylum Chordata; class Actinopteri; order Myctophiformes; family Myctophidae; genus Nannobrachium; species Nannobrachium achirus. The sequence goes on from NC_137820.1 coordinate 54,597,743, forward strand.
ACTTTAGGTGAACTTCCTAGTTGTCTCAGCACATGAATGTTTATTTCCTTCCACATACCTGTAGTTCTGATGTGGACTGGAGATGTATTGCATTTTCACATTATTACTAATGTGGCCAAATGTATCTCAAACCGCCTCCTAAAGTAGTTTCACTAATTATAAGATATCGGCTCTTCTTCAATACATCTTGGAAGCATATACACCTGGATTATTTGTTTGTTTAAAAAGCACCAGCCGACAGCTGCATTATCTGATCACCCAAGATAGCAGAGGTAGGCTAAACATAATATGCATTAATAATATCTGGACGCATTCAAGATTCAAGATATTTTTTAATGGCAGATAGATCATCAGATTGAATCGCCAGGAATAGAAAACAAAGTAGAACATACAGACTGGTTACCACCCGGGACAGTAGATGTCTGATCCGTTGGAATGTATTTTACAGGCAGTTTGTTTCTGCTAAGGTCAGTCTGTGAGTGCCTATTCCATGTTAACAGACTAATGCCAGATTTATTCTTGTGTTACGCTCCTAAAATAGCAGATCTACAAGCTCACAACGCGTAATGGATGTGACAGTATTCAGGTCCGTCTTAAAGCTAACTTTGTCAAATGGCAGTCATTTGCTTCCACACTTTTCCCCACATTTTTTAAAATGGTTTTATTTTCTGACAGTCATTTGATAAAGTATAGCCTTTACATTAACACTGATTGTATCTTCTCTCCTCTCCAGCCAAACTAGTTAGCTGCTGTGAACATTTAGTTTTATAAACTTTCTTTAAACTGCCTCTTTTTTTCCTTCTTCTTTTTTGCCATGATGGAGGAATGCTTGTAAAAGCTGAGTTTTATGATTGCTTTATTGTTTGAGTTGCTGTGCAATTCACATACTGAGATGTTTGACTGTCATGAAATTAGATGTTTTTGTACTGGCCACAGCTCTTTGAAATGTAAAATAATAATAATAATAATAGTAATGAATGATCTACTGTTCCAGCTGCCATAATGGCAGTTGTGTACTTTTTCTCTGGAACCTAATAAATCTTCCAGTATGGAGTCAACACATGTGTGATTTTGTTTATGATGCTTCCCTTCAGTCAGATTACATGACATGCAGTGGTTCTCTATTATCCTCGACCTCTTTACCACAGAGGTAATAATAAGAACTTGAATTTATATATAGCGCCTTTCAAAAACCCAAGGACGCTTTACATCAACACAAATAAACAATTTGCCAAAAGCTTGAGAGTCTCTTCAGTGTGGACTGTACTCATGGTACTGTATCACCTAACTACAACATCATGGGTTTGATCCTGCCTGATCTTTCTAACATCTCGGCTCTGTATCTCTGCGTTCTGTCCTTTTCCTCTACCTCGTCTCTCTTACTGTCCTGTTTCTGTGCCGTGTCTCTCTTTCTGTCCTTATTTTCTGCCTTGTCTCTCTGCTTTCTGTCCTGTTTCACTGTCTTATCTGTCTCAGCTTTCTGCCTGTCTCCTATCTCTCTGCTCTCTTGCCTGTCTCTTCCTGTCCAGTCTGTCTTTCTCCTCTGCCATTTCTCTTTATCTTTCTGATCTCTGTCTTGTCTCTCTCTGTTCTCTCCTCTGCCTTGTCTCAAACCTCTGTATATTACAGTGGTTCTCAAAGTGTGCCACGAGGACCCCCAAGGGTCCTTGAAGCGGTTCCAGGGGGTCTCCAGCAATATGAGTTTACCACTCAAACTCTGATATACCCTTATACTAACTAGACCTACAAGCTCACGATGGGACGTGGGCTTGACACTTTCCTAACAACACAAATCTCTTGTGGGAGTCCATGTCAGGACTTCTTTTCAGATTTGGGTCCTTGATGTGAAAATGTTTGAGAACCACTGCCACGTAAAGAGATTGATGTTGTGGATTGATCTTTTTACTGACCTGGTGGTGAAGGGGGGGATCTTAAGGAGAAATACTCCTAGCTACCCCCCTCCTCTTTCTCCTCTAACACAAAGGCTGCTCCGCATGAATGCTCCTTCACAGCACACAGGCACCTGCTGCTCTCCTGCTGACTGAAGCTTAATGTTACTTTGTCCTACGACATCTCGCTGGCCATCATGTTTACTATAGCATATTATACACTAGTAAGACACCTCAGGGCAACAAGAGACCTCACCTCGCCCTTTTGCGCCACAGTGATGTGGACACCAGGGATGTGGACATCACAGATCTCCATATATGGGCATAACAGAGATTTGTTCCCCTGGCATCACAGGGATTTCCATATCTCCATATATGGGCATAAAAGGGATTTGTTCCTCTGGCATCACAGGGATCTCTCTAACAGGGCTTCATTAATATTGATGAGATCAGGGAACTCCATATTGACCATATATGGGCATAAAAGGGAGTCTGTTAGTGTGACATCACAGTGAAGCCAGAGCGTGATGTCAAAGCAGCAAACCCATTCTGGTGGAGTTGTTCCCCTGACATCACAGTGACATCAGAGCATGATGACACATTTCGACGGTCTATGGGTTTGCCCATAGACTGTCTACACGCGGACAAGCCATGACCTTTCTCATGGTAAACTGCGACCTTCGGTTCGCAATAACATGCAGATTTAGTTCCAACACGCCTATTGACAGTTTTGACTTTATCTCTGTAGGACAGTTACACCTGTTTGTAGGAAATACGGTAGCATTGTCATAGGTACATTGAGTTCTGTAGCGTACAGCAGGCTATACATTTTGCTGTACTGTACATGATGTAGGTTCTTTACCAACCTCTGGCCTGCATATACTGTACCAACCTCATTCCAACCGGTTGAATCATTTGCCAGCAGCGTTATTGTTCTCTTGTTGGAGTCACTGAGTCACTGCGTTTTTATCTCATAGTAAATCACTATCTGTACAGTTCTGCCCAGTTTACATTCTAATAATGTCTTTGTGTGCGTGCGTGTGTCTCCAATCCATAGAAGACTTCCTCCAGCACCTCCCAGTAGAACAGTTCTGTTCCTATCAGCAGCAGTACAAACAACCAACACCAGTAGAAGGCTCATAATATTCCTGCTATTCGGGATGTACCACACGTATTTGTGTTATTGTCATTGTCTTGTTTTGTTGTTGTTGAAATGAGCTGGTCTTGTTTTGTTCCTGATCCTGTGGATTAAAGAGTGGTTTGTGTGTGTGTGTGTGTGTGTGTGTGTGTGTGTGTGTGTCTGTGTGTGTGTGTGTGTGTGTGTGTGTGTGTGTGTGTGTGTGTGAGAGAGAGAGAGAGAGAGAGGGGGAGAGAGAGAGCTAGAGAGATGGGTGGGGTGCGTGCTTGTGTGCAGGCGGGCGGGCAAGCGGGGCGTGCATGAGTGTGTGTGTGTGTGTGTGTGTGTGTGTGTACAAGCAGATGTATTCAGGCAGCCACAGAAGCCATCAGTTCCTCTGTGTGATCAACTGCTCCCTGAGAAGAACAAGTGAGTTTGTCTTATTTATTCTTCTTTTTTCTTTAGTTTATTTGGTTTTATTTTATTTTGCATCATTATTATTATTAGTAATAAATAGTGTTATTAATAATGGATATACAGTACAGTAGGTGTGTTGCTTTCAGAATATGTTTCCATGTTCCATTATTATGAGTTGTCTTAATACGCAGCATCACATCAATATTACACACAATGTTGAGCTGAAACTTTCAGACTCTGAATGTCGTTTTGTTGGCCTTGATATCATTTGATTTGTTAGCTGCTTACATACATATTAGGCATAAACAAATGTACAAGTTATAGTACTTGCACAAAGTGATAAGTATTCAAAATAGACATTTGAAGATAGAATAAAAAGGAATTTGTCAAAAGACAAGAAATCTATAAGAATATATGCGTATTTCTATTTACAGAAATCTTTTTACAGATACTGGCATATATAGTCTGTGAATGAATATATATGCTTACCGCAACTGCACTTTATACTGTTTAAAAGCGCATTTATATACACTATGCAGTACATACAGTGTTGGAGAGCATTAAACTACATAGTGAACTATACGTAGTTGAATTAAATTTTGCTGTAGCTTGCTGGTAGTTAAAATAATAATAATTATTAACTTGATTTGTATAGCACTTTTCAAAAGCAAGTTTACAAAGCGCTTCACATCACAAAGCCCCAACAACAGTGTGGGAGAAGAAAAATAAAACCCCTGTTTTAAAGTTTTAAGAAGAGTTTTAAAATTAGGCAGTGAAGTAGCCTGTCTAACTTCCAGAGGAAGATTGTTCCACAAATGTGCAGCCCTTACGGCAAATACTCTACCTTCTGAGACAAGGTTTGCCGTTTTGACATCAATACATTCATATTTGTGTGGCGCGTCATTAGTTTAACTAATGTATTTGTAACTTTCCTACCCCGGCTTTGGACCCGGATCTCCTGCTAAAGTGCTGAAATATTTACCATTGAGATAATCAAGCCTGCCTGCTTGCTCAAGGGATACATTGAATCTTGACCTTTGTCGAAAAGGTTGTGCAAAAACAGAAACAAACTGGTAATCTTTTCCAGCTAAATAATTATTGCAGACCATCGAGACACACACCCACACACACACACACACACACACTGTACACAGATGTGGTGAAGGAGGAGGATAGGGTGACATATATTGTGATATTGTGCTGACAATGTGTCACTTTGCGAGGTGTTTTGTTATCCAGCATAAGATGATGTCAGTCAACTATGATGTCAGTATTGTGACATTAGATAATACAGTATGTCCATATTTGGGATTTTGGGCATAATCCAGGAACTTAGTACTGTGACTTGCTGTACTGTACACATTGATTTAACTGTTGCCATGTATGGGCATAATCTGGGTACACACACCCACAGGTGCCTTCATGGGTGCATGTGTGGCGTGCTGATTTGCACTGACATTGGGCATGTCCATCCACATGCGTACACATTATCAGCCTGCCCATCGTTGCCAGGATTATTGCGATAAAAATGTGTCTCGAATGTCCAGTCCATATATGGGCATATCTGCATAACCGCCACAGACAGACAGACAGACAGACGTGCAAGCAACTTCAATGGCCGGTTGACATGTATATTGTTCTGTCTTCATGGCTGTCTTATTTTATATTAGATTTATTTTTTAATCTACATTGCTGAGGAAAGTTTACAATATTTCAGTCATACTATTAATTAATTTATCCGTACATTTATCCAGTCCTTATATTCATTCATTGACACTATTATGACATTCATATTTTTCAAGTCATAATATTCATTTGTGTATTCATTCATTCATTCATTCATTCATTCATTCATTCATTCATTCATTCATGTATTCATTCATTCATAGAATTCATTCATACTATATACTGCTTTTATTGTCTACCATTGATGTTACATTTGTTTGGGATCCCGCTGCTTGTCAGCTGTCACATGTCAAAGCAGGAAGTGGTCGTGACTAGCTCTTTGTCTGGCGGTTCACTGGCTGTTCATTTCACTCAAGTTAAAGTAGTTAAAGTAGTCAGTTAATCTGAATAAATCAGATCCCTCAGTCCAAATGAACTTAAACAGTCTGTTATGTTGCCCTTATTTGTCCATACATTTTGGACAATAAACCTGAATCTCCATTAGCCTTGAAGGTTTCTGAAAATGCAGTATGCAGTGTACATTAGACAATATGCGACAACACAACATATAGTGGCCTATAAACGTTTGATATACCAACATTTTAAAATATTCTGGACGTTTCCACAGGATACATTACATGTTCTATGCAAGAGTCAAATTCTATTCACAAGAGGTTTCTCAACTCGTCTCAAACCGACTCATTCTCTTCTCTGCATCTTCACACTCATGTTTTAAAGCAGGCGTCTTCAACGTTTTCAGGCCAGGGACCCCCAAACTGATGGGGAGATGTAGCAGGGACCCCCTGCCTCGTAGGGTGGGGGTGGGGCTACAACATATATAGTATATTTATGTATAACATTGTGTTGTGTGTGTATAAACATACCATGTTATTGTCCATTCAATACTATGCCATTAAAATTATAGACTAATATATTCATGCTTTTATTTTAAGCATGTACAAGTGGCCGTACCACTGTCATTTATAAACGAGTGCATCTCTCCGTTCCGACATGTCTCCAATCCGACACTAACCCCTAACCTTAACCTCTATGGAAGTGTTGCCACTCCGACAATAAGAAGTCACTGTCGGAGTGGCGACATGTCGGAATGGAGAGCGCCCCCCCTTTATAAACATAACTTATTTACTGAGAACCAATGTCAATACTATCAATCTATCACTAACAATCTGTCAATTGCACAATAATCATGTATACAAGCTATTCAAAAGAGACCGACATTTTTTTAATTAAAAAATATATATAAAAAGTATCATGCAGTATCTCCATGGACCCCCTGTTGAAGACCCCTGTTTTAAAGTTCCTCCAGAGCCTGTCCCCAACACTGCCACCTCTGAACACCCCCACATCTCCATCCCCCCACACTTGTCCATGCCCACACCTCTTAACCTCCACCATGCCGCTTTCCCACCCACAACTTCCACCTGACTGGGTAGTTGTGTCGTATTGGTTGTGTGGCTGTGTGTGGGTTGTGTTGCTGCAGTGACCTTAGCTGAAGCTAGCAGAGTGAACTCGGGGCTCCATGAGGAAGTTCTCAGAATGTTCCTGTGGGTTTTTCCTAAAGAGAGCAGCTCACTGCCTTTCTTCAGCTCCACTCTCTATTGTCTCCTCATGCAAATCACTTTGTATTCACAACTGGGGCTGAAGCCAGGCGGGGAGGGGGGGGGGGGATGCTGGATATCGTTGCTGTCATTTGGAAACCTCACATGTCCAAAACTGTTTCTGTTCAGGATTAAAAAATAAAAAAATAGCAAAGATAGCAGATCTACGAGCTCAAAACACGTCACATTTTAAGCGTTTAGATCTGCTATTTTTGCTACTTTCGTGTGACCCTGTACAGCGTGACAAGGTAGGGCGTTAATTTACGAGAAAAAGTTAAAATATGGAGATACAAGGTTTTCTGCCCCGACTGCAACGATATGTGGGGGTCATTGGGCTGGGAGGGGGTTGAAAGCAGGTTGTTGGAGGCTGGCTGTTGTTCGGGGGCCATTGAATCAGAGTTCCATTGAAGAGGAGAAGTTTTAAAGAGGCTTTTTGAGATGCTCACTACAGACCTCCTTCCCCCACCCCTCCACACACACATGCACGCACGCACGCAAGCAAGCACAGATACACAGATACACGAATGCACATAGATACATATAGACACATATACACTAAAATTCATAAACATAAAGACATATGGTATATTATGTGCATTCACACATTTGCATTCACATACGGACACGCACGCACACACACACACACACACACACACACACACACACACACACACACACACACACGCACACACACACACACACACACACACACACACACACACACACACACACACACACATAGTGGTGTAAAGTAACTAAGTACATTTACTTAAGTACTGTACTTAAGTACAATTTTGAGGTATTTGTTCTTTACTTGAATATTCCCAATTTCCAATACTTTTACTTCTACTCCACTACATCTCGGATCCAAATATTGTACTTTTACTCCACTACATTTATTTGAAAACTTTAGTTACTTTGCAGATATAAATTATACTATTATAAAACATATTATAAAACTTGTAGAGCTGCTATTTTCAAACATTTTGTACTTTTACTTTTGGTAGGCCTACTTTAAGTAATTCTTTATGCCAAGACTTTCATATTTTTACTCGAGTGCATTTTGAATTCCGGACTTTTACTTGTAGAGTATTTCTATATTGCAGTATTGATACTTTTACTTCTGTTCTGTTACCCTCTGGACCCGATTCCGGATAAGCGTTTGAAGAAAGATGGATGGCTGGATGGATGCATTCGCTTTCGCGCTCGCGCGCGCACACACACACACACACACACACACACACACACACACACACACACACACACACACACACACACACACACACACACACACACACACACACACACACACACTGTCATTGAAGCAGGGCAGACTGGGGCCCCCTGCTGAGACGCTGTTCTGTTGAACACAAAAGGGGCCTGAAGGCCCTCAGCGGGAAGGGCTTCCATAGAGGAACACACATTCACTCACAGCATCGCTTTAATAGAGCTCTGAAAGAGAAGATGTGTGTGTGTGTGTGTGTGTGTGTGTGTGTGTGTGTGTGTGTGTGTGTGTGTGTGTGTGTGTGTGTGTGTGTGTGTGTGTGTGTGCGTGCGTGTGCACACACACACACACATGCACGCGCATTTTAGCGAGTGCGTACGTGTGTGACATGTGAAAGAAGAGCATCACTTTAATGGAGAGTACAAAAGCTGGAAAGAGAAAGTGTGTGTGTGCATTTGTGTGTGTCTGTGTGTGAGACACACACACACACACACACATACGCACAGAGCACATTATATGTCTGTATGTATTTACATGTCATGTGTAATGTGTACACGTATTTGTAAAACATAATGATCCGGAAACATTACATTTATTTATGGATGTCCAGCAGTGAGAACCATAATGGAATATGGTTTATGAACACACTTTAATGATGAACGAAGGCTCCAGACAGTACAACAACATGTGTGCCATGAACAGTAGCCATATGTGAATACATTAGCCTAGTTTCCTAATCCTACAGAGGACTCGGAGCCCACATGGATACAATGGACAGATTAGATGGATTAAGCATGCTGAGATTTGGGGCTTTGGGCTTTGATTTTGGACCTGATTGGAACCATTGGGGTCAGGCAGATCCACGCAGGCCTGATACTGGTGCTGTTCCAGTTGAACAGAACCAAGGAAAACCGCAGAACAGGAGACTTTAGCCACTTGAATCCTCTCATCCCTATACTGGGAGGAAGATTCGCCCCAAAATAGCTACAAGCTTCTAAAGCGATGCTTTGCAACACGCTGTGAGCTTGGAGATTGGCTATTTAGCTTGTAGATAGATAGATGAGTTTGTAGATCGGCTATTTCCGGTGAAGAGATTCTTTGTTGAGGGAAATACATGCATGGGAACTCCAGTCAAATACTTTAAGTATTGGGTTTAAACAGCCAACGTGCTGATCATCCCTGTGTCAGTTGTGTATTAGGTAGCCGTGTGTGTTTAAAGGGATATTACACTTTCAAAGTCATTTTATCGTCTAATCAGGCTTTTATGAACACCCTGAACAGTTTTTAATTTGCTTGATTCAATATTTAGATATTTGATGTAAATGTTACCAGGCCCGACACGCCCAGGCCCTCTCCACATACACACCCATTGTAACTTCAAACTCCATTTTAACCATGATAGATTCATTAAAAACACCTGTTGTTTTTTCTGTTGACTCATACTACCCTCCTAATACGTGAGCAGGCCGTGTTTTTTCGATAACTTTTTTCATTAATTTTTAATAATTATTTGGGAAAATGAAAAATATTTAATACAAAAATGGATTATTAAAAATAAATGAAAAAAGTTATCGAAAAAACACGGCCTGCTCACGTATTAGGAGGGTAGTTTGAGTCAGTTACAATGGGTGTGTATGTGGAGAGGGCCTGGGCGTGTCGGGCCTGGTAACATTTACATCAAATATCTAAATATTGAATCAAGCAAATTAAAAACTGTTCAGGGTGTTCATAAAAGCCTGATTAGACGATAAAATGACTTTGAAAGTGTAATATCCCTTTAAGCCTGTAGCCCAATCAGGGACCAGAATTTCTGGTAACATCATCATTAACAGCCAATGAGGGACCAGCATTCCTGGTGATGCCTGGTGAGGCCTACTTATGCTGGCGCATAAGTAGGCCATGCAGTGTAGCAAGTTGGCACCTCGACAGAGTGCAGTTCTAGTAGATTTTGGCCTAAAATCCCACAAAGCGGTACACAGTATCTCTAAAGTCATGTCATCAACATGGATCTGTCCCATTTCCCATATACCCTCCTGATTGGCTAAGATTGCCTTCTAAAGTTTGTGTATGCGACGTGACGGACGGTCATCTCCCGATTAGGGAGTCTTAAGCCTGTATCAGAGTCGGGTGTAGTGCCGTGTAGTCTTTTTGAGTCATAAAACTACAACGTTAACGCTCAAAAAGACTACACGGCACGACCGACTCTGATACGGGCTTTACTGGTTTATTTTACTTAGGGTTAGGGTTAGGGTCACTTTGTATTTGAGCTTAGCTCTTATTGTTACTCTTTTCTGTTACCACAATTTCTTACAGGAACCAATAGTTTTTGAATGTATGTAGGGGAAGACTGAGCAAGCTAACCTGATAATGTGCATCACTCATTCCTCCCAGGGAAGGAACGACTGAGTGAATGCACATTACCAGGCTGGCTTGCCAGGCTAAAGCTGGCCCACCCCTGTATCTAGAAAGCTCTACACATTGTGTTGTCATGTGAGCATACATTTAGTAAGCAGCCAACATTTCTATTTGTCTGTGAAGTTGGGAAGCACATGGAGAAAGTGGAAACCATTATTATACACACTGTTTTAGTACAAGTACAAGAAGATTTAGCCAGGCCTTATATATCATGCATGTTGGTGATTTGCCATGTGAATCATTATTAGCTAAAGATTTGGCTGAGGTATTATACTAGTAACTTAGACCACTGTTTCACAAATCATTTTTATGGGTCACGACCAGAGTAAAAATCTAATTTTATTTTCATATGTTTATATATTTCAGGAAGGAAATAATAATTAAGAAGTAGCGAAAACAGACGATCTACAAGCTCACAACGCAGCACGAAGTGACGTGTTGTGAGCTTGTAGATCTGCTATTTTCACAGATTTGAGTCCCGGGTAAACATCTATTTTCAATTTTGGGTCTCGAGCTAAAAGGTTTGGGAACCATTGACTTAGACAGTCCTGTCTAAAACGGTGGTTGTGGTGCAAAATGCTGCGGGTTAAATTGCGCCAATGATTCAATTAATCACCATTCATATACCAAATAAATATGTTTTACAGCAAGGTATGTTTGCACTATAAATAAAGACAATAATCATTGCGCTGTGGGAATGTTGTGATATGTGTTGGTGGTGTGTGGTTGTATTCACTTGTTCTTACTGTACTTTGTAATGTGTCCAGGATGAGAGGCCTGTTGTCAGTCAGTCTGCTGCTGCTGGCTCTGCTACTAGCGACCGCTGCTGGGAAACACAGACACCATCGCAAAGGTGAGAAGTCTGAGAATGGAACGGAGAAGGGTAAAGACTGGTCTAGTTACAGTAGTTGCACGGCAAAAAGTGCACATCTACAAGCTTACAGCACGTTATGAGCTTGGAGATGAGATTTATTTTGCACGATGCACAACCCAGTATACCAGTAAATCAGGTATAACTGACGCAAACACGTAAGATCCAGGAGGTCACCTGATTGCTCCACTGGAGCAGCCCATGCAGAGGCCAATAGTAGAAGACTGTCTGTGGTTGTACTGGGAAGCTCCCAGTAGTCAACAGAAGAGTTTTGTTGTGCTGGACAGCTCGATCCCAGTGGCCAAGTGGTCAACAGAAGAGTGTGGTTGTATTGGGCAGAATGCAGGTGTGAATATAACTCTATAAGTGTGAAATAAAGCAGTTATCCTTTCCTAGACACAAGAGGTACATTTTGACTAGAACTATCTCACAGGCTTGGCAAGATGACTTAGCATTTAACGTGTTGAGAGTTTGTAGATTCTATTTTTGCAGATTTTGAAAACTCTTACATTTATTAAAATCAAAGATAGCCTACTATTTGTCATATTTTGAAGATTTTTTCATTTGTTTGCCTAACATGCCCAACATAGGGATGTTAGGTTTAATGTGGTTACATGTCTGACCTGTACATTGAACGAGCTTTGTGTGCCGTGTGTCTGTCTGTGCAGGTCATAACAAACATGACAAGGCAGGCCTGGAGTGCTCCACTGACACCGAGTACGGGAAATGTGTTCCTGAGTCCGGGGACTGTGGGCCGGGCCTGAGGGAAGCCACCTGCAAGGACCGCACCGAGAAGATCCACTGTTCCATCCCCTGCAACTGGAAGAAAGACATCTGTAAGATACAGATTTATAGCTCTCTTAATCCAAGATTATCTCACCATCATTTATAATCCATTATAAAACATTTGTAATGTATGATTTGTCACGTACTACGTCCTCTTGGAGGCAATTGCAGCGGCTTGAACCATAGCCTTGAAATACCGTCTCATCTTACATTGTGTTTTAGTTCTAGTTTTTAAAATAATTAAAAGGGCCCTAACTTATCTCACCTTATCTAAACTGGTTCATCATAAAGTATGGCTGTTAAGAGATGTATAAACCATTAAAATATATCCTTAAAATTGGTGTAATGTGAGGTGTGTTGGTACTGGTCAGTGGTCAGTACCAGCTGAGCAGCTGAATTTTAACTGTAACTGACCTATAGTTTGTGTTTTGCTAGACCAGACATAAGAGCATTACAGTAATCCACCCTGCATGTCATAAAAGCATGCATTAGTCTCTTTAGTGTTGGCTTTAGAAAGAAACAGCCTTATTTGAGCAATATTCTTAAGATGATAAAATGCAGTGAAATGCATATTTTGTTCTAATAGCACAGAGAGGAATGATGTGAAGACACTGCAAAGAGACATATCACCACTTGTCTGTGTCATGTATTGTGCATCATCATGTATTGTGTACGCTTTACTGATTAAAGCATAGACAAGACGTAAAAACCAACAACCAACCAACAACACCAAACATGATGTATAGACAGTCCCCCACTAAACAATTGCACATGTTGTTTTTCCATCAGCTGACTGCAAGTATAAGTTTGGTGAATGGGGACCGTGTGACCCAGAAACCCTCACTAAGAGTCGATCTGGGACTTTCAAGAAGGCCTTCTTCAACGCTAAGTGTCAGAACACAATCAAGGTCTCCAAACCCTGTGCTACGAAACCCAAGAAGACAAGAGGTAGGCTAATCGAACATGGCAGACTGACACATCTGCAAATACACAGGATAATTTACCAACCAAAACGATGTGGTCTAACTGGTTAAGGGAAACCCCAATTTGTCCTTGGGTTGTCTTGCCAGGGGTTTTCAACTGGTGGTCTGTGGACCACTGATGGTCTGTGGAGGTGCATTCAGTATTGTAGGAAAGTTTTGTTATTTACGTTTAATTTTTCTTTTTTCATTATCTTTTAATTTTGGACAAACTTACTTAGTAACTTGGTATTTGAGGTCAGGGAAATTAAAGGCATCATTAGTATTATCAGTGGTTCTTTAAAGAGGCCATATTCTTCAATTCCTAAAGTACAATTCTTAACAACTACAAAAGAGAATCAGCTCATTGCCATGTCCACAGACTGTCAAGAGGCACATGAACACAGTCGCTTGTGAAGTTGTGGATGCGTAGCCACCAGGCAGAATTCCCAGAGCTAACAGTAAAAGCAAAATGTATTTGACCTTTTGTAACTACGTATCTCTGTGACAGTAGTATTTTCATGCTGGCATAGGGTACCTGAGGAATATGTACAGGGCAAGGTTCGAGCCAGAAAATGACATGAGACATGAGACTCCACTACATAGCCAAGAAGAGACAGACATGGACATGGACTGTAATCGTATCATGGACTGCTAGTGGTCCATGGACCACTGGTAGAGAAGTAGAGCAGTTACTGGGAAATAGGAGGTCAATAACATCCACAGAAAAGGACGTTTGAATCTCAAGAAGGAGAAGTGTACCGGATTGCCATAGTCATCATTAGTAGGAAATGTATTAGTCTGCTCACACATACAGTACATAAGTTACAAATCAGTATATCAGTTAACATGAGTTAGAAGGCTGGACAAAGTAAGAGAACATCACAGAAACACTTATTTCATTATTTATGAACATGTGTCCATGGACATTGAGAAACAAAAAGGGTTATGTGTATTTTATTTTTCAAAGCCTGCAGTTTCAGTGGAGTAGATCATTGAACCGTGATTGCTCTACATTCTGATAGTTATATCATTGATATAGCTAATAGTATGGACAACTTTAAGCACATGAATCCCAGATGAGCTGTATAACTTCCAGAGGTGCTTACTTTAACTTTGAGCTAGGAACACACTGAAGCCTTGTTCTGATCAGTAAACAACAATGTGGCATATAATATAATGTAAGGACAGTGAACACATCAGCATCTCTATAAAGTCCTGGCTGTGAATATAGGAGGAACTAGAACTGCACTCTGTCGAGGTGCCAACTTGCGCTTTGTGCACAAGTAGGCCATGTATGGCCTCCTTGTGCGCCAGCAGAGCGCGCCATGAGGTGCGCTCACCACTGGCATCACCAGGAATGCTGATCCTCATTAGCTGATTGGGCTGCAGGCTTTAACAAAGAAGGACACTGACATACATACGCAGCCGAACGCAGTACTTGCACGCTCTGCTGGCAGCCTGGCACAAGTAATAACGCGCCAAGAACACTTTTCTGATTTCTGATTTCTCAAGTTGAGAATTGATTTGACCAAAAAACATGACGCATTAACCACTTTCAACTTGGTGCCTAAAATGACTTATTCACGCCTACTACTACCCCTTCTGGGACATAGGCTGACAGCAAGCGATCTCCAGGCATCTCTGTCTTGAGCTGTTCTCTCCAGTTGGTTCCAGGTCATCTTCATGGTCTTGGTGTCTGCCTCCAGGTCTCGGTGCCAGGTGTTTCTTGGGAGAGCCTTTTCCGCTTGCCCAGCTGGTTCCATGTTAGGACTAGGTCTAATGATGGGAATGGGCATGTAACTCAAAACGTACAACATATATTAAGACATGTTCAACATTATAAAAAAAAGAAAAAAAAAAGAAACAGATCTACAAGCTCACAACCTGATGTGATGCAATGTGTTTTGCACATGTTGAATGAATAGTATTTTGAATAGGGCATAGTGTAAGTGTTTATGCCTGCTTTCTAACCATATCCCTTGTTTTTGTCCAGTTCCACAAGAGAAGACACAGTAAAGGAGGAGGCAGGAGATGACAGAAGAGGACAGGTTCTCCCCTCTCCCCTGCAGCACAACAATTGCCTTCCCCCAGAAACGACAAAATATCATTTTTTGTTCATGGCTTTTTTTGCCCTTACGTACTTCTCATCTTTTCGGTTCAGACTTTTCCTTTTCTTTTTTGAGTTTCTGTAAGTCTGTAAAGTTGTTTTCCAGGTATTTTGTCCAACTAGATAATGATGGTTAACTCTGTGCTACATGTCAATAGTTTTTCATTTTTAATGGAAAGTCCAGGAGTTCATCCTTAGCTAGTGGTTTATTGTAGCTGCTCTTGTCTGTAGAGCCTATGCATGTGCACCAGGGTCCAGTTGCATAAACTTTGTTTAAGACAGTTTAAAACATTAGATTATCTTAAATGAACCAATTTGAACAGACTATTACGTAATATGAGCCTACTGTATATTATTGTACAACAGCTAAAGGATCGTACAAGTAATGCTTCTGTATTATAATATATATTATGAGCCTTGTATTATTGTACAATAGCTAAAAGATCATACAAGTAATGCTTCTAGCTTTTAAATACTGTACATTTCTTTCTTTTTACATACAGTAGCTACATTTCAGGACCTATTTTTCATCTTTAAATCTAAATTGTGGCACAATTGAAAGAAATGACAGCTACCAGGCAATTTATATGCTAGCTGCCTGCTTTATTTGGTCATGCTTTCTTTCACATTTCAATCTATGTCTGATTAAAGTGACCAAAACATGAACTTGAATATGATGGTGTTGCTCGCCGAAAGCAACTGATTGTCAAATTAATGCAATGCATAGGGTCTTGTTTTGTTTTTTTAGGTGAGCGACATTGTTGTGTAAGTAAGCTTAATTTACTTCATCGCGTGAGCTTGTTGCTTGCAACACTGTCGTACTATATAGTATATTAGGCTTTATAAATTTGACTTTTTCTTTGTTATGCAACTGGCCCCAGCATGTCTGCTCTGTCCTACTCTTTTTTTACAACCAGATTTTGAAATATGCATACAGTATATGGGACTTCAGTACATCAGTAGATGGGTCTGTAATAGTGAAATCAATCATTCATTAAATCTATTTTTGAACTATAGATTTTGTCATTGCAAAATGAGGCTTGTATAATGGAGTAAAATAAATGTATAAAATAAATACTGTTTGTCTATTTGTCTCTCCTACACTGTCTCCCTCTCGGATACAGTACTTTCTGTCTCTCCTATACGCCGTCTCCCTCCGTCTTTCTCCCACACGTCTCTCCTACACTTTCTCCCTCTCAGCTTTCCTATCATCTCTCTCCTCTACAGTGTCTCCCTCTCATTTTTCATAAGCCTAGACTAGAGTGTGTCTCCTTTACACTGTCTCCCTTTCAGCTTTGTCAACAGTCTTTGTCAGTGAAGAAGCAATAAAAAGTTAAGTGGTCTGGTAAGATTCTTTCTACCACCAGGTATTGTTTGATCTTCGTTACAGCAGTTACGCCCCACCTAAAACAAACATTAGCGACATGCGCCTCAGGATCCATTTACATCAGTAAAAAATCAAATAGGCTAATAAGCATGGGAGATGAAGTTTGAAAATCATTTTCTCCGTTTCAAAACAGTACTCTTCATCTCTGTAGGACAGACTAGACTTTGATAACTTCTTTGCTTCAGTGATCTTAACCTGAGCAAAATAAATTGCCTTGAAACGTGTTTATAAATAACAATAAATGGGGTGCCCGCTGACCTACCGGTCCAGACGCATTCCACTTTTAGGCTCAGTGTAGCCTGACAGCGTGTCACTGGTTTGATTCCCGATCCCGACCAACCTTTTCTAATAGAATTTACTGTTAGAATGTATGCATGTTAGAATGTATGCATTTAGCAGATGCTTTTCATCCAGAGCAATTTACAAAGAGCAAGATCGGAGTAAACAGAAGGAATTCAACTCTACTCAACCAATAACAGCGTAAGTAAGCAGTCAAGTGCAGCCATAACTGATTAGGTAAAGATGCCTACTGTACTGGGAAATATAAGGTTTGTGCCTTGGCCCCGATCTAAATGTGTTGAAGTGTTCCTGAGCAAAATACTGCCCTGTAGTCCCCACTGCATCCTAATAATTAGGATGGGTAAAGGCAGAGGACAAATTTAATGTATGTGCAATGTAGTGACCAAAAAGTGGCAAGAAATCAGTGCTAGAATAACGGTTAGACAATAAACATTTATCTAAATCTTAATTTGCTTGATTCAATATTTAGATATTCATTTTATCAGACACTCCCCATCCAGGGCCCATTACAAACCCATTGTAACTTCAAACTCCATTTTAACCATGATAGATTCATCAAAAACAGCCATCTTTTTTCTGGTGACTCATACTACCCTCCTAATACGTGAGCTGGCCATGTTTTTTTGATAACCTTTTTCATTTATTTTTAATAATTCTTTGGGAAAATGGGGGAAAATAATTATACAATAGATTTATTAAAAATAAATGAAAACATTTATCGGAAAAAAGGGCCAGCTCACGTATTAGGAGGGTAGTAACCAGAAAAAAAAGACAGGTGTTTTTGATACAATGTTTGTGTTGATTAATGTTCCTCATTTTTCAAGATATTTTGGCAATAGCAGATCTACAGGCTTAAATGGAAACAGCTGGCTACATAAAGTTTCATAAAATTGATGATGAATGCACCAATTCAATTCTGCCTAAGCTGATTTCTGGAAGTGACAAACAACACGTATCTAATAGTGAACTGAGACTCAAGAAGGTGGAGGTTTATTTTCTTCTTGTACTTTTTTGTTTGAGTTCATGCTAATTAATCATGGTCTCATAGGCTATTCATTATTTAATTAAAAAGATCTATATAATATGCATGTGTTAACTAATTACATTGAGGTCAATTTATTAAATGGGCTTCACATTTGAATGGAAACAGGAAAATATCTGAAAAATCCACAAACATAATATGTAATTGTTGAATAACCCACTTATTACCCACTCTGTTACAGGTTACTTACAACTTGGTTTAGAAAACTATCATTGAATAGAAGGAGAGAGATTATTCAAGTAAGTAACCGGCTCAATGCTGCCACCTAGTGGTTTTCTGTACAGTCTGTCTGTGGTGTTCTAACCTCGCATCACCAGGCTTTCCGCTAGTGGTGTTCTGGGAGGGGATGGTGTTTTTTACTGGTGTTTCAGTCCGAGTGTGGGGAAAGGGTGCGTTCGGAAATGCGCACCGGACTGCGCGGGCGTTTATCGTGGGCTTGCCCAGGCCTTACGGCCTGGGCATAAATATAACGATTGCATTCACCACGGCTTCGTAACTCGCGCGGCGCTCCGCCGGCCGCGCGGCCCTGGCCCGCTCTTCGCGGCCACTCGCGCCTGCGGCGCTCGGGGGCGAAGAGCAGGACCAAGGTCCGCTGGCCTTCGCGCCGCTTGCAATGTCGTGGACAATAAAACGAGCGCACCCTTTCATACACTCTGACTGAATCACCAGTAAAAAACACTCTCTCGTTCTGGGAGAGCCGTTGAGAAGTGCTGTATGTATGTTGTTGTGAATAAAGAACACACATTTGGAACAATAGCCTATTAGCTTTATTAGCCTACTATGCAAAATTATATATGTTATTATCATAATTGCATTATGGTAATATTATGATAATACATAGACATACATTAATTGTGTTTTGAAATGTGTTAATGACAGGCATTATGAGCTGAGCTGAGTCTTATTTTGGCCTATTATTAATTATTGTATTTGTATATTCACTGTTTTTGCTAGCAGGTTTATAACTTTTCATTGAGATGATAAATATGCATAACTTGCGGGGTGACAAACTATCAAAACTGTGATGGTGTAAACCGCATGTAAACCAAACGCCACGTACCCTTTGCCTCTACGCACCTTGACCACAATAATAACGGTTGTTATTTTGAATGACACATCCTGTCGACCAATCGGCAGCCAACGCGAGTATTTTCCAACGAGAATAAATACTTTCGCCCAATAGACGTTGAGGGAGGCGGGGCGTTGCCATGGTAAGTTCTAATAAGTGTCTGTCTAGGTTGCGCCCCGCTATAAGACATGAGCGTTTAACTGACAGCTGTAAACAAGGGGCAGTCCATTTCTACCAGTTAACGGATTAACTGAAGGTCCCTGAAGCCCAGAGGAAAAAGGAAGGAAGAAAGACAAACGTAGGGTAAGTGTAAAATGACTCAATTGTGTTTGTATTTATTCTTACGATAACCTTAAACATTGATATTGCTTTGAAGATTTATCTCAAGTCAGAGGATGTTGACAATGTTTTAAAAAGGCTATTTTGTCTTATGTCTGGTTCTAATTCTAATTGAGACATCATTACCATTCTAAAGTGAACATGCCACCGTTATAGGGATGCATAACGGTAGGCTACTTGTCAGTTGTCACTGCCACATGGAATGAATGATTGACATACAATGCAGGAGAAAACGCAACTTTTGTGTGGTGGCTGGTAGGCTACTGGTTTTCAAAATGCAGTTATTCTGTACTGGAGCCAGTCAATTCTGTACAGTATGTCAGTCAATTAAAATGTGAAGATATGGATTGAGGAACAGAACAGGGGGGGTTGATTCAAGAAAATGCAAGCGTCATTTAATAATTGCACAATTAGGCTACTAGGATTATGAACATAATGTTTTGTGGTCATAATGTTGCAATAATTTCTCAAAGGCAACAATGCAATGCTTATGAGTCAGACATGGTAATGGCTTTAACCCCATATGGTGGTGTGGATGGCTGGCTGTGGCCTTGATCCATCACACACGTGTTTGTTGCATACTGTAGTCTTTTGCTTGTGGCTGCAGAGAGCTTGCTTTTGAGATTAAGCTTAAGTTACTTAACTGTTCTCACTGGGTGCTGTTTTGACTTGTAACTCAAAACTGTGAAGATTGCAAGCTTTAAGGTTTCACAAGTGATGCTGTTCAATAGCATAGTAGCAGCATGTTCTGACATTGCACTGAGCAAACATAGCCCTCCAAGCACTGAGAAAAGAATGAATAACATTTATAAAATTGTCAATTTAGGCATTTAGCAGACGTTCTTAATTCAGAGCGATTTACAATATGTACCTTTTACAGTTTTGTTACATGCAGTTTATGTACATTGCAGTTTATGTACATTGCAGTGTTTGCAGAAGATATTTGAATATGTTAACCTATAATGACATGCCCAATTTAGAGGTACAGTAGCAGGGTTAAAGTGGTTAACTTGTTCTATCTTGTCCTCTTGTAGATGTGGATAAAAGCGGTACACAGGTGCAAAGCCTTGTGCCACTGTGGGCTGCTTCTGGCCACCCTGTGGCTGGCGTGTATCCAGGCAGTGCCTGTAGCTGTTGTTGATAAGACCAAAGTCACCACCGCCCCAGAGCACCTGGACCCCCCACAGCCTGCCGTGAGTATTTACTGTGTGGGGACCTTGATATGAGCCATGATCTCTAAATGGAGAATGATGTCCTAAAGCAGGGGTCTTCAACGTTTTCAGGCTAAGGACCCCTTAGTTGAGAGAGAGATGAAGCAGGGACCCACACAACCTTTTCATAGATTCCATATAGTTTCATCGTTTGACAGCACAATCATCAGTGTGTTTTGGATTCATGTCAATTTGTGTTTTCATTTAACCACTTGAACCGTCAATACTTAATAAATTTGACCTTTCACTCTGTACTTAGTCTGCTCTTTTTCCCCTCTACACCAAACCTCTTTGCTGAAAATAGCCGATCTACAAGCTCATTGTGAGCTAAGCTTGTAGATCTGCTATTTTTGGCTAAAGTTCTCAGAATATGGATGCTAGGGTTCAAGTGGTTAATATATCACACTAAGATTTGGAGGACCCCCGGTAGTAACAATGAGAACCCCCTAGGGGTCCCGGACCCCCTGTTGAAGACCCCTGTCCTAAAGAGCAATACAAACACCTGGTAGAAAAATGTTGTCAAATGTCATACTGCACAGTGCATAGCATACTGGTACCTCATAGAATATCATGGAAGGCCTCCAGCAATTCCTTTGCAAGTTTATCTAGTTTTAATGACATGGGATTGGTCCATCAAGAAAATACATTTGTACCGTATACCTTTGTTAATGTGTTTATTTAGGCAAATTAATTAGTGGGAGCATCTGCTTCCTGTATTAACTTGCATGTCCAACAGTCAATACTTTTAACAGAATCAATTAGTGGGAGCAGCTGCTTCATACAGTACATTTCCTTCAGCTTGCATGTACAGTATAATACTGTTAATCATGTGTATTAGTTGGAAGGGTTGCTTAATGCAGCTTGAATGTTCAAAACTCTTAACAAAAATAATTGTTAGGAGCCATTGTTCACCCTGCCAGCAAACATAAAATATTTCAGTTATCTTAAAGAGAATCTATGTTGGTCCAAAGAATTATATTTGATATACAAGGACGTGTGCTTTTATGCAGCAACTTGGCAAGCACATAAAAGTTTTCTTTTAATACATAGGGTTTCTTTTTTGCCTCAGAAAGAGGAAGCTTGCTTTCAGTTTGAAGCAGATCTTTACTCTTCAGTCTTCACTGGAAACAGAAGTCGGACAAAATGGCTCTACACAGCCCTTTCAAAGCACCTCTAGCAATCTGGTATTATCAGTGGTTTAGAAATGCCCCATCTTTGTTAAAGGTCCTACACCATGCATTTAAAAATAATTTATATAACACTGTTTGTGTCCCAAAAACGTTTTTGAAAAGGTTTGAGGCTAAATTACCACTCCTGAATACAGAGCCCCTGTCATTTCTGCCTGGCTTTCAGAGCATTTTCAGCTGCAGTACCACCTTGTCCTGAGTGGGAGGACTGCGCTATTGAGCCAGTTTTGGCCCCACACTCCTCCCCACCTCCTGCTCAGCAGGCCTGCCCACCCCTCCCCTCTCCCAGCTCCTCCTGCCTCCTTCTCAGGCCTGCCCACCCCTCCCCAACCCTCTCCCAGCTCCTCCTGCCTCCTTCTCAGGCCTTGTGACATCACAAATCTGACATTTCACAATCAGGACCGTTCTGAGACATGCTAACATAGATCTGCCCATAAACTGAGAAAGACACAATGGTCAGAAATAGGACTTTGTGAGGATAGAAGTTGCTGGTGGGACACCAAGAAAATACATAAAAATTGGAAAAATGAAAATTCATGGTGTAGGCCCTTTAATGACAACAACCTGCTGGGATTTGTGCTTCAGGACACAGGACTGCACTATGACCGTTACCTCAGAGAGGTCATCGACTTTCTGGAGAAAGACAAGCACTTTAGAGAAAAACTCCATGACACAGATATGGACGCCATCAAGGTAGGACCGATACTGCCACTGAGAGCAGTTATTCCATTGTTTATTATGTCTTCTATTCACAATAGAACCGCAACTAACGTCTATTTTTGAATATTTGATTAATCTGTGATTAATGAGTGTAAATGCATATGGTACAGTATAATATATGAGACATCACTAAGGCCCTATTTACACTGGCAGTCAAATCCAGCCTGAATCAGATCTGTGCCACATCCAGATTGGAATCCGATTGGTTTAAATGGTCACATGGTCACACAGAACCAAATAGATAGCAATCTGGATGTGACACACATAGACATAAAAAGGTAGGCGCCTCCTTCGGATGTGGGGCATCCGTCTTGGTTGATAGGCAACTTTTCCAAGAATGTATGGCTCCAGGTGTGGACGCTTCCGCGTGTGTCACAGAAGGGGACGTTCGGTTGAGTTGAAGTCCTGGAAAACATGCGCTGCGATTGGCCAGTCGTTTTTTTGAGTGGTAGCCTGCCCTCGACACTTACGCATTTCTGCCTATCAATTTTGACGGGTCTCTCAAATGAACTCCAGCGGTGGACGAGGTATCTAGATTTTTATATCTGTGGTGACACAGATCTGATTCAGGCTCGATTTGGCTGCCAGTGTAAATGGGGCCTAATGTGATTATTTCATTAATTTGATTCATTTGCTGTCGATCGATGTAATCAATTTCACCCCTATTTCTGAATAATAAGACAGGGGTTGACACTATGGAATGTCCTATTGCCCGTCCAGGGCAAGAAAATATAGTCAGGAAAGTGAACATGATCTTTGTGGAAATAGAACATGACCTGTACTTTTGAGACCTCAGTGTCAACCCCTGTAAGGTAGTTCTGTACTAATGGTAGTAGAACATGGTACACTCACACAGAGAAATCAGGAGTGTTATTCTAACTCTGAGAGTATAAACCCTTATGGGTCTGTTTTTTACTCTGTCAAAGTTAAATACATACTCCAGATTTTACTGTGTGCCTGCACTGCAAGGGTTAGGTGACCCTCTCTGTGTGTAGCTCAATTAGCAGCGCCTGGCATTAACAGGTTCAGGGGTTCAGTTGACGTTGGGACCAAACCGTTTTAAATGAATGACACCCTTGCCGTTGTACTGTATCATGAGGTGCTTCGGATAAAACTGTCCACCAAATGATATACAGTATGTTCTGTTTGTTTGTTTGTAGGACGGAAAGCTTGCCAAAGAGTTGGACTTTGTGGGCCACCATGTACGAACACAGCTAGATGAGTTGAAGAGACAGGAAGTCAGCAGACTGAGGATGCTGATCAAAGTCAAACATGACATGGAGGGAGGGGTCGGTATGTGGTCCATGCTAAATGCTGAAAGAAAATATATTTTTTCATGTCAAAATATATGTCAAAAAATCTTCCATGAGGGAACAAAAAGCTTGTGAATTCTTTATATTGAACTGTATAAAATGGTTCAAAGTACAGTAGAAAACTTTGGGGGGCATATATGAGAAGCTACAGTATAGCTCCCTTTTCAGTTCCATATTTTGTATTTTTTTGGGTCAACTAAATTCACAACAACTGAAAAGGCTGCCAGTTACAATACAGGCTGGGTGGTGAAATCATCAGCAATAAGGAAGTGACTAGGCTATTTAAGCTTTGGGCGGCTACGGCAGATGACAATCGTAACCGGAAATGAATAGCGCTCGATAGATAAACCTGCCGCCACCGCGGCCTTCTCTACAACGGCAGAAGCTACCTTTCCACGTAGCGTCTACAACGTCTGCTGCGTATAGACGCGTCGCCATGGGAACCAAAGTGTTCAGTAAAAGGGGTGGGACCCCGTCGCCGACGGCTGTTTGCTTAACGATTTGGACCACAGCGGTCATCGCAGCCGTAGTCCCGCCTCATGTTGCGGTAGTAGAAACGGGCTCCTGAAATTCCCTAATGTCAGGCACAAGAACATGGCAATGTACCAATACACCTTATCATACTAACAGCCATACTGAAGAGGATCCTTAAAGGGAATACCACTCATTTTCAACATTGAACTATGTCATTAATATACCTTAGAATTGTTGTGTGGAAATAAGAAAAAAAGTCCCCCCTTCATGTGATCAGTGACATCATGAAGATGTACTCTTTGGCTTTCAGAGTGTCACTGAAACTTTATATACTTTGTTGTACGTAATGTCAATAGCAGAAATAGCCGCTATCCACCTGTTTCCGCGAGAATTTACTGTAGCATTATTTGCAGGACACTTCCGGTTAACAGCAGACATACAGGCTCACATCGCGTCGCAGATGCAACCGCTGTGAGCTTGTAGATCACTCTCGGCTGCTGCGCCGGAAGCTGCCTGCACATTCTGCGCAATGCACGATGGGATGTTGGAAAGTTGTGGATATACAAGTTTAACGTTTGCCTATTTTTGCCAAATGTTCTTCTAGTTTATAGTCTATATTGATAGGGGGGGGAAAGTAAACTCAAGAAGGCTTATGCAAGCAAGCTAGAAAAGACACCGTTAAGGAACAAATAATAACAGGAAGGAAGGAAAGGAGTTGTAAAAAGAGAAGAAAGGGGATGGAAAGTAAGAAAGTGAGAAAGAAAGAAAAATGCTGAGAATTAGGCTCTGCCAAATCCGATTTTTGGCCTATCTGGATTGGAATGAAATTAGTTTTATTAAGGCTTAACACCAAAACAACACATGGAAAGTGGTATGAAATGGGATTCAAGGAGAGACAGCCGCTGATACGAACGACCTACGGCCTGGTCGCGACCTAGGCCACGACCTGGAGGTCGTAGGTCCCGGTTCTGGAGGTCGTAGTTCGCGGTACATACTTGTTAGGTCGCGGCCGGTCTAGTTTCGCGACCCCCGGCCGTGGTTGCGCCACCTCGGTCGTCCCCGGGCCGTCTTTTTGCAGAATATTCTAGAGCAGCAGCGCTATTCAACCTTTTGAAGCTTGTGATTGGCTGAACCGGAGGTAGGAAGCGCTCCATTGTAGTCACTTGGACCGCGCGAGGTGCACCAAAACCTATCCTTAACCCTAACCCCAACTCTAACTCTAACCCTAACCTTAACCCTAACCCCAACTCTAACCCTAACCCTAACCCTAACCCTAACCCTAACCCTAACCTGCCGACACTGAGCTAACCTGCCGACGCTGTTGAAAACGAGCGCTCCTTCCCTTAGCAAGCGTAGAGTTTCTAAACTCGCGTCCCTTCCCTTAGCAAGCGTAGAGTTTCGATCGCGGCGCTCCTTCCCTTAGCAAGCGTAGAGTTTCTAAACTCGCGTCCCTTCCCTTAGCAAGCGTAGAGTTTCGATCGCGGACTTCCCAGGTCGCTGAATTACGACCGAGATCGCGCAAAACCTCCAGAACCGGGACCTACGACCTCCAAGTCGTGGCCTAAGTCGCGACCAGGCCGTAGGTCGTTTGTATCAGCGGCTCTTGCTGGAGACAAGTCTGATTTCCAGTGATGTCTCATTCTGGATAGTCAGAGGCTGAAGCTTGATTTATACTTTGCATCCCTCTGATTCTTTTACACGTTGTGAGCCTGTCGATTGGCTATTTTCTGCTATGTCTGAATATACACTTCCAATCTAATAACTTGCAAATAATAGTGTGGACACAGTTAGTTCTAAAGATTATATTTGAGAAACAGGTGGGATTTGCCGCAGTCTGAACAAAGCCTTATATACAGTGCAAGGAAAGTTGTGCAAGTAAGCCAGAGACTTTGGAGACTGAACAGATTACTAGCTAACATGTACATGTAACATTGCCTATGGTAGTAGATTATTCTGTTATCAAAGCAAAGTTGATCCAATTTCTATTAGTTGTGTGCCCATTTTTTGTCATGCAGTGTGGCGTGTTTTAGTGAAGCACCTTGATATGGAAGAGCCTTGATGAGAGCAGTGATGACGCATTAATAATTATATTTAGCCATAAGTCTGCGACTCTATTGGATTCCATCATCTTTAATATCATTGCTTTTATCAGTGTGTTCCCTCAGAATGCATGTGCCTTTTCAGAAATACCTGTTGCATACAGGTACATACATGCTGTACATGGGAGCTGCCCAGTGCAACCACATTCTTCAGATGTTGGTCACAGGACAGAGTGGACGCTGTAACCCTACAACCACAGTCTTCTGCTTTTGGTTCCTTGGAAGCTGCCCAGCACAACCAAAGCCATCTGCTGTTGGCTGCTGGGAGCTGCCCAGCACAAGCACAGTCTACCATTATCATATATATATATTTTTTTTTTATATATATCTTTATTCATGTCACATATGTTTCAACAGTATACATTAAACCAGTCAATATTGCAAAGACATTTTTTTTTCTTTTTTTCCCCCTTTCCCCAACCCTCCCCCCATATTGCTATCTTTAATCACTCCTTGAAAAATAATAAAGAGAAAATAATAATAAATAGAAAACAATAGATCAGCGTACACATTATACATGACAGTAAGGAAAAAGTTACACAAACAAGGTTAAGTACAGTAAATTAAAAGGAAAAAATAAATAAATAAAACATTGGAATTAAGTCTTCTAGAAATCATCGTTGTACTATTTACACAGATCAAGTCGATAGAGTGCTAACAGACATCATCCTTCTCAATTATGTATATTATTACAAGTTGCCCCGTCAGGTGGCCATTGAATATTCTGGGTTATACAGTGTTGGTCAATCTAAAGGCCACTTTTAACCGCACAGATTCGTCGACGATTCGGCGGCGGAAGGCGGTGGATAGCGTCGGTTGCCGAACGGGAGCTCATCGTCAGGTTTTCGGCAGCGGGTCGGGAACCTTATCGACCGAAAACTGGGAAACTGGACTTGCCCGGTTTTGTTGAGTCGGTCCCTTGACGGTCGGCAGTGAAATGAGCCAACGAGAGCGGATAAAAGACAACACACAATCCGCTGGTAGCTATCTGTTTGGCATACTGTTTCCACACAGTCACAGAGGACACCGAGACAACACACTACACATAACTGAATAAAGTGGGCGCGAGTGAACTGCCTAGCGCGATGTAGAAGTTGCCCAATTGCTACGCTTAGAAAGGTGCTTGATTGTATAATATCCACGTTTCAACTGGGTCCAGTTTGGTTATCTAGATTACCTCCTCTTTCAGCTGTGAAAAGCTGGATGTGTGCTTCAGCGTATGACGGTGCGTGTCGAGCATAGCAGACATACAAGCTCACAACGCTTCAAGTTCCGACATGTTGTGAGCTTGTAGCTCTGATATTTTCAATGCGCGACGTCACACGGAGGCAGAACGCTGAAGCAGCAACAAGATGTTGTGAAAGTGTCAGATCATGATACAATTTTAAATGATTATGATTGGTTTTAAAGGTTGTTCTACACTTCTACTTTATCCAAATAATAATATAAATAATAGGCTTAATAACAGCATTTTCCGACAGCGACGGCATGCAGGGACGATCAAGTATGGAGTGAAAATAGCCTTTCAGACTACTGCCACCTCCTGGTTTGGAATGGTATTTCATGCTATATCTCCCCGCATGCGCACAACTGCATACAGTAAGTACAGTCGGCATACAGTCGGCAGACAAAGTTCTGTGCAGTTCTTTGCAAGTTCTTTGCAGTTCTTTGCAGTCCTTTGCAAGTTCTTTGCAGTCCTTTGCAGACTTTTTGGTGTGGAGAGGCCTTAATGCAAGTTTCCTCAGACCCTCAAAGTATGTGATGAGTGGTTGCCAGGTTGAGAAAAATCTTTCTACCGATCCCCTCAGTGTGAATTTTATTTTTTCCAACCATTATCATATATTTTAGAGGCAGTGCATCTTTGCCAGGGACTGTAATGTGCAACTGAAACCGAGTGGTGCTTATTTTGCATTTACATAAACATCAGCCAGTGTACAGTACACTGTCACTCATGGCATAATGCAAAGCAAATTGAAAATCTACTGTATGAAATGGTCTCCTCACTGACACACCTCTGTCTTCCAGACAAAGCTATGGACCACAAGGCTTTGATGAGACAGTTTGAGTACCTCAACCACAAGAATCCACACACCTTTGAGGTGGAGGACCTGGATCGCCTCATCAAATCGGTATGGACTGTTGATGGTTTTCTACTGTAATTCATTCATTAAATATTTAATGCACGGTAAACTTTGACCTTTGGTGGTCCCAAGAGTCCCAATAAGAACGATTGTTCAATTTAACAATTTAAACTATTAATACTTTTGGTTCAAAATGGTTTGTGGCACTGCTTCTGGAACTGCAATCATGTAGTTAGCGAGGGGCCTGGGGTTAAAATGTATCTTGTGTCCCATGAGCCTTTGCGTGAAAGTTGGGCATCGCTCACTTCCTGTTCCTTTTGTGAGGCCCCGCCGAGCGAGCGGCATCGATCGGGGGGGAAATCTCGCTCTTTCGAATGACAGTCATTTCGACAAAGGAGCGTCGGGAGGGAGCGACTCACCCCACGGAGGTTAGGTTTAGGGTAAGGGTTAGAGTTGGGTGTCGAAAAAGATGACACGTAGTAACAGCGAAACGCTCCAGCGATCGAGTCGCCGGGCTGAGTGGTTCGAAGGTCGCATGAGCCGACTCAGCACAGTTGGAGTTACATATCGTCGTTGTCGGGTGGAAACCTTGTATCTCCAAGTTTCAAATTTGTACATTCTTTCGCAAAGTAAAGCCCTGCTTCATCATACAAGGCCGTCACACAAAAGTAGTGAAAACAGCAGATCTACAAGCACACAACGCCTCGTGGTGCGAGGCGTTGTGTGCTTGTAGATCGGCTGTTTTCACTAGTTTAAATCATTATTAAAATGATAAATAAACGGTTTTGGACATACAAGGTTTTCACCCGACAACGACGATATACTGGGGGACACAATAGTAAATATTGTCCTGAGGACTGCTTCTGCGTCCCAATGCGGCTCAAAGGGACTTCAGCCAATCACACGCTGGCTGGGTGGGGTTTGTCAAAATGCGGCTTCATATTGATATGATGCGTTTCATTCTGACTTGTTGCTGCTGCTACTGTGAGCCTGTGACACCTGAATCTCTGCATGGTGATTACATGATGCTTGTTGAGTGATTTGAATCAGCTGTGTAGAGGAAGTGAAGCCCACATTAATACATCCCCTTTTCCAGAGTAAGCTTGTTGGGAAACGTGTGGATACTATTACTGTTCTGCCAAACTGCTACAAACAATGAAGAGATCCATTTTGTGCTGACTCATTTAAGAGAAAAACAAACACCCCAAGAGGGAGGGCGAGTGCCAAAGTGCGGCCTGCACCCCAAAGCGTTCTACCATCAAACCACACTAACTGTTCAAACAGCACACATGGCTGAACAGGTTTGTGCTATCACAGCATACAGGCCATGTCAAGAGATACTTGCATTTACACTTTCCTGAGTAGACTACACTTTCCTGAGTAGACTACACTCAGTCTGTCTATTAATGCTCTGGAATTGATTAAGCTGAGCAGTAATGCTTGCGTTAACTCTGTAGTAGTTAACATTCGAGCGGTGCTAACAGTTCCAAACGTGTAATGCCCATTGAATGACATAAGAGACTGACACAATATGTCCATATGTGGGCATTCCCAGATAATATTGATGACATCAGGGATCTCCATATATGGGCATAAAAGGGACAAGGACAGAATTCATTTGCAAGTGTGGTTGCCGTGACGTGAGTCACACTTGCAAATGAATTCTGTCTTGGCCATATATGGAGCATGACATGAGGCGTGACTTACGGACTGACTGACTGACTGACTGACTGACTCACAACTACACATGACATGACGTCACATGCTCACTTCACACACTTCAGATTTTTCTATACAATACATGTTCTCCAAAAACACTTCAATAGGTTATTTTTAATGAAGTGGTTATAAAATGTGGAATGATTCTGTATTCTGATCGCCGATCCTGAATATGTGTTTCCTTCTGCCATTTTACCCTGTATGAATAAATGTTGGATTGTTCCGTCTGTCAGTTCTGTTAACCAGACCGGCCCCTTTCACTTGTAGATGTGTTAATACATGGAGGCACTGAGGTGATCAGAACTATTTTTCCTTTGTTGAAGAAGGATGGCTTGCCCAAGGTAACTTCCCAATCAGCTGTGACAGTGTAGTGACATGGGGAAATTACATATGGGGACATTGCCTGTGAGCTAAACTGGAAAAACAAACAGGGATATTTGCTTAATGGTGGAATGACCCTCCTTGTTTGCTTGATTCTTGTATCCCTCTGCATGCCCCTCCGATCTCTGTTGCTAAGTGAATGGAATTATACTGTAGTGTGGGTTTAATCTTTAAGCTTCTATCTTTCTCATGCAATGGTCAGCATGGTTGGTTGACTAAAACATAGTGGCCTTACTATTGCAACAGGCACATTAGCTTTTACAGTGAGATTGCCTGTACAAAAAAGCTCCTGGAAGAATCGTTGAACTGTCAGTAAACAGCCTACGGTACTTTATACAAAGCATTGGGCTGAAGCTAGGATTATGTTACTCTCCCTCTATATCACTGGTTCTCAAGCATTGTCATGTCAAGGACACACAAATTGATTTATAATACGATATGTATTAGGCAACAGACCTCCATTTGAAAGGAGTTTGTGCCAGGGATAGATCATTTGTCAAGATCTTTCAATACGTTTCTGAAACTTTCAAAAGAAAGAAAAAAAAGCTCACAACATGTCACATCGTGACATCGTTTAAGTGTTTAAACTGTTCCTCATTTTGTTTGGGACATCCTCCCTCAAGCAACCACTGCTTTATACTGTATGTCAGAGTCTCAGTTAAAACTCAGGCAAGCTTTAAGTAACCCCCCATACTGGACATCAAGTATCATTAAAACTGTTCAGCTGATAATAACCAGAGAGACATAAAGATGACTATTAACAATCTTTCCAGCAAAAAAAGCTCTTTTCATTGTGGGATGGGCCGGGAGAATAACATGAAGATAGCCATCGCCCCAGCTGGGTTCATGAAATAGAAACGTGAGGAATGATCAAAGATCACACAACCAAATCTTATTAAGAGATGTGTCGGTCTTCTTCACTACCCACTCTCTCAGCCAAAGGGACATAATTTCCATTGCCTGAATTAACCACAAAGAGCATGTTTCTAATTAAAAAGCATTAGAGTGTAGTCTCGCTCCCACCTGTGTTTTCTACATTAATATTCTGTAGACAGGAATGTTCACGATGCCTTATTTATAGTTAGTTGTATGATGAT
This sequence comes from Nannobrachium achirus, assembly GCF_963921795.1. NCBI lineage: Eukaryota > Metazoa > Chordata > Actinopteri > Myctophiformes > Myctophidae > Nannobrachium > Nannobrachium achirus. The sequence goes on from NC_137820.1 coordinate 54,629,235, forward strand.
GTCCTGTGCTTAAAATGGCAAATATACAAGACCTACAAGCGTCATGGGACACATTGTGAGCTTGTAGATTTGCTATTTCTGGCATGGTACATACACCTTGACATTTATTGACTGGGACTCTGGGAGGCTGTTTGCTTTTGCCCTTGCGCTCCTTGGTTGCTTCTAAAATTGATGATTGGGCAGAATGGGCACTTACATTTTGCTGTGCTGCACTGATAGCAGCGTGGGCCTTCCTATTTGTTCTTAACTTCATAGGTAAGACTACTAACAAAACCAGCTTAATGATCTGCAGAGCATGTCATCATCCCCTGTTGCTATCATTTATCTCTGCAAAGCATTGACCACTAACTAAAGCCCCACCCCGAAGTCCATCTTGATCTTTTGTGTGTTCTGTGTGTGTGTGTGTGTGTGTGTGTGTGTGTGTGTGTGTGTGTGTGTGTGTGTGTGTGTGTGTGTGTGTGTAGGCCACCAGTGACCTGGAGAACTACGACAAGGACCGCCACGATGATTTCAAGAAGTACGAGATGGTGAAGGAGCACCACAGGAGAGAGAGGCTCAAGAACATGGACGAGGAGCACCGCAAGAACGAGGAGATGCATTACGAGGAGCTGAAGAAGAAACATGCAGAACACCCCAAAGTCCACCACCCTGTGAGACATGCACACACACACACACACACACACACACACACACACACACACACACACACACACACACATGCACATGCACACACATGGACGCATGCACAGGTTGGTGCAGGGGTTTCTCCGCCGCAATAATGCACATTATAAAACTCTTTTGATAAACTCGTATATACATTTACCATTTACACACGCGCACGCACACCTGGTCACACTTAGTTTAGATTGTGTAAGGGTGGATATGTTGGATATGTAATATTTAACACCATCGTTCCAACTGCCATTTATTGGGCATTCAGCCCAGCGATGCTAATGATAAGTAAAATAAAATAGAAAGATGGACTTCTGAGAAATTGCAAGTGTGGTTGCCCTGATGCGAGTCACAATGAATCAGCCGGGAAATGTATTCCGTCTTACCATTTGTCCCTTTCATGCCCATATATGGATATCTCTGTATCTGTCAGTCCTTGTCCCTATATGTGCTAACCATTCCGTCCTTGTCCCTTTTATGCCCATATATGGAGATCCCTGATGTCATCAATATTAAGCCCATAATCTTGGAATGCCCATAATATATGGACATACTGTGTCAGTCTTATGTGGTCTATGACGTCAGACATATATGATGTCTGTCATCTCCAAATTAGGGAAAAGTAAAATTTTTGCATTTTCCCATTCAAGTCAATGGAGAAAATGTATTCACAAATAAATGTATATAAATTAAACGTTAATTATAACATATCTCTTAGCAAAATGCAAGCAGACGAGTCCCGATGAAGCCCGTCGATTTGACATGTGGCAAAACTGTGGGAGGAGTAGCGTGTAAAAATAAAGTTTATCCGGAAAGATGGAAAGAAAGAAAGAATAGTCTGGTTGCCCTGTTAAGTACCATGCATAGTAGTACATAAGAACCGCAGGAATACATAAGCAACGGAGGGTGAGTTAAATTTCGTCCGGTTTGTCCGGTCTGTCTCCCACGCCTCCGTACTCCGGATGATTTATCTCCGTATACGGACCCTTACGGACAGCTCCCAACTGGACGGACTGAACGTACAAGATGTATCCGTAGAAGAAGTACCCACGGCCACCGTTATAAAACATAGGCGCAGTTGTGATGAAATTAACTCTGCTCTAACAGCGGTTCTCAAACTGTGTGTCCCAATAATAAATTATATTTTATCAAGAAACGGAAAAGGTCGCACAACCACTTGAAGAGGACGCCTCGACCTCTCTCTCTCTCTCTCTCTCTCTCTCTCTCTCTCTCTCTCTCTCTCTCTCTCTCACACACACACACACACCGCAACAACATTCATCAGCACAGACAGCGAGGCACAAGTCACAAGAAGAGATGATGATGCGGCTCATTTATTACTTGGATTATGTTCAATATATGAGCGGGTGTGTACGTGTGTTTTGTTATAATTACTCCGGGTCCGCATCCATGTGTTTAAATTTGTACCCTCGCGGAGTTGCATTTACCGCGATAACGTTGCTGAGTGCTGACAGTCAGCAGAACGAGTCCAGACTCCAGACTGTTACCACTTATTATTTATACCAAACATCACGGCGGGTCCAAAATCTGTGGTTCTACATATTTTGGCTAAATGCTAAGGTTTTTACACGTGTGAGAACCACCTTCATGTGGCGCGCGGCCAAAACGGGAGCAGAATTGGAGCGGAGAGCGGGTCGGAACATAAATAACGTGCATGTCTACTATGCATGGCGACGCGATTACCGTACGTAGTTCCTCACCCAAAACGTACACAAAATCAACCATACGTAACTATAAATGGCCCTTTAGGGAAATCACACTAAACAGTATATGAAATTTGGATAGGTAAAAACATTCCTTGAAATGTGTGTGTGTGTGTGTGTGTGTGTGTGTGTGTGTGTGTGTGTGTGTGTGTGTGTGTGTGTGTGTGTGTGTGTGTGTGTGTGTGTGTGTGTGTGTGTGTGTGTAGGGCAGTAAGGACCAGCTGAAGGAGGTATGGGAGGAGACAGACAAATTGGACCCAAAGGACTTTGACGCAAAGACCTTCTTCAATCTCCACGGTAACCAAGTATGGATGAAATGATAGCTAATACACGAAGAGTAAATCTTGGGAACATATAGCATAATGTAAATATAAACCTGGAGGTGTAAGGCAGCATATTTAGATCTACATCTCTCACTGTGACAATTTTAATGTATGGTTATTTCTTTACTTTACTGGAGTACTTCCAATTTTCAATAATTTTACTTCAAAATATTGTACTTTTACACCACTACAATTATTTGAAAACTTTAGTTACTGGTTACTTTGTAGATTTGTATTATTATTACAAAACCATTTCAGACCTATATATTCTTTGGCAATTTGAAAAAGCCATTGCTCTACATGTAAAGTGTCTTGAAACAACTTGTGATTACTGATTATATGATAATATTTTATTATGTCTTAATAAAACATTAATCGGACATTTGGCCTTGACCTTTTGGACCCAAACGTGAATCATCTCTTCTGGGCAACCCATTGATCATATCCCTCCTCTCATGTTATTAATGATAACAGAATGTGCAGAGTGACACCATTTGATGGTACAGTGGGGACATCACAGACGGCAAAGAATTACTTGATTGAATGCTCCAAGAGGAAACTAATGTGGCAAACCTCTGAGAGATGACCTGTTTATGTAATTATTTACTTTGACTTGTCCGACCCGAAAGTTATCTTACTGATCCTAGACACGCAGACAAACACACAGACAGGGGCGATTACAGTAACCTGCCATGCATTGCTGAAAGCAGTGTGATTGTACATAATAATGGAGATGAATCTGGTCTTTAAAGCCATCTGTTATTATTATTATTTTATTTTTTGCAGACACCAATGGAGATGGCTTCTTCGATGAACAGGAACTGGAGGCTCTCTTCACTAAAGAGGTGAAAACGGTGCATGTTTACCAGGTCTGGTTTTATATGCATCAGTCTACAATGGGACTGAAGAAGTGTGTGTGTGTGTGTGTGTGTGTGTGTGTGTGTGTGTGTGTGTGTGTGTGTGTGTGTGTGTGCACGTGCGTGTGTGTGTTTCAGCTGGAGAAGGTGTATGACCCCAACCGTGAGGAGGATGACATGGTAGAGATGGAGGAAGAGAGGCTGCGTATGAGAGAACACGTTTTCAACGAGGTCAGTGACACTCTCAGTGGCACTGTCTCACCGTCATAACTGTACTGTATGGACACACCTTCATGTGTCATCCAAGTTTTGATTCTTTTTTTCAAAGATCGTAAACATTTGTGCAAGTCTTTTGAATATTTTCTTTTTTTTTTACCAACGTGGCATATCTCCATGTTGATATTTTATTTTACACGGTACTTCACCTTAGTGGATGCAATAGCATTAATAACTTTTGTAATTGTAGAATTTAAATGATCTATAAGTCCATGACCGAGGCCCAAGTGTGGGTGGGTGGGTGGGTGTGGTAGAGAAAGTCAGAATAAATATTTCATTGATGAAGAACATAGATCCTCTCCCTCTAGGCTCTGATTACTCTCTTGTTTTAACCAAAGCTCTCTTCAGGTGGCGGCATTGGCTGCTTCTCTCAAAGGTCTTTGCCACTCTTATCTGCTCCTTTCCACTTGCTCTTGTCAACAGATGGGTGACACAGGAAGTAAAACATATGTTAGAGAAAAATATTTACTCCTGATTTGAAGTCCATCTTCCGTAAAAAGATGTTTGCGTTAAGGTGGCTTTTCACCAAACAGACTACAGGAGACTCCTTCTGTCTGTACACAGACTGCAAAGAAAAGACTAAGCACAGCTCTTTCTTATCAAAGCACTCTCCACTCTCCTTTTTTTTTTATGTACCGACATCCATGTTTCCATGTGTGTCCATGTCCAGGTGGACACCAACAAAGACAGGCTGATATCCAGGGAGGAATTCATGGCTGCCACCCAAAAGAAGGAGTTCCAGGAGGAAGCGCCCTGGGAGGTGAGATAACCAAACGCTAAACACTACCCATTATTTTATGCTTTAAAGAGGGGGTGCCATGATTCCCCCCCCCCCCCTCTAAAACATGATTGTCAGGTATTATGATTATACTAGGAGGAAGATTTTTTCCAAAAAAGTATACAGAAAGAGTTAAAATTGGGTTTTTATGTGGCCACACCCCCAGTTCATTAAGTATGCATGGATGGCATGGTGGGTGGTGACCCAGCTGATATAGCCACACCCCACAGTGTTGGGTGAATGGCAATTGGGGAGGAGTTGATACTGTGACACACTTAGTATCTGTGTTTTTTAACTGACACTTTTGACCACAAGGGGCAGCCTCCAAGAGAAAACAAACAAATACTAAGAGAATACATCATTTCTCAAAAAAAACACATCAGGGGGTCTAATGAAGTACTTTCAACCTCCTAGACACATGAAAAACAGAAAAAGTACAAAACTATGGCACCACCTCTTTAACTATTAAAAAATAGCAGATATACAAGCTCACAGCGCGGCACCGAGTGCCGCGCTGCGAGCTTGTAGATCTGCTATTTTTGAAAAATCGTGAAAATTAGAATTTTGACCCGATTTTATAAGTGTCTTTTGAATCCTTCTAAGATTTTTTGAAAAACCCTATGTTTCTATGTCAGCAATCTGGCTATAGCCATCGTCAAAGAAAAGGTCCTTTTCGCTTAACTGGAGCTCAGTTAGTCTGTTCTTGACTGAGAGACTATCATGTCAGTGGTTCTCAAACCTTTTCATGTGAAGGACCCCCAAAATGATATTTATTTGGCCACGGACTCCTATCTCAAAATATTTAGTTCCAGGGACCCCCCAGAAGCAAAATTTGAGTTACAAACGTTCGCTTTGAAAATTCATATATTCAAAGATTTGCACACATTTTCACAACTTTTTCAAAAATAGCAGATCTACAAGCTCGCAGCGCGGCACTCGGTGCCGCGCTGTGAGCTTGTATATCTGCTATTTTTCAATAGTTAAAGCATTAAATAATTCTAGGCCTAAATGGGTTAATTTATAAACTGTCTTCTTCTTTTGGCCAACTATCCCTGTATGATGGACAGGTGGTGTGCTCATCATATGGAACACGTTAGACAATTATCATGTACTGTAAGAGAGGTGAATACTAGGAATGGAAGGAAAACATAACACAATTATATCTCCTCTCCTCTTCCCCTGGCTCCTCTTCTCTCCTGTCGCTTCTTTCCCTTGGATGCTAAAATATAAAATTCCCCTAGACCTTGGAGCAGCAGAACCCTGTGTACACAGAGGAAGAGATGAGGGAGTATGAGGAGCAGTTGGCACGGGAGGAGAGCGAGTTGCAGCGCAAAACAGAGGAGCTGCAGAAACAGAAGGATGAGCTGCAACGACAGCAGGAAACGCTCGACTCCGAGAAGAGGGACCTGCAGCAGGTAAACCTGCACCTGGAATCCAACACAATCTACAAATACGTCAATTTTGTACACCTTTTCCTGTCCCCAGAGCTACACATCCGTATATCCTTAGAATTCATAATTATTCAATAATATATTTCAATAAATTGTATAAAATAAAGTAGGTATTTTTCAATTGGAGATACATTCCCCAGCGCAAACTTCTGTTAGACACAAATTAAAGTTTCAAAATAAAAATTCATATTAACACATTCCCCGCCATTTAACAATACCTTCGTACTCTCCCCTGCCTCTGTCTCCATAGACTTCCATGTAATTCATAGTGCACGGATCATGCACACCCATGCCTAGATAATGCACCACGTGTCTGCACATTGCTCACAGCTTTCAAACAAAAAAATCCGAATGGAAATCCGTTCAGGCATTCATGAGATAGCAGCCATTATGTTTTCCTAAAATGTAAACAAAGATGGCTGCCATGTTTGAAAGATGGGGTTGCTATGGGGGTTAAACATGCAATTTCGCGATTGCTATCATGCCTACTAAAGTTTTTGGGGTCCAAACATTTTTTGATTTTTTTTTTTTTTTTTTTTTTTTTTTTTCTCGGGATTATCGGGCCTGGCGGGGAAAGACATTGAAATAATCTCGGGACTATCGGGCCTGGCATGCAATGATTAATGGCAATTAATGTTAATAAAGTAGTTAGAAAACCCCAGCAAGCACGGTCAGGACCTGGACCAATCAGTGACGTCTCAATTGGGGCCAGATCGAGTCAAACCATATAGTCAGATCTGACCTAGAATATCACCTGATTCCAACCAACATAAATCCTGCCCACAAAAACAGATGTCCTGGATTAATCAGAGAGGGTCCAATCGAGGCCAGACAAATATAACTAGTCAGATATGTCCCAGAATATAACCTTACATGCTCATATTTCAACTAACATTACAAACAATAACAATAATCCTATAGTCCATATGACGTCCTGATAATGACGTCAAGATCATCCCCATATGGGCTGAGATCTGGCCTAGTTCTGAACGTTAGTTCTGAACGTCACCAGAGTCACCGGAGGACGTTATCATAACGTCATCATGACGTCATTTGGCTTGCAGGGTCAGGTCGAGCCACCGGGGGGGTGGGACTATATTTAGTTTGAAGATCTGTTCTTGTCAGCAAGCGACATGTTCATACTATAGTTAGGCTTTATAATGCCATTCTTCATCTTTTTCCCTCAGGCAGTACAAGATATGGAGAAATTGAAATCTGAAAATGCACAAAATCCACCTGGGGTTAAAGGACAACATCCACCTGGGGTTAAAGGTCAGTATCGGTTCTTGCTAATGAGGATGATTCAACAGTGTGTGACTTTCACCATCACTTACTTTCATTCACTGGCATTCAAGATGACAATGACACGGTTGGCATTCAGTCATATGTTCTATATTGAGAGAGCTTTCTGATATACCCTCTGGTCTTAAATGTTTTAGTCAGTGGTGATATGTTTTATCTCTGCTTCTTGTCAGACTGATGAATTATATACATGCATTTCCTTTTGGAAAATGTAAACTGTCTTATATGAGATATTCATGTTTGATTATATCAATTTAACAATATATATTGTTATTTATTTTAGAAATGTAAAAATCACACCCAGAGTGTGAAGTGAGCGGTGCCTTTGAGCAGTCCATTTCATTAAGCTATATATATGAATTCTTATGTTGTCCATTCATTTCAAGTGTTGGAGCTGTCAAGGCTCAACAGCGCCACTTGGGTCACCCAGCGGTATTGCAGCTGTTGAGGCCATCCTCATACATACACAGTTACACACTGAGGAACCGCCCACAAATATATATACGCTGATAATGGCTATTTTTCTGCTATTTGTCATACAAAGTATATATATAGGGCTTACATGGTATATTAATTAATTGCTTGGCCCTCCCATGGCACATAATCAGGCAGGCACCCAACTTGCATTCAGGATAATGTGGGTATTTTTCCCTTCTCTGTTCTGTGTAGAGCCCGCAGGCCAAAAAGCCCCAGCTATACCGGGAAGCAGTCAGCCTATGTCTCCTGATCACCAGCAACCAAACGCACCAGTGTCTGTACACTCTTAGCAGGTCCTGTATGTGGATGGATGTGTGTGTGTGTGTGTGTGTGTGTGTGTGCGCGCGCACACACGTGTGTGTGTGTGTGTGTGTGTGTGTGTGTTTACAGGGCATGAGTGTGTTGTTTGAGAGGGTATACAGTACATTCCCAAGTTCCTCTTCATACTGTACCATTCTCCAGCTCACCAATGCAGTTACATAATCAAGAGTTGAAATTATCTCCGGTCCATTCCCCACCAATAGCTTTTTTTGTTGTCATTGTTCCTTTTTCGTCCCCAACAGGGGATCTGTAATCTGTTTGTGTTGTGTTTACTTTTAATATGCCCCAGCCTAGAGCTTCTATTCACTGTTGGAGAGATTGGTATTTCTGTTTGTGTACTGTACAGTATAGAATTTATGTTTTTCTCACCAGAAGTGTCTTGTTAACGGGTATGTAAGAAAGAAACCTAAAGAGGTAAATATTTAACGAAAAAACAGAATTGTGCATGCTGTTCACTTGTACCGTAGGCTATGTCTTAATAGGTACATTTCAGCCACAAGACATTCAATCAGGCAAGAGTTCAGGCTTCAGACCAAAAATGTAGCCCAAAACACAAGTGAACACTGTGCGTGAATTAAAACTTGATTAATGTTAGCCATGTGACTGCAGAAATAATGCACTGCAGCTAGGTTCTGAATGAAAAAGCACTATACTCATGTCGTTACAGAAGTTTGGCACCTATTCATAAAACAAGTAATGCTGAATTCATAAAATAAATGAAAATATATTTTGACCACATTTCTTAAGCCATTGATTTACATTTGATCACGGTCGTGGTCATTTTTTTCTTCTTTGCATATTGATGCTGACAGTAAATTAAAATACTCCCAAGTCCCAAATAGTTCAAATTAATTTGTACCCACTGTACTACTGTTCATTCCTTTGCTAAAGTTTCCCTTGTGTAGCACACATTTTGTCAAAGTGGGGGGGCCACCAGCAGCCAGTGTTAATGGAAAAATAAATTCAATGAATATGTTTATTGTGCCAGTTTTAACTTTCAACCTGGTGTCTGTCAGGTCTATCTACAAGCTCACAACAGGTCGTGATGTGATGCATTGTGTCCTTGTAGATGCTTTTTTTAAAGCCTTGCCTTGTCAGCATTTATTTGGAAGTGGAGTGATGAAGATACAATATATGGGTTTACAGCCAAATCCAGACCTTATTTGAATGTTTTATTTAATGAGTGTATGGGTTCAGAAGCAGCTATGTGTGTTCATGAAAGTATGTATAGTATGTGTTCTTGACTCATTTGGAGTTCAGTTCAGTTCAGTTCATTAATTTATGTGGGTGGTGGTGGGCCCACATATGGTCACATTATTATAAGGAGCCTCTGTGAGTTCCCCAGCAGGAACCCCTTGGATCCTTCATAGGTTACAGCAGAAAAGTTGCATTTATTTGTCTTGATAAAATTCAATTGCAATATTCAATACTTTGATTAATTTTTAAAACTCCAATATGACATTGCTCTTGCAGAGCAGTTCATCTACACCCCCAGAACTTGCGGCGTGACAAATCCATAATGCTGTATATGGTTTGAATGAAGATATTAAAAGATGACAATGAGACTGCATGATGGATTCTTCTGTCTTTTATCATACATGAGCTACAGGCTCATACATGCATTTATAATGTCACGTTTATAAAGAATCACTTGTGCTCAAGTGTGCTTTCAAACATACAGTACTAGCGCAGTGTGCGTTTTGCAGCTGGACACAGTTTGGAATGTGTGTGCATTCAGTGCGGTCTGGTTCTGGAGAACCACTCATCATCCAATTGACACTGCACTACTAAGTGTCATGATGATCGGGTTGGGCTGCAACTATCCATTATTTTCGTAATGATTATTCGATCGATTATCGATTAACAGTTTATATATCAACAAATCATTAAGGCCAAACCGCACCAATGCAACTACTCGCAACATGCAGAATTTATTTGATCAGAATTTATTGAGAGGATAGCCCCTTGAGATGCAGCATAGCATTTTAGAGGGGGTCCTATACATAAGTGAACATTACATACCGGTACAGTACAAACATACAATATACACACACGTACAAGTACAGTATCTCACACCCACACCCCCAACCCCTCAACTAATTTTAAACTAAAAAGAATGGGGAATACAGTACTTTGACCTGTATCAAAGTTAGAAATAAAGTATTAGAAGCATGAACAGGTTCTTTCGAGATGTGAATACAAGGAAGTCTTGAAGTGGCCAAGAGAGGTAATAGATCTGAGTGAAAGAGGAAGATTGTTCCAGTCAGATGGAGCTTTGCAGTGGAATGACCTGCGTCCAGCTTCAGAAGATATTTTGCATTGGTGTGGTTTGGCCTTACATAAGTGTTATTTTATACTTAATCACACAATGGTATCATGCAAACATAGTGACAATAGCACATCTACAAGTTTAATAGGCTATCATGTACAGGTATATTATGTTTTATTTAGATTAACGAATCAATATGAAAGATTCCAAGTTTCTACAGAAGCCCATAAACATAGTATGATGTTAATATAATGTTTGTTTATGATTATTTCAAAATCTATTTGACATTAAATCGATTAGTTCAACAAACTATTGCAGCCCTATAGTACAAGTTTGTGAGATTAACTTTAGTTTGGACAGACACGCACTCTGCCTGGCAGAGATGAAGCAAAACTTCTTAATAAAATAAAAACATTTAAAACAGTGATTTGTGACTTCATATCAAATATCTAAGGATAACAGTTGAGATTTCCAAATTATTGAATCAATCTGTTAAATCATTAAAAAGAAAATCATTAAAATAGAGTTTTGATCATTTTTTCAAGAATACACCGTAGTGTACATGTCACACACAGTCTCAATTTAACATCCAAACTGTAAATCATTTTGTGAAAACACTATGTATTTAATATTTAGGGAGGAAATTTCATTTGTGTCCGTAAGAGTCTTGGAAGCGTTCCATGAGATAGGCGCCTCCCTTAACAGGAGGGTACTTATCAGAGCCATCGCAACACGTGATGAGAGCCTCGTCATCTGGTTGAACAAAGAATGCCAGAGATTGACGTGTGCTGGAGTCACCAGGTGGTGGCATCAAAACCTTATGAACCTGTAGAGAGGAAGAAACAACAGTCTCAAGTTTGATTAAAGATATAAAGAAGTTCAATACAAATTATCAGGAGGAATGCTTCACTTGTAGTTACAGGCAGAGAAGGAACATAAGTTACATAATTATAGTTTAAGGTAAATAAACTACCAACTAAAAGTTTGTAAACGTAACTTTTGTCGATTATATCTCCCTGTAATATTGTTCTGTTGGTATTCACCCTCGTTTTGAGTTGCTTGATGCATTGAAAGATTTCACTCTCCCACAGTAATAAGAAAAATGTAAAACACCACATATTGGCCATTTTTACACAATTAATTTTACACTCAGTGTCAGGGACCTCAGCCACAACAGCTTGGCACCTCCTTCACCTTGGAGTGAATGACAGCAGAACAATATTGCATGGGATTTTGGGGGGCGCTACCCACACGTTTAGCTGTGGTGCTCATTCCACAAATGCCCAATGCTTACAAGCTGTACCTCATTGTAAAGGTGACTAATCAACGATAAATATTATAATAAGACAATACCAATTGGTATTGAGTGCCTATCCCGAACTAGTTCGGCTTTATTATCGCATCCCAGAGTGCCAATCCCGAACTAGTTCGGCTTTTTAATAAAAAAAAAATAAAAAAAAATGATTTTTTTTTTTTGTCCTCTGTTTACAGAGGACGATATTTGCCGATATTTGCTGATATTTACCATCCACTCCAATGCAATCCAGGATCTTTAGAGCTCATTTTCTCTGTTTTTTCTCCCATGCATGAGGTGTGCAAGGTTTAATCATGGCTAAGTTGACGAAAATATAAATCTAAAATGCTTGGTAGCCAATAGCTAACTTCAAGCTAACTTCATCCTCTTCCTGTACATGCACAAAGGAAAGTGTTCTGGCAAGTCATGGCTCCAGGGCTTGGGCATGCATTACCAGCATATCTCTATTATTCTCTGGCCACTGGGCGCCCTCTAGTGGTGATAGGCTGGCATTAAATGAGTTAGATATAATCAACCAAAGTTTAGTTTCCGAACTTTTTGTGGGTAGTTTATTTTACTAATTTATTAGTATGATCATACATTGTTTAAGGTTGGCCAACAGTGGTGTGAGGCCTATCTGTAAAAGCACAAAATAAACAGAAATGAATGGGATTCGACCAAAACGTCGCGATCCTGAAAATTAACTAATGACATAATAATAATCACAATGATGTCATCTCGCAGATTACTTTAGGATCATTAGGTTCACACAAACATGTAAACTCACAGCAGAGATAAATGTGTCGCTCGTCCATCGCTGCATCAGGTCTGCAATGTTAATGAGCACTGTGCCGGGGATGCTGGGAGCGGAGATGTAGTCCCCTGACCGACCCAGGACCTACAGTATGTGAGAATGGGCATTCAAGAGATCACCTCCCTGAATATTATGTCCAGTTTAGCATGATTTAACACTTTGTCTTGCAGTGAGGCTGGAGCCAGCCTGGAATCACACACAATCGGCAAGGGAGCTGGAAAGCCATTCTCTCTGCTGCAGAGTCTATAGAGATCATTTGACTATTGTCAGTGCTTGCAATTGTATAGTTTGTGTGTCTGTGTGTTGCTGAAAAAGGGCAGATCTTATAGATGGCAAAAAAATACAGAGGAGAAGTGTTATTCAAGCCTATGGTTGCGAGTGTGTGTATGGGAGTCTATGTTTGTTACCTGCAGTCCTCCCTCCTGGCTCTGGAACACCAGTGTGATGCTCCCATAATCAGAATGTTCTCCGCACCGTAGCTGTCCCTCCTTCACCTTCCCACTGTCCACGGGGGGATAGTAGAGCGATCTGAGAGTTGAGCCATTCTCATCACCTGCAGGACACCACACCACAGTCATTTGTAAAATACATACATACATACACAAACACTCTGAGAGTGTACAAATGGAAACAAAAGGACCTGTAACGCAGGGGTCTTCAACATTTTCAGGCCAGGGACCCCTTAGTTGAGAGAGAGATGAAGCAGGGACCCCCACAACCTTTTCATAGATTCCATATAGTTTCATCATTTGATAGCACAATCATCAGTGTATTTTGGATTCATGTCAATTTGTGTTTTCAGATATTAAACCACTTGAACTGTTAATACTTAATAAAATTGACCTTTCACTCTGTACTTGGTCTGCTCTTTTTCCCCTCTACAAAACCTCTTTGCTGAAAATAGCGATCTACAAGCTCTGCGAGGCGTTGTGAGCTTGTAGATCAGCTATTTTTGGCTAAAGTTCTCAGAATATGGAGGCTAAGGTTCAAGTTGTTAATATAAAAAGGAATGGAAGATTTGGAGAACCCCCTGTAGTAACTCTGAGGACCCCCTAGGGATCCTGGACCCCTGTTGAAGACCCCTGTCGTAACGGATTTGTACATTCTCAGAGTCCCCGGAGCTCTGAGAACCACTACAATAGATTACCTACTCCCAATTAATGAGTGAGCGTCGAGAAAGATGGCTGGCTGCAGTTCCAGACTGAGTGCCATCACCCTGAGCACCCTGAGACACAGCTCCTTACAGCGCAGGAAAAATTCTGTCTGCACCTCTCGAAACCCTGACACCACACCACCCGACGGCCACTTCTACAATGGAATGGAAAGTTGATGGTTACAGTATAAATAGAATAAGCTAATCCATAGAACAGAATACATGTAGATCAAGCTTATAATTGAAACTCTAGGTTGTAAATTATTGTTAGTCAAAGCAGATAATGTCTATCACAAGAGCTGTAATTATAAAGAGACAATAAATACATCAACAGATCAAGAGTGCTCATATCTTGTATTGCAGTACAAACTTCATAGCAGTTAAAAGGTGATGATCATCATCAAAAGCAAAGTCAGAAGGTTAGCTTTATGAAATGTATTGAGCCAGAAGTTAAGAGTTCTCACTATGTCTGGGTGCAGACACGCAGTATTGAAGGCTTCCTTTAGATCCCCTGGTCGCCGTGGGTTCAGCCTGTGTAGTTAGTGTGTAGTCATTCATTGTAAATGCATTGTCTGTTACAAAGGACAAGTAGTACGTACTTTTGTTGAAGATGCTTAAAACTCTACTGGGGCTGTGTAGCTGTCTGTGTGTCTATCAGCAGGAAATGGTGCAAATATTGCTTTAGTTCCCTCTGGCTTATGGGATGTACTTGCAAGATTAACACGCACACACACACACACACACACACACACACACACACACACACATATAAACATGTAAACATCCCACAAACTGCAAGTCTTAAAGACCTTTTTTCCACACTTTTAAAGCATATCAGTGGTCATAATGAGGATATTTTAACAATGGATGCCAAAACATAAGTTAAATAATTAAAGAAATCTAATTTAAAACCTTTCAGTTTCTGATGAAACCCAGCCGTGATTCATGTTGTTGGAAAAGCTACCCCTGCTAAAGGGCAACTTCAATTCATCTGACTGCAGAAAGAACTTCTTGGAAATGTCCATAACATTGTTCACCTGGAAAAAACCCGAGAAGAAGAGGTATTAGTCCTCATCAATAAGATAACTTAATTCATAAACTTAATTCAATTGTAATGAAAGGATAAGGAACATTTATGTTATTGACTAACAAAAACATTCAATATAAAATAGGGGTGACTGGGGAAGTTACAACTGGATGGTTGCAACAGTCTCCTCCAACCAGATAAATGATAGCTAGAAACTAGTGATGACTCTCTGTGACATGGTTTTGTGTCAAGGTCAGATGTGTGTCTAGCTAGCACATGATGTTCTGTCATGAATGTGGCCATATCAAAACAATTACACATTACAACAGTATTATCAACATAAACAAGTGAAGTCAATTAGGGCAACCAGATACCTTGCAAAAACACACCACTTTTCATAAATAGTCAAAATAGATATCACTTCATATCAAATTAGCCTCTGATTTACAATACACTACAAAAAAATAAACTTTTAAATCCTTTAATCAAATTATTTGCGTATAGTTACTGCACTTTGGTAGAATAACATATTTAGTTTTTCACAAACCCGTGGAGGATCCGCTCCTCGCCACCGGGATAACACTGGCACCGAGATGACAGAGAGACCGCGCGGAACTTTGAACAGTGTAGCATACTAATACCTCGTCCTCACCCAGCGGAGAGAGAGGTTCTATTACGAGGCACACACCCGAGCCCAGCAAGCAAATCGCAAACTAGGGACCGAGTTATAGATCTAACAATGATTGATCCCAGCCCAGGTAAAGTCTATTTGTCACCTTTGCTTTGACTCACCTCTTCTTGAGAAATCCCAGTGTTTTTCAGGTAGACAAATCCCACTTCTGTGAAGGCTGCTTTTAGCTGTTCACTTAACTGAGTAAATTGATCGTCTAAAACAGTCTTTTCACTCAAGCTGTATAAACCAAAATCCACCACAGGAATCTTCATCTTGGACAAAAGGTGCAGATCACAGTCACAGACTGTGTTGCAGCCCAGCAGACCAGTATCAACAAATGCCTCTGCGACTGCGACTCTTCTGCTGCAGTGAACTTTGTTAGTTGGGTACGGTAAGCAACGGACTTGTGTTTTAGGACTTCAAAATAAAAGTAAAATAGACTACATGTCAAAAATAAAGAATCTTTTAGTGAACGGCTATGTAAAGTTTCTGGCCTAATAATAATAAAATATAGGCCTATATTTTCAATACAGTGAGACTGGGACTTAGCTGGCTGCACACAGTAACCAAATTCCCTATCATATTTTTCTCGTGTGGTTCTGAATTTTACTTTGAAGGTGCATTTCAAGCCCACCCCTCCACGCACGACGGCCCCTTCCTTCCCTCCCTCCCTCCCTCCCTCCCTCCCAGCCCACCCACACACCCACCATCACCCGTGCTGCAATGAGTGCAATCTGGGTTATCTCACTAAGAACAACTCATCTGTTGATTGGGGGAAATTGCACAACAACAACCATGTATTGGATTGTCAATGTCATAAATCTGCTTCACCCTAGATGTGATGTGAATGAAACCAGATTATTAGTAGGCTTACTTGTTTCAGGCTGCCAGCATAGAGCTTTAGGTCAACACACAGACACAGGTTCAATTTGTCTAATTATTACACCTGTGCAAGATGTTCGACCTGAAAAAAGAATGGAGTATCTCTTTCGCTGGCTGTGGCTTCATGGGGATTTATTATGTTGGAGCCTCAAGTTGTATCCTGGAGCGTTTTCCTGTGCTCATCGAAAACGCATCTAAAATATATGGGGCCTCGGCAGGTGCTCTAATCGCAGCGGCCCTCACAGTCGGAATCCCCATAGGTGAGAAACTGAGAATAAACAATTAAGAGATTTGATCATTTGAGTTAACAATGGCCCGTCTTTGCATGCAGGTAGGCCTATTTGGGATTGTGTTAAGATTTTTTTTTCTGTTCTCCTAAATTCATGTTGTGCAGTAATGACCAGAATCAGGTATGATGTAGCCAGGCCTAATCATGATATTAGCACAGGGAATTTCACTTGGTGAGACTGCTCTCTTGTAATGAATATGGCCTACACTTTTAAAATATTAACAAAATGAATGATTAAATAATAATGATTAGAATTGGGCTATATGGAGGTTGTAAAATTACTTGGGATGTAATACCATATAAGTTCTGCATTGCACTTGTTTTGTGTGTGTGTGTGTGTGTGTGTGTGTGTGTGTGTGTGTGTGTGTGTGTGTGTGTGTGTGTGTGTGTGTGTGTGTGTGTGTGTGTGTGTGTGTGTGTGTGTGTGTGTGTGTGTGTGTGTGTGTGTGTGTGTGTGTGTGTGTGTGCGCGCGCGCGCCCCACCCAGACAATAGCTAAATGTTTTGGTCTTGATGGACCCATTGTGTCTGGAATGGTGTCCAGGATGAGTGAGAAGTGGCAGCCAGGCCAATGCTCCTCAAACTATAATATTTACATGAAGGGAACACATTTAAAGAACAAATGGAACACAAAAACAGCAGACAGGTGTGAAACCTTTACCCTCAGTACCAGGCCAGATTAGGTAACCTTGTTCAAACTTTATTACATTAATCAGATTCATCGTCTGCTGGACTTTGCTCGATGCCTCACATTTCAAAGTAGGCCACTGCACCAATGGACTGCTGATTTAATACAGTACATGCCAACATTTTGAGTAGGCTATACAATGTAACAAAAATACGAATCATTTAGCATAATTATCTTGTTTTTTTCACCCCTGCAAGTGCCTGTCGGTCCGTCCGACCATCAGTCATTCAGTCAGTCTGTTGTTTTGGATACCGTCAGGCCGAAACTTTGTATGCACTCCCAGTAGGCCCAGGAAGACACTCTACTACACATTTTTCAAATCGACCTCATAAGGGCAATGGCAATCTTTTTTCTTTCTTCTATCAAACATATAATTTTCCAAATGTCTGATGTCTGTCTGAGTGAGTGTCTGTCTGTCACAGCGTTTCTCCTCGGTGGCTGGAGCAACTGATCTGAAATCGCATCACCATTAGCATTATGAACACACCTGACTGTCCCTGTTACAGATCTGTAGCCAACTAGCCATTAAACGAAACGGGTATTTCTTACATTGATGCTCCTACATATTATCATGCAAGCACCAGTTAAAGTTACTTTCCATCCCTCATATACTGTGTGCACAGTGCACACCCCATAACCCCATTTCGGAGTTCATATCTTTGAACGGGTAAGGGCTAGTTTTGATTATTGCCTTCCAGAACCTGCAGGAGGGGCGCATTTGACCAAAATGGCAAAAATGAAGATTGACCCGAGGGTTTTGGTGAAACCAGAGCCTAAAGCGATTCACTTAAACCCATAGAACGTGCCACACATGCTACAAAGGCTCTGTTTGTTACAGAAAGGTGTTTAAAAACAAACGAGGTACAAATGTACCTAGAAATGTTCTACAATGAATGTCAAACCGGGTTTTGATATTCCGTACGGGTTTCCTGTTCGAAAATAGGGGGCTAAACATCTGGCCTGGTGTAGCTAAGCCTATATTTGTAGCCCTAATTGCAACTTGTAAATGTATAGGTTTATACTGCTTTTAGAAGACATTTGTTTAAATAATAATTTAGAGATATTTTCATATTATGGATTTACTTTGTTGGGGCCACAAGTTGTATCCTGGAAGGAAATCATAGCCAATCAGAATGGAATATGAAAGAAAGAAGAAAAGATTGCATGACCTTTGGTTGCTTTACTTATGGAAAATTAATAAAGGAAAACAAAATGTATAAATTGGTGCCTCGGTAGGTGCTCTTAGCGCAGCTATCATAAAGAATAAGACATTTGGGTGTATTTGCATGCTCGTATTTGTGGCCTTTCCAATTCTGTAAATGTAATATTCAACATAATGGTAACACTCTATGAAGCCCAAATCTTTACATTATAATCTGTAGTGTTTATATTTATAACACTTTGTATTTATAGTTATAAGCAATCATAATACATTATTTAGCATTTTAAAAATGACATCTATGGTGAAGTAGGCCTATAAATCTGCTTATAAATGTATAATTACTGTTATAACCACAAGTAGTCATAACAAGAATAACAGAGATTTTATAATGGCTCATAAAGTCAAGTAAAGTATAATAATTTATAATTACTGGCTGGTAGTAACAGGCTTTTTCTTATTGTTGCTGTTGGGCAGAAACCTTATAGGCATATATCCATGTTTCAAGATTTAGCTTTTTCATAAATTGATGCCATCAGGCGCGCGGGAAGTAATAAATCTCAGGGTGGGCTGGACGGCGCGGCCGCGAAATTTTGCGTTTTTTTTGGCGGATTTGGGTGATTTCTATAGCGGTTTTGGGGGACTTTCATTGGGGTTTTGGGTGATTTTTCCCAGGAAATAACAGTTTTGCAAATAAGTCATGCTTTTTGCATACACAGCGGCAGCATAAGAAATATATTTCTCCAAGGGGGAAGGAGGGAGAGAGAGAGAGAAAGAGAGCACAGTATAAAGTCATTCTTACCTTGTTAAAACCCCCCTTTATCCGATAGCGTACGAACTGTCCATGATGTCATGCAATAATCCCTTGGTAAATGCTTTGTCGTTATCTAAATGCTTAAAATGTTTGTGTTCTTGTCCATGTAGAAGAAGTCTGTGCTGATTTGATGTGCATTGCCAAACGGGCAAGGAAGCACAAACTAGGACCACTGAGCCCAACATTCAACCTACTGCAGATTGTAAAGGAATCCATGCAGAGGATGTTGCCAGAAGACGCCCATGTCCGAGCCTCCGGGAAACTCAGTATTTCTGTTACCAGAGTGCCTGATGGAAAGAACGTTCTGGTGTCCGAGTTTGACACGAGAGAGGAACTCATCCAGGTACTGACACTGTGACAGCCAGGATATGTTGATTGAGGTGTGTGCTTTTGCAGTCTACTGCATGTTAGTGTGGGGATTTAAGGGGAGCAAATGCTAATTTCGTGCAAATTTGTCTTAAAGCGCAAAATTTTGCACAGATGTAGCCCAGGGCTTGCTCTAATGATTTAGCTAGGGCGCCCGAGCCGACGACCTTCGAGGTCGCCACAGTGGCCAAATCAAGTTGGGCTCCCATTGACTTTCTATAAAGGAGGAAAATACCCAGAAAAACATTTTTTTTCTGGGTATTTAAGTAGGATCTGAGGGGTCTAACTAGGGGTTTGTCATGATGCTGAATCCATTGCAGGCATTTGTTTTGCACAAAAAACATTCCTTGGGCCAGAAATGGCCTCAGAAAACGTATGTATGGGTGAGCATTCATGTTAGTCGGAGGCCTTAGGGTTTTTTTTTCTCGTGCTAATCAGTCTAAAAGTGCAACATTTTGCACAGATGTAGCTCAGTGCATGCTCTAATGATTTAGCTAGGGCGCCCGAGTCTGCGACATTCGGGGTCGCCACAGTGGCCAAATCAAGTTGGGCTCCCATGGTTTAGTGATGAAAAGTGATGAGACATCACTTTTCAGAGTTTTGTGGGTGTTTTCTGGAGCTGTGGTGACCCCGAAGGTCACCGACTAACATGAATGCTCATTTTCATGCATCGTTTTCTGAGGCCATTTCTAGCCCAAGGAATGTTTTTTGTGCAAAACAAATGCCTGCAATGGATTCAGCATCATAACAAACCCCTAGTTAGACCCCTCAGATCCTACTTAAATACCCAGAAAAAAAAATTTTTTCTGGGTATTTTCCTCCTGTATAGAAAGTCAATGGGAGCCCAACTTGATTTGGCCGCTGTAGCGACCCTGAAGGTCGTCGGCTCGGGCGCCCTAGCTAAAAATCATTAGAGCAAGCCCTGGGCTACATCTGTGCAAAAATTTGCGCTTTAAGACAAATTTGCACAAAATTAGCATTTGCTCCCCTTAAATCCCCACACTATGTGATACCATAGTGTTCATTGTGTATACTGTACGACTGCATAGCTCTAATATTAGCTATGGATTCTAAATGGGAATCTTGGTTTATCCCTGTGGGATGGTACGTAATCACAGCATCAACAAAAGGATAAAATAATAAGATAAGATGTTCATGATTCTGTGCAGTGAGCTGTCTAATGTTGTAATTTCCCAGGCTCTCCTATGCAGCTGTTTCATCCCAATATACTGTGGTGTGATTCCACCAACCTATCGAGGAGTTGTGAGTGGACCATTACATTGACCATAATTCTCATGGGTTGTCATTAGGGCTATAGGGCTCACCCTAGCTTAAACAACTCCAAACCTGTACCTAAACACTAACAACCTTAATGTTAACCTTAATGTTAATTAATTAATTAATCATTATACCTACATCATTCTAAATTTAAAGCAGGATTTCCGTCCTTTATATGGTGGCCATCTACTGTATATCCATATGTCGGCTAGTTTGTTCTTACTTCATATGAAGTAAGTTAGCAAAATGACCTGTACAGTGTGTGATTGTGGTCATGATTTGACAATTTGATAATTGACCTTGTTTTGCTCTGAATATAACCCAGATTTCAACAATGTCTCCCAATTCACAATCCATCTTAACTTTTTCTTCACATAACTTTCTCTTACTTAATTTCCTCTGTAGTATTTAAATTGTAAAACAGTTTTATTTTAATTTTACTTTTTTAAAGCCGTCGCCAAGTCTCAGTTATTTATAAACCACTTATAATGTGTACAGTATATATTAATTCACTGATAACAACTTTTTATATGCCTTCATCTGCACAAAACGAAGCTGTTTAACCCATTTAGGCCCGAACACATTATGACGCAATATTTTATGCTTTAAATATTGAAAAATAGCAGATATACAAGCTCACAGCGCGGCACCGAGTGCCGCGCTGCGAGCTTGTAGATCTGCTATTTTTGAAAAATCGTGAACATTTGATTTTTGACCCTATTCTATAAGTGTCTTTTGAATCTTTCTAAGATTTTTGAAAAAACCTATGTTTCTATGTCAGCAATTTGGCCAGCCATCGTCAAAGAAAAGGTCCTTTTCACTTAACTGGAGCTCAGTTAGTCTGTTCTTGAGATACTACTATGTCAGTGGTTCTTAAACCTTTTCATGTGAAGGACCCCCAAACTGATCTGTATTTGGCCACGGACCCACATTTCAAAATATCTAGTTTCAGGGACCACCCAGAAGCAAAATTTGAGTTGCAAACGTTCGCTTTGAAAATACATATATTCAAAGATTTGCACACATTTTCATGACTTTTTCAAAAATAGCAGATCTACAAGCTCGCAGCGCGGCACTCGGTGCCGCGCTGTGAGCTTGTATATCTGCTATTTTTCAATGGTTAAAGCATTCAATAATTCTAGGCCTAAATGGGTTAACTAATCTCAGACCCATCTAATGTACGTCTTTCCCAGCACTACATGGACGGTGCCATCAGCAATAACCTGCCCCACTGCCATGAGAGGAACACGCTGACCTTCTCAGCCTATGCTGGAAAGAGCGACATATGCCCACGTGACGGCACCCGCTACTTCCATGCTTTCAACTTTAATAACGTCAGCATCCAGGTCAACTCAGAAAACATGTACAGAGTCACCAGCACCTTCTTCCCACCTGAGCTTCAGGTGAGACCACTGGGCTCTTTTCCTCCTCTGATCCAAATCAAAACACAAATATCTTAAAGGTTGTTGTCTTTGCACATTTCCTACATTCCATGTCACTTTATAGAATTTTCAGCCATTTGTATTACTTTTGATATTATTATTATCATTGCGACTGTAGGTCGCAGTTTAGTATGTGAACGGTCATAGCTTGACCGTATCTCTGTCGCGCCTGACACTGTGGTTCCCCTGACACATCACAGTGATGTCAGATATACAGTTTGCCGCTCTGACATCACACTTTGACATCACTGTGATATCATGGGAACCAATCTAACATAATCCCTTTTATGCCCATAAATGGAGATCCCTGATGTCATCAATATTAAGCCCATATCTAACAGGACCTCATGGTATACTAAAAATATACAAAAAAACTGATTATACCTTTGTGTGTCTGAATCTGTTAAACTTTTGGGAGCACAAAATACTGTGTCAATGAGCATGCCTTTGTGGAACAAGCCTTGTGTCCCCAAAGACATTAGAGACGGGATTACTGAAAACTGAAGAATCAAGGGAATCAGAAAGACAAGAGATCTGTAATCAAAATGATTTAGCAGATTTCATTTTGTTGTTGTTCAGAAATTCAACTTAACATCATGCAATTTCAAAATATATACAGCTACGGAACTGGGTTAAAAAGAACAGCAACAGGTGTATGTGGGAACTGGGTTAAAAAGAACAGCAACAGGTGTGTGTGTGTGTGTGTGCGTGTGCGTGCGTGCGTGCGTGCGTGCTCTCTCTGACCAGACTTTACTACTCTTCTCCTAAAATTAAAGAGTAGCCTAGGTCAGCATTTACTGCTGGTTGCTATCTCAGGTGAGACACAGAATGGTCCCTCTGGTCAGAAGGTCAACTTAGCTCAGCTTAGTTCAGGCTAGATAAATGCACAGAGTGGAGACAATCATCCTACAGAATTTTAGCCTGTAGCCTTACAGGCCTGAACGTACTTTAGCTTGCAAAGTAACACTGCATGTGTCCAACCAGACTTTACTACTCTTCTCCTAAAATTAAAGAGTAGCCTAGGTCAGCATTTAGCAGTTGCTATCTCAGGTGAGACACAGAATGGTCCCTCTGGTCAGAAGGTCAACTTAGCTCAGCTTAGTTCAGGCTAGATAAATGCACAGAGTGGAGACAACCATCCTACAGAATTTTAGCCTGTAGCCTTACAGGCCTGAACGTACTTTAGCTTGCAAAGTAACACTGCATGTGTCCAATAATGTGACTTTAATTTGTGTCTAATATTCAAGAAAGTTAGTGTAAAGATACGTATACTTCAATGTTCAGCAGAGGGCAGCATTAAATGCACTTGTTTTGTTACAGATTATAGGTGGAATCTGCCATAGTGGCTACATGGATGCTCTTCGCTTCCTTCAAGAGAACTGTAAGCTCATCTGTATGCTAACGGGACTTTTCATTATTATATAATTAATATATGTCACATTTAAAACAGTAAGTATGACTTGGATTGTGTGAAATCCAGTTGAAAGTACCAAAGTAGTAGTTCACACATTTTTTGTCCAGAATTCAAATTGAGGAGCAAAACTATAAATTGTATATTGCTAAACTATTAACCAACATATCTACACTTTAGATCGCCATGCTTAATTCCAACTTTTCTCATGTTAAAAAATATCTACCACAGGCCTCGTCCATGTTGAGTCTCCCCTGGAGCCTAAGCCTCCCTGCTGTGAGCTGGTAGCAGGGCAGACCAGAGAGGAGCCTCCTAAAAAAGCACACTGTTGGCTGGACCATACAGATATACACAACCTCCCTGTCGGTATTAAAAAGGGTAAGAACAATTCACTGTGACCAGGAGGGTCACCCAATCCAACCCTTGATGCTGAGTGCCAAGCAGGGAGGCATTGGGTTCCAGTCTTTGGTATGACCCTGGCCGGATCGAACCCGATCTCCCAGTCTTAGGACATGGACCACTGTAACCACAAGGCCAGTGAGATGGAGAATGATAGTAGTTGATATAAAATCCTCATTAACTACAACAATGCTGGCCTCAAACCACACTATGCCAATACTTAAGTAGTCTTGCCTAGCCGATTGGAGATCTTGCCTACCAATCACCTGGAAAGATCTAAATTCAATGGTAGTGCTGGCCTTGACCAGCATAGAAAACCAACACTAACCAACCTACACCCACTGTTTTGAAAACCAATCCTGATACAATGAAGGACCGCCTGACATAGAAATCCTACATAATTTATGGACTCCATAGCGGAATTGAAACTCTCAAAAGATCAGCAAAACCTTGACTCAGAAATTATGTTAAAAGATAATAGAAAACATTTATTTACAGCGCTTTAACAGTCACACATAAATATACATCCCTCACCAACGACAGACAAGACAAGACTGCCTTGCCCTCCCCGTCTCTCAGTTCATAATTGGCTAAAGCAAAAACAATAACACATTCTTGTTAAAAAGCCAAGATCTCCTTATCTCCTGTGACCTTCCATCCTATCCTCCCTATCTCCTGACCTTATCTACAACTGGTGGTTGTTCTCAGGACTCGACTCAAACTAGCAAATGTATTCACTACTAAGCAATATAACGTAATAATATAATTTCACCTCATCACGCCCTAAAGCCTTTAAATTGGTTTGTTTTTAAATGTACAAATTGTTTTCGCCCAGTTCAAGACCCTATTGAATTTAGATGTCATAAGACGTATCGGTTGGTCGGAGATCTCCAATTGTTATGTGAGACTATTGGAGACATACGTACGTGCGAGCATTGTGCTGTGTTATGAACATGGCAAAAGACAATGATTCTTTTGTGTTTTGTGAAAGATGGTGAAAAACAACTTGTGATGCCCCAAGCCTGTCAGAATAGTTTTCTCATTAGTAGCTAGTGACAGCTTCAACAATGTTTTAATGTGGACGATGTCAGTCCCTGGACCTGGACAACTTCCTGGTGCTTTACCTGGAAAGATATGTACTGTAGTCTGTAGCTGTGAAAGAACTAAGCCGTGTCAAGAATGTTGTTTTATTGTCTAAACCTGACATATACATACACATAGTGACCATTCTCAAGTCTCATGTGGTCTGAGTTAGGGAATTTGAAGACTTACGCCATCTGCTGGTTAAAATGGTAAATGGCGCATTTATATAGCGCCTTTATCCAAGGCGCTTTTACAGAGATTGTGCATTACATTCACCCATTTACTCACACATTCATACACAGATGGCGGAGGAAACCATGCAAGGCACCAACCTGCTCACCGGGAGCAACTAGGGGTTCAGAGTCTTGCTCAAGGACTCTTCGACACTAATACTGGGGGAGCCCAGGATCGAACTGGGAACCTTTTGGGAATCCTACATTTTTAAGACGGCAACTCTACCCCTGAGTTACATCCATGTTTGATTCACCATTCATTTCTCCATAGATAAATAACTTTCCTGAAATAGACATTTTGCATACGCTTATTAAGCTAATAAGATATAAGAACAGATTATTTTGCAGAGCCATATGACGGGTGTAGATTGAACTACAGTACACAACTTTATTGCATCACTCAAACTGCTCTTAAATACAGTATTTCTATCTTTTACTGTCAAACATTTGAAACACTGGTTTCCAATATAACTGGAAAGGGAGGTGACATACTGTAAGTTGTACAACTGCGCATCCAATTCACTCTTACGTGTTCTGAATTAATTGTTACCCAATTCATTCAGCAGGTGGTCATTTGATTACTTTTGCTCACCATAAATGTGTGTTTGTGTCAGTTTTGTGTGAGGCATGCAGGGAGGGACATGAAGGAGTAACAGTGGCCTCCTACCTGCCTGTGAAGTCAATCTGGTCTCTGGGCCAGAGGTGAGACTCAGCATTAATATCATCAAGTGAGCCAATCATTATCTGATAAATCAGCCCTTGTTGCATAGGCTTCTAAAACAGTTTAATTTGCTGTGCATATTCAAGACTCAATTACCTAAAGCCTGTTGGCAGCCGGACTAACACTGGCTAGAACACTTTCTAACCACCTATATACCAAGACATCAGAGAGAGACACATACAGTACTTCCCACAGATTACACACCCAAATTGAGTTTGAAATGTGCGAACACAGCAGCAAGATTTGTGAACTGTTGCGATAAAAGAAGGCTAGATACTGGAATGCAACCACCCTAAGGACTACAAACCATTGGTTGACATCTATTTTCTTTTGGTGTACTATTTAAATCGTATTGATTAAAAAAATAAATGCCGCTATTTGTTCCAAAAGCTTTATACCCTGTGTACAGTATATGTAGAGAGACATACAGTATGTGTACAGTATATGTAGAGAGACATACAGTATAGAGTGTGACATAGCTCTGTTTACACAATACTGTGACCCCTCCAACTGTGTATACAATATGTTCCCCATTTTCAACTTTTTTTTTAATCATTTTTGACACTTGCTTTGGCAATGTAAACGTATGTTTTCTGCCAATAGGGCTCCTTTGAATTGTCAAAGCTACCACTCTAATGTCCTTCCACTTGATGTCCTGACTCCTCTCCGAAGATTGTTGCTCATCTTGGCCGGCACAATCGTCATCCAAAGCTCCTCAGCACCAATGCTTTATCAGCAGTGATTCATGTATTTACACAAAAGGCACAGACAATAACTAAACACAACTGTTAGGGCATAAGGGGAAAAACATTGTAGGGTGGTAGAGTGACTGTGTTGTCTTTGTAGACTGGTGGACTATAGGGTGGTAGGGTGACTATGTTGTATCTTGTCCGTGTAGACTGGTGGACTGGCTGCCTGCTGTATCCCAGGACATGACCTGGCTGTACCGCAGGGCTGGAGAGCTCTACAAGCAAGCCTGGATAGACGAGCCATTGCAACACAAAGGGTAAG
Organism: Nannobrachium achirus; assembly: GCF_963921795.1. Lineage (NCBI taxonomy): Eukaryota > Metazoa > Chordata > Actinopteri > Myctophiformes > Myctophidae > Nannobrachium > Nannobrachium achirus. The sequence continues at coordinate 54,656,421 of NC_137820.1, forward strand.
TAAATCAATATATCGATAAAATACAGAAACCAGTTCGAATATACCATATCCAGATTTTAGCCAGTTTCAATCTAATTGAATCAATCACAAAGGTAGATAAGAATGAATTGTTTCCATATTATGTGAATTATCTCCCCAAAATTCATCTGGGCTGAGAAATGAGAATGTAAAGACCAGGCCTGGAATTTCGTCATTTCACGGGCAAGGCTACTTGGCCTTTGGTGTTGTCCATTTTTTGAGGGCACAAAGGCCAAATGCCAGGGCAGGAAGGCCATAAAATAAAAGAAGATATTAGTCCATTGAAAGAATTTGTTGAATCTAAGGGTTAGGGTTGATAACCTAATATGCAGTGAAATAGATAAATGGCTGGATTGGTTTAAAGATGGGGAGTTAAGATTTCAGAATATCAACAAAAGACATTGGTGGGTACATGACAAGAAAGAGACACCGGTGTCTACATATTGACAAGAAAGATACAGAGGAGAAAGTCGTACCGTCCAGCTGGGGTATTAAGGCCTCAGGTCATGACATTGTTTTGAGGGGCACAAGGCCAAACTGAGGGGCACCATGGCCTTCATGGCCTCCATGAAATTCCTGCCCTGGTAAAGACAGTGTATCATGAGGTAGTGTAGGATGATGTGAATGAAAAGTCCTGGGCTTTTGAAGCAAAATGAAACATTGTTTCAACTTCGGCTTCAGTTACTAAACCTTAGATTTCAATACCAGTTTTTAATTTTTCAGCGTGGCACAGTCTACAGTAGGGGGCCATCTAAATCAGAGCAGTTTGGGGATTCTTTTGCAAGTCGTTGCAAGTTGCATCTTGAATCACTGATGTGTTCAAGGCTTGTGTAAGAATGTTCATAGAAATTGCAGAACTGTCAGTGTATCTGAAAGTTTTCAATGCACATTTTCTTCACCACATTTGTAAACCTATTTTTAGCTGAGATTTAATAAAGGAAAGTGTACTGTTGTTACATATCTTTGCTGTTCACTGGTATATTTGGATGACTTGTGAGGTTTGGATAAATTATTGCACCTCAAGCCAATTTCTGGCTGGTCCGGTGCATCTCATGAGTGAGACTGGTAAGTAAAAAGAAGGAAGGCACTGGAGCAAACTCTGACAATTAAAGCCTTTTTAATAACAGTGTGCAGCCAAATAACATGACAATGATTTGATGTCAATACCTCTTCATCAGGTCATGACCTGATGAGGATGTATTGAAAAGTTGTCGAATAAATTATGTTTTAGTGTAATAAAAAAAAACTGTTGAATTAAATGCAAGGTTTGATACCATTAATGGTTAAATGAATGTTAAATGAAGCCCAAATTCCTACTGTAGTTGCAATAGTTGTACAGGTTCTTTTACCGTCTGACAAAATTATAATGATCAAATATCATTGATAAACTGAAGATAATCATTGTTACCTAAAACTATGGGCCTTTGACTTGTTTTTTTACGCCCTTTTCCCAGCGACACCCCACTGCGCAGATGTGTCAGCCTGCCCTCACACTTGGACGTGTGTTGCCCGAGAGAAGAAACTGAGCAGGTAGAAATGCCACCCCTGACCTCAACACCCCCACCCACCTCGAGCGACATCTTCTACTTGGATACCAATACAAACCCAGATTTCCTACCACTGACACCGCCCCCGACACCTACCACCAATCCAGAGTTCGGGTGTGTTGTGGATGCAAAATGCCAAACCAGACTAATCCCAGAACCCTGAGCCTATTATCTGGCAGCTGTGAATTAATTAATATGTTAACTGTAACATTGAAAGAGTACATTACGAAAATAATGAAAGATAAGAAGAAGGAATTGCTAAATGTGCGCTATGGCTATGTACTGGAATATATATTGGATTTGTAACAGTGAAGGACTTGTGCTTTAAACATCAGATTTCTCGTTTATGAAGCAACATCACGGCGAAGTACAGAAATTTAGTTTGTCTTGATAACTTTAAATCTGCCATCATGCAAGTGAATAGTCAAACTACAATACCTATGGTTATATGGAGCCTCAAGTCATTAAGTCTCTCTGAAAACCCTAGGCTGCTATATCTGTGGTTTTCATGTCGAGGACCCCCAAAAATATGTATTTGGCCGCCGACCCCCATCTCAAAATATTTTGCTCCAGGGACCCCCCACATTTTCACTTTAAAATATACATTTTAAGATTTGCACACATTTTCTCGATTTTTCAAAATAAATTTCCTTGTTGATAGATTAATAAATATGTATTTATTAGAAGGATATATTTCGTTTTGTATGTGCAGTCTCTTGTATTTGATAGATTGATACATATATTTATCAATAAATATGCAATGTATATATATCAATCTGATAACGATATACTTCATTTATATGTGCTTGTTATTTAATTTTTTTGTGCCTTTATTGATAGTTCAATAGACTGACAGGAAAGAGAGACAAGGGGAGTGACCCACGATTCATAGACATGCTGCATAAGCAGCCTGGGTGCCCGGACCGCTACCCTAGCCGTAAAAAAACGTAAACTTCAGAATATACTGTATCTTAACTATGCATTCCCAATGCTTGTAACATTATGTACTCATGATTTTTTTTTGATAGATTTTTCATCACTTGGTGCCACGCTGTGAGCTTGAACATCTGCTATTTATGAATAGCCAACGCTAAAATAGAAAATGACACAAAATGCTTTCCTGGGGTTAATTAGTTTCATCTGTTTATTGATTTAATTCATTAATTAATATTTGACAGACAGACAATGAGCTGTTTTTACTAGAGAAATTAAAGAGCCCAGAGCTGGATTCAGATCTGTCTCTGGAAAGCGGTAGCCACCTTCCAGCTTAAGAACCCTGAGGGACAGAATTTTGGAACCACCATTCTCCAATTTTCCGGTTAAAGGCTCACTTCACCTCTGGGACAACCAGATCTTATTTTATTGTTGTTTGGGACATGATCAACACAAAAGTTATTTCTTTTGTTCAATCTGTGTTTTGAGATATTTTAGTATTTCAGCATGACTAGTGATGCATTTTGCATCATATGATGCATCATGCTGCATCATCATTCCATATATAAATAAGACTATTTGCACATGGTCAATTGTGTTATTAAATTATTTTTTGATAAGTGAATACATTATTTGTTCAAGTTTAAACTTGAAATGTGGGTCAACTTGACTTGGATCAACTTGGGGCAATTTGAACCACATACTTTAGATTAGATCAGATAGATTAAACTGCTATCTAATTTTGCCTTGCTTCCAGGACAACTTAAGTGCAAAGTTTATCTTACCCCGTTCTTCCCTACGCTTCCTATGGAGATTTTCAACATGCACTGATGTCGAACACAACAGAAACCGTGTATTGTTTGATGTATTGTAAGTCTTTGACTTTACAGGTTGAGGTTGGTGATATTTTAACAGTAGCCATGTGACTGCAGCAGTATCAGTCCCTTCAAAGGTTTAAGCTATGGACTGCTCTTTATACGTAGATCTGATAGCACTGTTTAAGTTGGAAGCAGTCCAGAGCTATGATCCGTATCATTGTTGGTATGTTAACCAAAAAAAACACAGGACTGGTCTGTGTTGATCAGAAAAAAAGTATTATAAATATGCATACTACTACTAACCAGTTTACTGATATTTATCATATATTATGAATGGATCAAAGCAGAAATTAGTTATTCATTCAGAATGTCTGGGTGCATGTGTGCGCATGCTTGTATGAAGGTGCGTGTGGATGAGGTTTCACATTAACATTCATCCATACTGTCAGTATGTGCGCGTGCACATGCATCTTACAGTAACAGTCATTCAGATCTTAATTCATGAGGAAAAACTAGTCTTAAAAATCATGGATTCATAATTGGGCTATAATGTACCACACAGAAATACATAGCATAGCATAACAGCACATTGACGATGGTTTCTGTATTTGTGATATAGCTACCTTCCCTGTGCAGTACTGGTAAAAATGTGACAAAACTGTTACTAAAGGACTAAACATCTCAATATAAACAGACATTTCACTCTGCTGTCAGGTAGATTAGACTAGACCAGTGGTTCTCAAACAAAAGTGGGGCCCCCAAATTATTTTGTGGGGGTCCCCGCACTGCGAGGCTTTGTGAGCATGTAGATCTGCTATTTTCACAATATTTATCTGTGGAACCGAGTCACATTAAATGTAATACCTACAATTCCAAGTGCTTGTCAGGGTGGGGAGTCCCCTGTTCAAATATGTTTATTTTGGGGGTCACAGCCTAAAAAGGTTTGAGAACCCCTGGACTAGACGTCTGGATGAGCTGTTATAACGTCACCGAGTTTAAATTACATATTGATGAAAAATACACAGGATAATCATTTGAAGGGAGAAAAAAAACAGATTGGTAAATCAACAGAGCAAAGGCAAGATAGGATTGCATAGCATTTGCATTCAGACTTTGTCATAATCTTGTCAGTGTTGTAGGTAAGGTTCATGTGCTGTTCTATTTAGGGACTGGTCTCTTCTACTGAGAGCCTATTGGAAAGAAGCACATGGTTGACCTTTTCGCTTGTACTGTAGTAGTACTTTCAGTGAATGAGCCATGTGACATTTGAGCATAGTAGTAAAGTTGTGCAACCATCTGGCCACACTATGGTCACTTTTTGTTTATCTTTGGATGTCCCAGACATTTAAGAAAGGCTGATATTTATTTAGTCTAGTCTTACTGTACATGCCCTTTTGATGTTTTGACAGAATTTTTGTGTGACCAACTGCAATGCCAGAGACAAGGTTTTGCGCTGGGGAAAGATGGAATATCTCCTTTGCCGGGTGTGGATTCAGAAGTGTTTACTATATGGGAGCGTTGAGTTGTATTCTTGAACTTGTCCCACATTTGGTCCAAGGTGCATCTAAGATCAGTGGAGCGTCATCAGGGTGCCTGGTGGCTGCAAGCCTAGTCACTGGGATTCCCTTAGGTATGTAGATATATTACAGCCTATAGCCTATACTGGACCCTGATTAATTGATTGATTGATTCGTTTTAGATTTATTCTGAGTTGACAAAGTTTTCCAAATGAATTCAAATGAACGAGCCAATGATCATGCTGATTATTGAATTGTCTAATTAAGCCTCAGCCATTGTGATGTCTCTTTTATTTATAGTCTGGTGGGCTTTTGTCAGTGGAGTGGAGCAGTCTTTGAAGCAGCACAGTTTTTGACCACATTGTACAAGAAACACGTTTTTATTTTATTTTATTTAAGTAAAGCATATTCTTTTTATGATAAATACTGTCTGAATACTTGTTTTGTGCATCAAGCTTAATACCTACTACCTACTAGAAGTGTCCAAATGTATTGAAGGAAAAGAAGATTGCCACTTCACAAGTATACATAATACATTTAAAGTTTTAATAAAATGACTTGCAGCAAACAGCTGATGTTCATTTCTCACATATAAAAAGACAAAATGTTCACCCTTTATATCATCCCCTCGCTACTTTTGAGACCCAACAATAAGAAGTAAATTATGTTAGTGATTCCTCATGCCCCAGTTTCCCTTCAGGGATTAACAAAGTATATCTCATCTTATCATTCAATCAAACGCTGTAATGGCAATGGAGGGTGTCATTTAAACAGACAACTAAAATGAACATTGATTGGTTTGATTGCATGAGGACAACAATATCTTCATTCACACAAGTTCATTGACACACCTATGCAGCAGTAGGAGCAAATTCCATAAGGTCATACAGAGTTCAAACCATGCAGAGCAACATGAATGAGAAAAACATCTACAACAGTATCTCTCTTGCACTGTACCTTTCCCTATATGCAAACTTCTAATAAATACTTCAATCAATCAATCAATCCTTTGAGCCTAAATGTCTTACTGTACCTTTGTGCTGTTTACATTTCGGACATTTAAAGTATTCAATCAATCAATCCTCTCATTGCTGTTCTCTTCATCTCTGTGCAGAGAAATGCATCGCTGATGTCATGTCTACAGCTATTGAAGCCAGAAGACACACACTGGGGGTTTTCCACCCTACCTTTAACCTCCTGAAGATAGCTAAGGACTTCTTGGAGGAAAACCTTCCAGAAGACGGCCACGTGCGAGCGTCTGGGAGGCTCTTTGTGTCTCTGACCAGAATGTCTAATGGGAAGAATGTTCTAGTGTCAGAGTTTGACACCCGAGAGGAACTCATCCAGGTACTGTCCTTGTATACTATGGTCTTAAATGACAATTTGAGTTATAATTGCTCAAATACTTTGTAAAGTCATCCATGGCTACTATTTCATATCAGTTCCCGTGGTAGGTGACAGGGAAGGGCAGTGACGGATCAATTCTCTCCCCAGGGCCGTGGCGCTACACCAAATGAAAGGGCCCCTTTTATTTTTATGTTTATTAAAAACGGCTCTGCACGGCGGCAGAAGCAATAACAAATAATTAATAGGCTAATAACATGCATGTCTTACCTATTTGAGAGAAAGTACAGTCTCTCGCACCCAGTGAATGAATGCGCGCGTGTTCAGCGCACCCACCGCGCATGTGGCCACCGCCAGCACGATCACCGCTGACACAGGCACTGGGCACAGCCTTTCCAACTTCAGTCTCTTCTTATACACTGCTCAAAAAAATAAAGGGAACGCATAATCATTGCAATGTAACTCCAAGTCAATCACACTTTTGGGATATCAACCTGGCCAGTTAGGAAGCAACACTGATTATGAATCAGTTTCATCTGCTGTTGTGCAAATGGAAAAGACAACAGGTGAAAATGAGGCAATTTGCAAGACAACCCCTAAAAAAGGAATGGTTTTGCAGGTGGTGGCCACAGACCATTTGCCTGTCCTCATCCTTTCTGGCAGATTTTTGGTTAGTTTTGGATTTTGCCAGTGCCCTGACCACTAGAGGTAGCATGAGGCGGTATCTGCAACCCACAGAAGTTGCTCAGGTAGTGCTGCTCATCCAGGATGGCACATCAATGCGCACTGTGGCAAGAAGGTTTGCTGTGTCTCCCAGCACAGTGTCCAGAGCATGGAGGCGATACCAGGAGACAGGCCAGTACACCAGGAGACGTGGAGGGGGCCGTAGGAGGACAACAACCCAGCCGCAGGACCGCTATCTGGTCCTTTGTGCAAGGAGGAACAGGAGGAGCACTGCCAGAGCCCTACAAAACGACCTTCAGCAGGCCACTAATGTGAATGTTTCTGCTCAAACTGTGAGAAACAGACTCCATGATGATGGTATGAGGGCCCGACGTCCACAAGTGGGGCCTGTGCTCACAGCCCAACACCGTGCAGCCCGATTGACATTTGCCAGAGAACACATGGACTGGCAGGTCTATGTTGGGTTTTTTGGGTGTTCCCTTTATTCTTTTGAGCAGTGTATATATATAATGTCATACTGTATATATAATTTCACACAGGGCACTGCAGGCTGCGGGCCGTGGGGCTTAAGCACCACTAAGTTCCATTGTCAATCCGGCAGTGGGGAAGGGGCCCACATGACCCCATCTGCTACTGCTGTAGTGCAGGGTTTGAGTGAGAGCGAGGTAGGACCTTTATGGCCAGTAAAGTGGTCACGATGACAGATGGGCTGTGCCACATGTGAACACGCCTTACTGTTCTTATCCAGGGCCGACACCATGAGCAATTCAGGCCGTTGACCTGCTACTATCTAATTATCACAGGTGATGTTTTATCTCTTACTGTCTTGCTTGAATGCTTCTATCTAATGTTTTGCCACCTTTCACAGGTTCTGATGTGCAGCTGTTTTTTCCCTGGATACAGTGGAATGGTTCCTCCCTCATACCGTGGAGTAGTGAGTTCTGTGTGTGTGTGTGTGTGTGTGTGTGTGTGTGTGTGTGTGTGTGTGTGTGTGTGTGTGTGTGTGAAACAAGGAAGGAGCCAAATACACCTTATTAAATGGGTTAATAATGGTTAAGCCCGCTATTTCTTATACAATAAAAAGCAGAAAATAGCAGATCTACAAGCTCACAATGATGTCTTGTGAGGGGGTGTTTTTGAAAGATTTTGACAACCTTGAAAGTGATTGTGCTGTGTGTCCCCCTCTCAGTGGTATATGGATGGAGCACTGAGCAACAACATGCCACTGAGTGAGCAGAGAAACACCATCACTCTGGCTCCCTTCTCCGGTGAGAGCGACATCTGTCCCAGAGAGGGAATGCTCAACTTCCTGGAGGTTAACGCGTACAATCTCAGCATCCAGATCAACACCGGCAACGTGCACAGGGTCACGACCTCTTTCTGCCCTCCAGAGCCTAAGGTCACATCAGCCTTTGGCACGGCTCTGCTTGTCCCTATTTAGCTTTAGTTTTAGATGTGTCTAATTTAGCTATTGTGAAAAAAGAATAAGGCAAGAGGAGAAATAACGTGTGTGATTGCCCACACTTCCTTGACCGTGTTGAAACATCTCGCACTGCTGGACTGAGTTAGGTTTTAGGAAAAGGAAGGTGATTATATTTTGACTTTGGAGGAAAAGGCAGGGGACAGTGGAGTGATGTGAAAACGTGAAGAGTGTACTGTAGATGATGAAAAGACAAAACTTTACATTAAGAGAGAAAAGTGGAAAGGAGCTATACGTGTGTGTGTGTGTGTGTGTGTGTGTGTGTGTGTGTGTGTGTGTGTGTGTGTGTGTGTGTGAGTGTGAGTGTGAGTGTGAGTGTGAGTGTGAGCGTGCGCGTGTGTGTGTGTGTGTGTGTGTGAGTATTCATATAGTCGATCAAAGATTGATTGTAAATATCCTACAGTGCTGGTAAATCCTTTCAAAAGTGCCATTGTTCGTTGAACATTGATGCATATTTACTTTATGTACAGTGTGTCACTCTATTTGCAAATGTGTCCACTGGATGGTGCTGAAGCTGTGCACATCGGTCTGGGTTGCCTTATTTGTACTGTGCCAGAAGTTCCAAGTGCAGTAAATTGTTCAACTTTTTAACTCAACAGAAGTTGGCTGAGATCTGTCACTATGGCTACATGGACGCCCTTCACTTCCTGAGAGAGAATGGTGAATGACTTCCTCTTCCATTTTACCAATGACTTAATTTCAATATTGAGGGTTGTTGTGGCAATCAATTCAAATTAAGGCAAGAAACTCCCCCAAAATACTGAATTAATGAATAATCCCAGTACAATAAATGTATATGAATTTGGTGCCATTGGTAGTATGGTACGAAGATGTATCACCACCAGCATGAACAGTTGCAACAGACTTACATGTATAGACACACTGACACTACGCACATATGACACCTTCATATGTGTTTCTGGCTCTACTGAGCCAATCAAACAAACTATGGGAAGATGAACCAGAACAGGGAACTGTTATGAAACCTTCTGTAAACCCAGGACTTTTATGCACAGAGCCTATAGCTCCTTGGAGATGATGGATTGAGGTACAAACTGTATGGAAGTATTAGAGTTCTCAAATTCTGACGTTTCCGGGCCAGACCGGGCTTAAAATGTATGCTAATTAGTTAGACCGGGCGAGCCTCTAGCTCAATGAAAACAATACAAATTGTAATAATACCAGTGAGAAGTGATCGGTGATCTCCTCATATGGGCTGTTCTGTACTTAATTTGTACTTCTTGGCTAATTTCAGTAACTGCAAGGGCGCCTGCGCAAATCAGTGTTGATAGGCACACATGGCAATATATATCTTTTTTGTGTATGATGTCAGACTAGAGACCTAAGGTTTCATGTGCTTTTACTTTTACTTTTCGACTCCAACGACGAGAGAAGAAGCTTGTATTTTGGCTTACGCGAAATGTCCAGGATATGGGTTGGTCAGACTTGGCCCCTGAGTTTTGGGCCGGGGTCGGAAGGGTTCCGCCTGGGACCTGAGACAGTGACCACAATCTGTGCAAGTGTGGTTGCTGTCTCGGTTCCTTGGTGGTGTTTTTGCCGGCGCCGGTTTGACGTTCAGGAAAAGTCTGTTATGTTTGGTCCCTGCTAATCTTTTGGCTAACACGTGAGGTCATGGACACATCCGGAGGAGACCCAAGTTCCGCTCGGAGCCCGACAGGCCCGTTGAGAACGCTAGTTGTGATGAACTATCAAGATTCACGACAGAAGCACAGTGTTTAGAAGACCTGGTGTATGCTGAATTGTTGATTTTCATACCTAGACCCATGTTATCTTCTAAATGAGGTGTAATCATGTCCATTACAGGGTTCCTCAGTGTCACGGCTGTGGCAGAAGCCCCTAAACCTCCATGCTGTGAGCTAGTGACTGAAGAGACACAGTCCAGACAGAAGCATCCTCAGAAACAAAAACACTGGTGGCTAGACCACACAGTGATACACAACCTCCCTGTCAGTATTAAGAAAGGTAAGACGTCACAGTGCAGGATGCAAAGTGAGTTTCTACTGTTCAGTTTCTCCCATGATACGATCAGTTGTAAGATTTTACAATAAGGAACACTGAAATGGCACTGTGTGTCACACAAATAGTAACCTATCTGATGAGTCCTACACCCTAAAATTGCATTAAAGAGATTGAGAAACATGATGTTGTTGGGTTAATATTCCATTGGAGCCTTAACAGTGATGCTTGCCCACCACGGAAATTGTAGGAACACCGAACAATTGTCAATTGTCTCTCTCAATATGGAGGTGTATTATATTGTTGTTCCACTTATTTCTCCCTCATTTCCATTTTTCTTCAAATGGAGTCGTGCACCTGATACATGCTTTATCATCCCTTGGGATGGGCCTGTTATCACAGTCGTTATGCCAGTTCCACCCATGTGTGAAGACTCTGTCATTGCTAACTCCTACAGTTGGTCTTGGGAAGGGTGTATACAACCACGTGTCTCCTCCACATTCAAACCCTTTAAATATTTCTATGAGGAAAATAGTACTCATTCTAACTTCTAAGTTTGGTATTAGGTGTTTGGGTCAATGGAAAGTCCATAGTAATACGTGTGTGTGTGTGTGTGTGTGTGTGTGTGTGTGTGTGTGTGTGTGTGTGTGTGTGTGTGTGTGTGTGTGTGTGTGTGTGTGTGTGTGTGTGTGTGTGTGTGTGTGTGTGTGTGCTTGTGCGTGTGTGTCAGTGCTGTGTGAGTCGTGTAGGAGCCATGCAGGAGGTGATCTGAAAGGTTTGCTACCAGTCAAAGTGGTGTTCTACCTGCTGCTTCCCTGTACTCTGGTACTCTGCCTATGGAGCTGGCATTTATACTGGTCAAAAGGTAAGACACACTGGGCCCTATTTTCTGTCCATGCCTTACCCCTTATCCCTAAACTTCTTTGCCTTTTTTTACTATTTTGAAAAATATTTAAAAAAAATCTGATCTACAAGCTCACAACGTATCGATGTACAGTATATTGGTAGCCTGGAATCATACGAATCTGCCAGTGCAAAAAGAAACGCAGCAATGTGTTGTTTTTCAAAATAGTAAAACAAAATTGCACCTGAAGTGAGCGGTGCAAACACGACACACGTGCATATCTCCTTGTATGGGCCGATCTGTCCGTGATGTGAGTTACTTAATGTGTATGAGCACAGATCTCCATACATGGACAGAATCTGTACTAATACATTTTGACTAATACACACAAAGTGAAATGTAGGAGCGGTTTGCACGAAGTTTAAGGATATAAGGGGTAACGCATGGGCGAAAATATAGCTCACTGAGAACAGAATGGTTCCTCTCAGTCTCAACTAACTAGAGGTGAGAGACCATAATCTATATTTATAACCGCCTGATGTCTGGTTTTGTGGCTGTACTGAAGACTGTTGACCATAGTTGGAGACTTCTACAGGCAGACATGGATGAGGCAAGCAGGCCAACAGGTGAGTACACACAGTGCACACATCACAGGTCCTGCTGCTATTTGAATAGGCACTTCAGCACACTCAGGATTACACTCCTTACATTACAATACTGATGAAGGATGAAAGGCTGAAAATGTTTTCATGTTTTACTACTGAAGAAATGTAGGTTGGTCGGTGTTATAATCTCTCAAAACACCTCTGCCCTAAATGTGTAGCATTGTTGTTAGTAGGAAAAAACACAGCAGCACCTGGGAGGAAGTGGACTAAGAAAGGGGAGGAGCCAAACCGAGTTCCTGTTTCTACAAAAAAGAGGAGGTGGTGCTACCAAAGGCAAAAACAAAGGGAAAAAACAAACAATCTTCTTTTTTCTTTCCTTTTTTTAACACAGATTGTTGAAATGCTGATAAATCATACATCTCATTCCAGCAGTCTGTCCTTCAGAGGACTCTGTATAAACAGGGGAGAAGGAGAAGAATTACACCTTTCTCCTTTGACCTATGACCACCCACCTCTAGAAATGACTTCTACATGGACACCAATTATAACCTGGAGCATCTTTCCCTGACGGCAGACCCAACACCAACCGTCCCTCTACCTTAACACGTAGCAGCACCTACCGCCACTCATCCCACTAACACGACACCTCAAACCACTTATCCCACTACCCCAACATCTAGCACTGCCTGCCATACTGCCCCAACACCTACAAACACCCGTCCCTCTGCTAAAGAGAAGAAGTGGCAGCACTTCATTGTCCAAAGCATCTGGCAGTTGAAACCACAGTGGTAAATGGAAGGCTGTAAACTACAGCTGAATGGACAGTAAATTCTCTTAAAAAGGATATGGCATTTGATATATTTGTGAATGTAGTTTGAAATAATGTGACTTAATGGTTGGTGAATAATGGTTACCATGTAACAATAAAATATAAGAAATATATAGTTTTCTCCTGACCATATGATAGGATAAGTCTGGTCTGCTGTCAATCAACACTGATGAACTACACCTGTGTGTGCATGTGTGCGTGCATGCTTTCTTCATGTATATAATGTTGTGTGGAAAATCCTCAAACTATTTGATAATAATCAGGTACCAAAAAAATTCTCTCAGTTGTCATCCTGCAAGGGCACGGTTTTACAAAGTGTATGCCCCTTGGCATCCTAGGGTGCTGTGACACAGCAGTTGCAGCAAAATAATGCAGAGAATAAGGGACAGGTCGTTTTTTAGAGGGATAGGCTACTACTGGAGACAATGTATAAACCCTGATTAAAATGCTATGACCGAATGGGTGAGCATTATTCCTAAAACCTAAGGTTATTCCTAACCTGGAAATGAGAAAATAAAATTAAAAGTTAAATTGGAATTTGGCTCCCTTAAGTGAGATTCGAACTGACAAACTAGCAGTAACATCAGACTGAGAGTCGGATGACAAACATAATACACCGTCCAGATGGGTGGCAATTAGAGGCTGTATCGACATGGGTGGCAGATATGAGCTCTGAGACTTATATTGATGTAATGCTTGTCATTCAGGATGGAAAGAAATTACACCTATCTGAGCTTTTATGTGACAATATTAGTGAGGTCACTTCCTGAACTGCTCTCCTCCCTTTGATGCTTACACTTGCAGTGAGAGATGGTATAGTGCTGATCAGACCCTCAGCGGTGAGTTTCTGCACAGCACAAAGCTGCTAGGAGCGTCACAGTAGAGGTGAAACCACAAGCCAGTAGGCTACGTTTAAATATGGATTAGTTACCCTGGACAAATGTTATACCCTAGTGCGGTTGACAGTTTTGTTGCAAGGAGTTGCATGGCAAATCATTAGTTATATCTATATATATATATATGTGTGTGTGTGTGTGTGTGTGTGTGTGTGTGTGTGTGTGTGTGTGTGTGTGTGTGTGTGTGTGTGTGTGTGTGTGTGTGTGTGTGTGTATATGTATGTGTTAGGATTAAGTTCTTGGGGGAGGACCCTCAGACCCCATTTAGGGAATCTCCCACCTACCCCCTTAAAACATAGAAATCGAAATCTTGTTGATTCTGACATTCCAATGTTGCCAATAATGGTCTAGTGGACTAATGATTGGTCTCTCAGTTTAGAGGTGCCATGTTCAAATCCCAGTCCTCCCACAGTTTTTTTTCTTGGACCTTTTCAAGGTTCAAATACAAAAGAATTACTCAAGAGCACTCAAACGTTAGTGAGAGATGGAGTAGTGGTCTAAAGATCAGACTCTCATTGCTGATGTTCCATGTACAAATCCCAGTCTTCCTACATTGCTATTTTACTTTGACATTTTCATGGGTAAAATACAAAAGAATCACTCAAAAAGCACCTGATGTTCTTTAGGTTGGAGATGGTGTAGTGGTCTAAAGATCAGTTTAAGGTGCAGGGGTTCTGTGTTCAAATCCCAGTCACCCTACTAATTGCTGCTCTATTACTTGGATCTTTCCAAGGTTAAAATACAAGATAATTACTTAAAAGAACCAAAACATATTAACAGTGAGAGATGGCCTAGTGGTCTAGTGCTTAGACTCTCAGTTAATAGGTTCCATGTTCAAATCCCACTCTACCTACAGTAGGAGTACATTGACCTTTTTATGGCTAAAATTGTCTCAATTTTTTCCAGTGCTCTCAGGGCATGTGGTTCAGATTTTTTTTTCTGTAAAAGTTCAGTTAGACAGCATTCTTTCAGATATAACCCCCCACCTTTAGCTCTCAGGAAACAGGGGGAGGGACACCCCTCCACGATGGTCCTCCGTGTACCTTGGGCATGGGACTTGAACCTGTCTGAAACCTGCCTGTAACAGGGACAACCGTCCAAGCGACCATACCATTGAGCCAAGGCACCTTTGGGCCCTCAGCAGGTATCTCCTCGTTCTTTTGAGTTTGCTCTTGTATTTTAGCCTTGAAAAGATCAAAGTTCACAAGCAATGAAGTGTAGGAGGACTGGGATTTGAACATGTGAGGTCTGTATTGTGAGTCGGATCTTTAAACCACTACACCATCTCTAGGAGCAGATATATTCTGGTGATTTTGACTAGTTCTTTTGTATTTTAACCTTGAAAAGGTACATGTAACACAGCAATGATCTGCATGAGAACCAGGATTTGAACATATACTCTGAACTGAGAGTCTGATCTTTAGACCACTAAACAATATCTCATTTAGAGCAAATGCTTTTGACTAATTATTTTGTATTTTAACCTTGAAAGAAATGTTAAAGTAACACAGCAGTGTAGGAGAAGTGAGATTTGAACCTGTAACCTCCACACTATGAGTCAAATCTTTAGACCACTACACCATCACTCATTACAGATGTGTTCTGGTGTTTTTGAGTAATGCTTTGGTATTTTAGCCTTGGAAAGGTCCAAGTAATACAGCAACATAGGAGGACTGATTTGAACCTGTACCTCAGCACCGAGAGGCAGATCTTTATACCACTAGAGTTCAGTAGACCATCTCAGTCCTCCTATATTGCTGTATTACTTGTACCTTTCCAAGGCTAAAATACCAAAACATTTCTCAAAAGCACCAGAACACATCTGTAATGAGTGATGGTGTAGTGGTCTAAAGATTTGACACATGGTGTGGAGGTTCCATGTTCAAATCTCACTTTTTCTACTTTGCTGTGTTTCTTTAACATTTCTTTCAAGGTTAAAATACTAAAGAATTATTCAAAAGCATTTGCTCTAAATGAGATATGGTCTAGTGGTCTAAAGATCAGACTCTCAATTCAGAGTTTATGTTCAAATCCTGGTTCTCATGCAGATCATTGCTGTGTTACATGTACCTTTTCAAGGTTAAAATACAAAAGAAGTAGTCAAAATCACCAGAATACACCTGCTCCTGGAGATGGTGTAGTGGTTCAAAGATCCGACTCTCAATACAGAGGTCACATGTTCAAATCCCAGTCCTCCTACACTTCATTACTTGTGAACTTTGATCTTTTCAAGGCTAAAATACAAGAGCAAACTCAAAAGAACCAGGAGATACCTGCTGAGGGCCCAAAGGTGCCTTGGCTCAATGGTATGGTCGCTTGGACGGTTGTCCCTGTTACAGGCAGGTTTCAGACAGGTTCAAGTCCCATGCCCAAGGTACACGGAGGACCATTGTGGAGGGGTGTCCCTCCCCCTGTTTCCTGAGAGCCAAAGGTGGGGGGTTATATCTGAAAGAACGCTGAACTTTTACAGAAAAAAAAATGTGACCTATATGCCTTGAGAGCACTTGAAGAAATTCAGAAAATTGAGACAATTTTAGCCTCAAAAAAGGTCAACATACTCAAGAAATAGACCGTAGGGGGGTCATGGGATTTGAACATGGCACCACTTGACTGAGAGTCCAAGCATTAGACCATTAGGCCATCTCTCTCTGAAAATATGTTCTGATGCTTTTGAGCTTTTATGTTGTATTTTACCCATGAAAATGTCAAAGTAAAATGGCAATGTAGGAGGACTGAGATTTGTGCATGGAACACCAGCAATGGGAGTTTGATCTTTAAAACACTACTCCATCTCTCACTAACTTTTCAGTGCTCTTGACTGAGTAATTATTTTGTATTTGAACTTTGAAAAGGTCCAAGTAAAACAAAAGTGTGGCAGGAGTAAGATTTGAACATGGTACCTCTGAACTAAGAGACCGCTCATCAGTCCACTAGACCATATGCAGGGTTAGCAACATTGGAATGTCAGAATCAACAAGATTTAAATTTCTATATATATTTTTTCAAGGGGGTAGGGAGGAGATTCCCTAAAGGGGATCTGAGGGTCCTCCCCCAATAACTTAATCCTAACATATATGTAACGGAGGAGATCCAAACTACCCCACCCGGCTTCAAACCCAGGTCTCCCACGTGATAGTCCAATATCTTAACCATTACTCCAAAGGGACATCACTATGGAACGAGAACAGATAATAGACTTTTGAGGCTTCAGGCTGGGGCTGCGAACCTCTCCACCAGCTCCGCCGGAACCAGGTCACGGCATTAATGTAACGGAGGTGATCCGAACCTCCCCAACCAATTTCGATCCCCGGTCTCCCACGTGAAAGTCCAATATCTTAACCATTACTCCAAAGGGACATCACTATGGAACAAGAACAGATAATAGACTTTTGAGGCTTCAAGGCTGGGGCTGCGACTCTCTCCGTTCCCCCTGTGTTTTATTGAATTTTATACTAACGATTCACCATGCAACTCCTTGCTACAAAACTGTTCTAAGGTCAACCGCACCAAAGCAGCTCTTTGCAATTGCCATAATGGTTGCATGATGTTGCAAGGCCAATCATTGGTGTTAGGGCCTGAGAGTCTGCTATTCAGCCCACTGCACAATCTCTCAATGCAGGTTTATTTTAGTCCTTCTGAGTACTTCATTTATAACTTGCATGAAACATAGTAGAGCAATGCAGGAGGACTGAGATTCAAACATGGAAACTCTTGACTGATAGTCAGATATTCAGACCACTAGGCCTACACCATCTCTCATCGCTGGTATTTCCTATTTCCATTAGACTCTCAGAGAGCACAGGTTCCATGTTCAAATCTCAGTCATCCAACATTGTTCTAGTAGTACTTTGTCATTTTCAAGGTAGAAATACAAAGGAAGTACTCAAAAGCATCTTAACAACTCTGAAGTCAGAGATGGTGTGGTGGTCTTAACATTAAACTCTCAGTGCAGAGGTTCTGTGTTCAAATCTCAGTCCTCCTACATTCTTATACTACTTTGACATTTTCAAGGCTAAAATACAAGAGAACAACTCAAAAGCACCAGGAGATACCCATTCAGGGCTGGCTCAATGGTGTGTTGCGCTTGATCGGTTGTCCCGGTTGTACACAGAGGACCATCTGGAGGGGAGTTCCTCCCCCTGTTTCCTGAGAAGTAAAGGTGTAGGGTTATATCTGAAAGAACTCTGTCCAGCTATACATTTACAGGAAGAAGTTGTAAATGGTGAAATTCAACTGACTTTTTCTTCTGGATTCCAAGAATTGACAGTCACATGAAAAGAGTCAGTTGAATTCCACCAATGGTGCTCCTTGATGGCACCTTGATGGCATGGGAGTTGAACCTGTGATCTGTCTGTAGCAGAGGCACCCGATCAAGCGCACCACACCACTGAGCCAAGGCACCTTTGGGCCCTCAACAGGTATCCCCTGGTGCTTTTGAGTTGTTCTCTTGTCAAAGTAGTATAGCAATGTAGGACTGAGATTTGAACACAGAACTTCTGCACTGAGTCTAATGTTAAGACCGCCACACCAACAGGGCATCATCTGGAAATACCCATATATGGCCTTTTATTTTATTTTATCCTTTATTAATATATCGGACCAGTTACCCATATATGGAGATCCCCGATAGCCATATATGGAGATCCATGTTGTATATGGAGATATGGGCATATTGGTTAGACTGACATGTATATATATTGGCATTTACAGATAAGGAAGTCATGATGTCAGAATGAGCCAGCCATAGCCATATTATACTGTATGGATGATGTAGAGTTGATGATGTCAGTGTTGGTCAGCTCCATATATGGAGGTCGTCCATGACATCAGGGATCTCCATAAATGGGCAGGTCAGCCTCCATATATGGGCAGGGATCTCTATATATGGGCATTGGCTGACCACCACTGAGTGAGGTGTTACGGAATTCTGACCGGAATGAGACTTTGGTAAGCACTTCATTTTTGAAATCTGACGTCTGTAGCTCAAACCGTTGCTCTTTGTCTACCTCGCTAGATGCAAGGTATAGGTGGCAACATGACCATCATTTTAATATTGGATTCTCTTCCCAATCAATTATTTATTATTAGATATTAGATCATTATTATCTAATATTTGATTCATTACAAACAGACAACTAGGGGGCAAGCCCAACTTGTTTGCGATGTTTTTTGGAAACGTTATTTATAACCATACCTAACACCATACCAAAATTCAAAAACGTATCACCAAGTGCACGATTTCGATGATTTTGGCCAAATTCCCTCAAATAGGCGAAGACGATGGCCATTGTTGATAATTGTGAAAAAAAAGAGCAATTATTAGGGATGGGCGATATTATCTGCATATAAAAAATGACTATTTCATGCTATTTCAAAATTGTATGACCTTCCCCTAAGACTCGAAAAAAAAAAATGTGCTGACCCTCCCTTGGACTAAAATTAGAAAGGCATGACCCTCCCTCTCTCTAGCCACTAAGATACCTCCAAAGATATTGAATATTTGTTAGAAATTTAAATCACAAAATGAAAGAGAATATAACAGCCTAGCATGTGTCTAAAATGACATGCCATTATAGGATGAGGCATGTATTTTATATCATTAGCTGTGAACAAATTCTACACATCTGTTTGCGGTTAAAATAAATTCACAATTTGGGGCACAGTGGTGCAGTGGTTAGCACTTCGCCTCACAGCTAGAAGGTCCAGGGTTCGATTCCCGCCGGGGGAAGCTGAGGGCGTGTTTATCCACCCGCATCATCAGCACCCACACCTTAGGTGAGGTTGGCGATAGGGCCTTTCTGTGGTGAGTTTGCATGTTCTCCCCGTGTCTCCTTGGACATAGGCCCTCACACAAAAACATGCAGTAGTCCTGGTTTCTATACTACCTCCCCCTAGCCAGCCGGGTGCTCCCCAATGTCCCCTGGCGCGGCAGGGGGAAGAGCGGAAACCAGGACTACAGATTAGGTAGTCACTGGGTGAGAAAAAATGGGTTGCAAAAACCGTGGGATAAAAAAAAAAAAAAGAATCCACAATTTGGGGCGGCAGGTAGAGCGGCCGCAGTTCGATCCCGGGCTCTCCCAGAGTTGGGGTCGATCAGGTTGCTTCCTTGCAAAGGTTTGCTGTGCCATCGGTGTACGAATGTGTGAATGTAATGCACAATCATTGTAAAGTGCCTTGGATGGTAAATATTTAGCTGGATATATTTTACTAAAATGGTAATGCCAGATCTAAAGTGTCTTTATCTAAAGCGCTTTAAAACATGCATTACCTTCACACATTCAAGGCACCAACCTGCTCATTGGGAACAGGTTTAAGAACTTGGAACGTTCCGATTCCAAGCAGCCGCTCTACTGAGCCACTGCCGCTGAAGTAGAAACAGGCTGGCTAGATTCACAACATGTTTAGGGACTTAACATGTCATGGTGATGATGTAAGATTACTTCCATTAAATACAAAAGCTCTAAAATCATAGAATATTTAGGTTAATCGTAGAATGAGGGTCTACACATAAACGACAATATATATATAAAAAAAAAACATTTTAATGAACAAACAAGTTCCAGAAACGTCCTTGTGAATGACTTTCATAAAACATTAAAAATGTGATTCAAAAACTTCAAAAGGAAAAACAATAAAATTAGCACCCGTTTGAGTTATGCAACTCTGATGAAGGGTTTCTGTAGAATCAAAGACCCATGATCACAAACAACACTCACAGACCTCAATGGCAGGTGGAAACAAAACCAGTCAAGTGTGAAAATGTATTGTTTTGGAATAAAAACAAAATAAACTTGTAGTTCGTCACTTGAATGATACCAGTCATGTCTAACAACCAAGGATTAATTATCAGCACATCCTAGGTAATATCCATACCATACCCCTCGGTCTAGCTGCGTCATGTAGTTTGTCAATATGATGTCTTTTCACAATGCATAACCCACTGACAGATCACATTATATTGGATTTTGTAACATTAATGCAGGTCACTCAAGTTATGCTGAAAATGACAAGTGTACTTTGAGGACAAATTTGCTGTACCGTTCTACTAAACATGATATTAGCAAAATATGTAATATTTTGTTTTGTTGAAAGGTAATTCAAATATAGGATATTTTTATTATTTTAAGATTGTACTGCATGTACAATGTATTATCCCACCACAGGTTCCTATTGGTCCATTCCAATCCGAGTTCCCAGAGGTAATTTCTTCCGCCACTAGAGGGCAGAAAACTGAAAATTAGTCCAATTCTGACCAGTCAAAGGCTGTTTCTACTGCCAGGGCAGTAGTCATAAGTAAAACTACTGCAACACAGTGCAGTATTTTGCAATACAGAACTAACAACAAAATAAACATTTAAAATACATGCCCTAGTCCAAAGACAAGTTATCATTGTCAAAGTCCCTGATTTCACATATTTAAAATGACTGCCACGAGGACAATCATGCATGTATTGACTAACAAAAAGGGTAGAAAAGTGCAGAACATTTTCTGCAAAATCTCTACAAGTTCCATCTATGTATGTATACCATATATAACCAACTACATCACTAATTAAAAAGGGGAAATCTACAATTTGAAGATGGCCTTCTTTC
Source organism: Nannobrachium achirus (assembly GCF_963921795.1). Lineage (NCBI taxonomy): Eukaryota > Metazoa > Chordata > Actinopteri > Myctophiformes > Myctophidae > Nannobrachium > Nannobrachium achirus. The sequence goes on from NC_137820.1 coordinate 54,677,506, forward strand.
TAAATGAGGTGCTGCCTCCTGTGAAGAGAGAGGTAACAAAAAAGCAGGTTTTCGGCAGACAACCCAAAGGCGGTTGAAGTCTTTGTATGTGCATACAGGGCTATTTGTTTTGGAGGCCAGGTTCCCCTCACACACTGGCCTCTGTGGGTGCACCAGCAATGTCTGGGATCTGGTCTGTAAAAGACTGGCTCATCCACTGTTTGTCTGGCAGATTGTCCTCTGTGGAAGGATTAGCTTGAGACGTGGTTGCCTTGTCTGAAGAACCTGGAATGACAGAAATATTGATGATACTACTACCACTGCTATTAAAGCTACTGGCAATGCTAATACTACTAGTAGCATTGCTAGTAATGCTGCTACTACTGCCGAACACACAGTACTGTATGGTATACTAGTGCTATAGTCAATCACGTGTCTGACATTCTAATGTCTAGTCGTCTTTTATGTGGTAGCAAAAACAAAACAAAAAGTACAGTAGTATGCACTATCCAGACTCAATTTCCACAATATTCCCAACAACAAATCAAACAGAAAAGATCTTTTTAAACACAATAACGATGATAATGAATCTTATAGAGCCCACCGTAAAATTATACAATAGGCTGTTTGGGTCAAGCATTTTGATTGATCGAAATGCTTGGTTTGAAAGGCTTGAAACGCAAGCATTTTGAAATCAAGATAACACCACAGCAGCCGTGCTTAATCACTGTAAATATTACTCTGTTACTGATTCAACCACAACGGAACACATTTCCATGGTAATGGAGATGTCTGGCTAATGTAATTTTGCTTTTCAAGGCTATTGGAATCTTCAGTGTGTAAGGAACTACCAAACTAGTTCACAGTACATTGTTCTGTGTCGAAACCTTTATCAACACTGTGGTATCCATAAAATAGTTTGGGGATGTTTTGCTATTGTAAAATTATTAAATCAAGAGACATAGAAACAAGTAACAGGCCAATGGCCAGTAGTGACCGTCAGGTCAGAGCTTCAAAAGTCGTTTCTTTGGCCATCGATCATGCGGTTTTTGAGGCGATGCACAGCGGTAACGTGATCCGCTTCTACAAATGCCTTCTACTGTTCTAAATGCCAAGAGTTTTCTTTTCCCAGTTTTAATGGGATAAGAGGGTTACAACATGTCTCCTTTCCGACATGTCTCCCTTCCGACACTAACCCTATCTCTAACCTCTATGAAGTGTTGCCACTCCGACAATAAGAAGTCAATGTCGGAGTGGCGACATGTCGGAATGGAGAGCGCCCCCCGGATAAAGGTATGTGTGTGTTGTGTACCTGTGTGTTCAGCATCTGAAAATATACAGTGACCATTGGTCTGAGGCTGCTCTGCCTCAGCTGCTCCCGGGACGTAGGCTCCTCCGTAGGCGTCCTCGTACCCGGGGTCGTACTGCTCCTCCTTAATCGCCATCCTCTTGGCATCCTCTGTTGGAGGTCACAAAAAACAAGTAGGGAATTATATGACTCAAAAATCAAAAAAGAAAAATGTACCGTTTCTTAGGGCAGTTTCTGAAAAGTATTATGGTATTATATATAATATTTGTTGTTACTAAACCATTCGTTATAGTGTGTGTGTGTGTGTGTGTGTGTGTGTGTGTGTGTTTTGTCACACACGCAAGTCATGAATCCAGGTTGAACAAAACCGCTTTTTTTTTAATAGTCAAACTTACAAGGGATTTTACAGAACATACTACACAAACTATTAGGGTTAAGGGCTGTCCATACTGTCTCCGACCACCAAACTTTTCAGAGAGTTCAGACTTTCAGATGTGCAGCTTTCTGAACTCTAATTCGGGGTAATGCTTTTCAGAAGTTAGGAGTGACGTCATTTTGTAGTTGAACCGGACCCTTCCGACGAAAGGTTTGGTGGTCGGAGACAGTATGGACAGGCCTTTGGGGTCCCAGACTCTGTTATATAAGGACCTGATTCCAAATGTCTTTCTGTCACAGACAGTAAGCAATAAAAGCAACACTGGTTCTGATCATTTATTGTCAATGTCATCTTGTCATTCCACCCAATAAATAGAAAAGTAGTGATCATTTTATAAATGAAACTTAATTAAAACAGTCTCGAAAACGTAATCTTGTAATCTATATCAATAGAAATGAATGGTCCTTATCCCTAAATACTGTGTATTCTATTAAATATATATTAGTATTTATTACACAGCAGCATCCATTTTGTTCTAGACATTACATAGTAGAGCCTTTTGCAGCTTACCCTTGGCCAGTCCCAGGTCGAAGGAGTAGTCGACTTCTTCAACTTCCTTCGCTCTCTGTATTCCCTTCAGGTGGTCTCTGAGCTCCCTCAGTTTGATGTAGAAGTGCACCTTGTCCTGGGCACGGGGGAACTGAGCGCAGCGGGCACTGGAGGATGGCATCAGATACAGAGCCTGTGTTGGGAAGATGGTGGCAGATACATCATCAATAACGTAAGCGGCACAATAATATTGTGCATAATAAAGATAAAATTCTATCCATCTTAGATCCATCTATGATATGACAAATATGTAAAACTGTTATGAAGTTGTACTTACCACATCACAGTCAGGGATCTTGAGCGGCTGCAATCCGAACTGAAGAGTCTTTGGCTTTTTACCAAACATCTCTCTGCAGAACATTTCATAGATGCCTGTAGGGAAAATGCATAATTTAAATTCTCACACGAAACATAAAAATACCCTTTTTTTTTTAATGTTTATTATGATTGATAATTACTTACATTTTCCATTGAAAACTGCTATGAGAGGCTTGTATTTCTTCAACTTCTCTGCAAGTATTGCGCCACCTTCACGTAATTCTTTACTGTAATGAGAAAGAAAAGTTGATTAAATATTACAATAAAAGACATACCACACAGATTGTAGTCTACAGGTCTGTCTCTAAAGCCCAAACCACACCAACGATTCGCCTTGCAACGACTTGCAACCATTATCCCCAATGGCAGTTGCATGGAGTTACATTGGTGTGGATGGCCATAAAACTGTTTTGTTGCAAGGAGTTGCATGACGAATCATTGGTGTTGTCCACATTAGGGAAATGTGGACATTATCTCACTCATTTCAGTGTCTATAAATTATTACTACTATTGCAGAGGGTAGAAAAACATCACCATACTGTCATTAACACTTGCAGGTGCATTGGTATGCATGACTGCATGTTTTTGTCATTGCATGTCATTTGTTTTCTGTTAACCTGTGCAAATGAATCATCGTTAACCTTCACAAGCAGTTACGGCTAATCTCTTGAGAAAGTGAAATATAATACTGCCTTTGTCTATGGGTAATGACCAATGTGGACAAAAGGAAAAGAGGCGTTTGCTTTGCTGTCATGACCTTAGGTGTAATATGTGTATATTTCCCTGTTGTGAATTGTCTTTCTTCCCTCATTGGTGTGTGCGAGTGGCTGATTGAGACTACCAGATGGTGTGAATGGTGACTGAGTGGAGTCTGAATGTGACTCTCTACTAGGTGTAGCCTGCTGGCGACTGGCTCCTGTGACCAGAGACTATAAAGATCATGTCTCCATTACCTCTGATGTCTTCATCCTAGCAACAGCACTTTGTTTTAGAATTAGATAATGCAATGCTTTAGGTGCATAAGGGTGGGTGACCTCTCTTTTTGTTATTAGGGTTTCTTTTTATATATATATATATATATTGGGTTAGATGTTTTTTGTTTACTTTAATGTTCATATTTCTATCTTAAATGTAAAATAAATTAATGACGTGTGGGATTTTATACCTGTGTGGCCTGGCTGTTTGTGGACTGGGAAGGTGCGTTGCAATGCATTGTGAGCTTGTAGATCTGCTATTTTCACCAAAGACATTTGGTATAGATGGAAATACTAGAGGATCTAGTGTAGAATCCTGGGGGATAATTTAAGTACTTTCATGTCACATTCTTTTTCTTATGTGTACCTACGTTGAGAGGTCTTTGCTCCCTGGAGTAGCCCTGGCCACCATGTTGGTGAAGCCGATCTTGTACTTTCCAGGCAGGATGGTGTCACTTGTATGGTTGAGCAGCTCATCAGTGAAACCAGACAAGAACAGACACTTCCCTGAAACACAAATAAGACTGTCATTAGCTTCACGTAGGGGTGGGCGATATGGGATAAATACGATATCACAATATTTTCCCAAGCTGTATCACGATACACGATTTCATCACGATTCTTTTGTTGGGTGTTGGGTTTTTTATGGTTATTTTTTCAAGTTACAGTACAACCACCTACAAGGTAACAAAAACTAAATGAAAAAAGGAGTAACAGACCATTTAGACCAGTGGTCCTCAAAGTGGGGTCCAGGGATTCTCTGGGTTCCTTTTAGAAGTTCTAAATTGATCCTTACAAGTATGTAACTCTGACAGTGTACAAATGAAACCAAATGGACCCGTTTTATTTGTATACTGTCAGAGTTAAGGGGAGACCTTGACGTTTTAAAGTTTGAGAACTACTGATTTAGACAAAAATGCAGGTTTAAAAGAATTCTGCAATGAATCTCTGTATTAACAATTCAACAGGATTTTGTATAAGGCTCCCTCATTGTATCACGATACATACACTATCTCTGAAAAGGCATATCGTGGAGACATTGTATCGTCTCAACGATATTTATCACCATATCGCCCACCCCTAGCTTCACGTTTAATTAAGGGATTGAATGTAGGCATCTCAGAAGTAATGTTGGAGTGCCCCTTGGGCAGATCTTTATGGGGTCCGCTCATTGTTCCGCCGGTCCGTTGTTCAGAGTAGCGTCGGCAGGTTTGTTACTCGTCACGGTTACCGAGGTTAGGTTTAAGGTTAGGGTTAGTTTTAGTGTTGGCATATCTTTATGCCCATATATGGTGTTCCATGTTGGAGTGCACGTTGAGCAGATCTTTATGCCCATACATGGTGTTCCATGTCCAGGCCAGTATGTGATGTTTAGTATCTGCGACATTGTTTACCATCAGTGATGTCAGCATGCAGACAGACGGTTACCATGGAGGCGACACCAACATATTGACCAATTCAATCTGGAACTTGGTTATTGAACATTGAGATCAATTGTCCATACCAAGGTTCCCATACATTTCCCATTTTAATTAACTTAATTAACATGGACTTCATATAACATCACAATCTTTAAAATTCTAACTAAAACCTTTCATGGGATATGACGACAATTTGTGAAATGTAACTTACAGAAATGATTTCCATGACCTGGGAACCAGCTTCCAATATAAGCTGCCATCAAACCAGGGTTGATGCCAATCTGAAAAATAGAAACGTTTTATGAAAACCTCTACTTAAGGTAGAGAACTGTTCCACTCAGACAGTTTACAGACATCTACACATGAAACTTCAATGTCATGGCTTTAGAATAACTAGCTACCCATCCCAAACCATTCACTTGACTTACAATGACATAGTCCAGGTTGTATTCTAGGAGATCTGGGAGAGTTTTAGTCATCACTTCCTCCTCTGTCATCCCTTTGAAACGATCAAATTTCCTCCTGACCTTCTTGAAAGTCTCATCGATCTTCTGCTGGCTGCCATCTGCCTCACCCTCCTTAGCTTTCTTGGACTTGGGGCCTGGTTTGGCCTTGGGTGCATTGGGGTCCTTAGGCGGTTTTGGTTCTTTTGGAGCCTTGGGAGGCTTTGGGGCCTTTGGAGGCTTTGGAGCCTTGGGAATTTTCGGAGGTTTGGGTTCCTTGGGCTGTGCTTGTCTGCCTCTCTTTTTGGCTGGGGCTGGAGGAGTCAGAAAGAAAGTAAATATTGGTGTTGTCGAAGTAAATACCTCCCCTCCTCCTCCTCCAACCACAATGCTTTCAGTTGGTACAGAGTCTCTCACAGAGATTCTGATCACTCCCACCTGCAACAAGGTTTTCTATTGAAGTTTGTCCGATTCCATTCCACAAAAACCAAAATCATAAGTTAATCTGTCAGTCTGTTTGTCTATGTGCATTTTTTATGCACTATTTGCATAATATGTTGAGCACATAATAATATATGCCTTACTTTTATATTAAATTATTGTGATGACCATAGTACAATAAAACACCCCATGACACAGAGAACATAAATCCATTGAATTACACTAGTACATACAGTTTTGCTTTTAAACCAGAGCATCTTTGATGTTCTGCATTATACTCATGGATACTTTATACATAACACCACACACAGCACCAATATTGATCTCATAAACAAAGCATCTATCCAAAAAGGATTACAGTACGTTTTGTGAGGTCTGCAGGCTCCTGCTGAACCATCATGGCCTCTGGATTGGCCGCCATGTTTGGCACAGCCCGCTCTTCTGCCTGTCCCACAGCCACTGGGTACTGAGGCTGCTTCTCTGCCGCCTGTCTCGCTGGGTACTGAGGCGGATTCTCTGCTGCGTGGCCCACCGGGTAGTGAGGCTGCTTCTGTAGAACCTGGCCCCCTGGGTAGTGAGACTGCTGTAGGGGGTTAAAGCCTGAATACTGGGCCTGGAGAGCCTGTAGCTGCTGGGCTGACTGGATCCTATCCAGGAGGGAGAGTAGGAAGAAAAATATATAATACAGAGGAGAGTCCAAGCATTAATACTAACTACACATGCAGGATGAAACTGAAGTGGGACCTGCTGGAAAGGAAGCCAAGTAAACATATCTCCCTCTCACACGCGTCTATCAAAACAGCATCCCGGATTCGACAATGGAAGCTTGTGATTGGCTGAACCAGAGGTAGGGAGCGCTGCGTTGTATTCGCCTGGACCGTGCGGAGGTGCCGAGAGCTCACTATTCTCTGGCCACTGGGCACCCTCTAGTGGTGATAGGCTGGCATTAAATGAGTTAAGAACCATTATCATAGTTATAATAGGCCTACATTTTTACAGTAGTTTAGGCATTTTGGTTTGATAATGTTGTGGGCAAACAATTTGTCCTTGTTTGTTATTTGACTATTTTTACTTTAATTATTAATAAAGACACTTCATAGTGAATTATATATAGCCTATGTCGTGATTGTTGTTATAGCTAGATCAGATTGTGTTTATAATATAACGCCGGCGCGCCTCCGTCATCTCCACCGAAAACAAGCGCTCCCCCATTGTTCCATTTTTGGATCCAGGATGCTGTTTTGATTCACGCCTCTCACACACACTAGGGCTGTCACGATTATGACATTTTACATGACGATTAATTGTCAATCAAATAATTGCGATTAACGATGTAATTGTGTTTCTGTCATTGACAATTACATTCCTGTTTGGCTTGTAGGCTTTGAAGTTGCACACGGCAGATATGACACATAACCTAAATATACAAAGAAATTACTTGCATATTTGACAACTTTATACTTGAAAAAGAACCTTGATAGTGGAAATAGCCGATCTACAAGCTAGCGAGCGTGTAGATCAGCCATTTCCACAATTTTTAAAATGTTTGAAAATATGAACATTTTTCAACATGTAAACGATTATGACAAAGTAATTGCGATTATGGCAAATAATGGCGATTAGACGATTATGTAATAATTGTGACAGCCCCCCCCCCACACACACACACACACAGATTTTCATACAAAGTCGAATTACAAATGTGGTTGATGTGCCCCCTAACAGGATACATTTGTCCCACTTTTTTTTTTACTACAAATAACATTTATAGTGTAGCATAAGCTGTTAATAAAGGTAAAAGAATAGACAGATCAATTGATGTAACAATGCATGTATTTTGTTTTCCAGTTATTACTCACACTACAATTTCATTAATTCATTGTATATTTTCTTTCCGTTTGGTTTGACTGAAAAGGGCATCATGATCAAAATCAATTAAGCGATCCTTCAGATTTGTGACAATAGAAGGCAGCAACCATCCACCATCTAAATTAATTACATCAACCTGATCCACAGTTGAACAACATGGTGAGTAGAAATACCACACAGCATCAGCATTAATAGACTCATGGATCACATAACATTCAATCTGATACCACATTCCTCTTTGCTCTGCTGGTGTTAACAGACAATTAAGTAGCCCAACCCCAAACACTCCCTCCAGTAAACAAGAATTCAAGCCCCCCCCTAGGCAGCAGCAGAAGCATGCAGCACAATCAAGATGATTATGCTGTAAAAACAATGGTGGGAAGAAAAAACAAAATAAAAAACGTTACATGGACGATTGTTCGCACATGCTTTCATTTCATTTTCACACTCGGCCATTCAAGAGGAGCTTTGCAATTAATCTGTGTCCTTTAAGCCACATTGGGATGGGGAAGGGGACTCACCACTGTTGAAGGTATTCCGAGGGGTAGGGCACTGATCCATACAGCTTTTCTTCCATCTTAAGGGTGGTTTGACTTTGTCAAATAGATTGATATTCATGTTGAGGATACATAATCGGGTGATACACCATTTGGGCATTTACATACATGTATGCATATTATCTGGCAGTGTATGAAAGTGAATGCATGTGCCAGCAGACAAACTGATAAAACTCAAAAGAAATTGAACCAAATGAAAAGTAAAGGAATTCGATGACAGATGGTACAGAATAACAATTCTACGGTTATATAAGTTTGAACATTATTAACCTCAGTTATCAAATGCTTTGGATTGCACCCAAAGCTCTGATTAACAAGTGCAACTTGCTCAAATTTGAATAATTATTCCTTTCACGGCTATTTTATTAAGTCTAACCTCGATATTACATTGCAGACCTGATATTTTTAACACTAGTCATAGTTGTTGCCTGGAAATAGAAATTTCTGTCATATTTAATTAACGGATTGTTTAAATTAGATTGATAGTATGAATTAGCTGAGTGGCTAAGCATTAGCTCGTGTATTGTGTATGGGGTACTTTTATGGCCTTGTTTACTCAAACAAGCCATTACTTCCCCTTCTCTCATCTAAAAAAGTCCTTCAATATGAAGTATATTCAATTTTATCGTTGTATTCGTCTATTCTATTTCTGACAGCTGACGTCCGAGGTGAATCTTATATATATATCGAAGAGTAACGCTTATTTCAAAGCAGTCCCATGATAGACCCGGAGGCTGGGGTTCTATATATGGGGCTAATTCAGAGAGGGGCCTTAAAATGCATGTTGTGTCGACAGAAGGAAATTTATGCGTAATAGTTAAAGATGTCGTTTTAAGGCCTCACGTTTAAAACAACAAAGCCCTCTTTAAGTTGTACGTGCCTTATTTATTTGTCTCATTTCACCAATCAAGGAAAATAAGGTAACCTAAGCGAGTAATTGTAGACACCGGCAGCTAGCTAGCCAACCGCGCTAACATTAGCTTATTTAGCAGATCTGAATCATTGCGGTTTACTAAGATTCCTTTATCGCTACAGAGTACAGATAAACGAGCGTTCAAAAAGAAAGTACACATACCCGTTACAGTTGTGGCTATATTCGCGTCTCCTGCACTGAAAATGGGTATATTTTCATTGATTCCTCGCTTCAAATTCAGATGTTTTCAGAAGCGCTGCCGACAACCAGCAACAAAGAAGACATGACAGACAGCACGTCACGCAACGTCAACTTTGACACCGGGAGATACCAAGTGAGAGATTCAAAGGGATCAACTTTCTTCTTTATTCGTTATGATGGAGAAAGCCCACACTAAATGACCCAGTTCAAAACTTAGAAATTAGAGTCTCTAACATAATATATATGTGGATATATTACAACATAGACTAAACTCTGAGACAGAAATAGAAAGCAGAAACCCCTAATCTTCCAGTGGTATGTTCTGTATTATAGACTTTTAAACTCTGTGAGGTTGTTTCTCATTGGCTCTTGAGAAGCGTCACGTTGTGATGTTTTTAGACGCAGTCGTGGCAACAGATTCGTCTTTTTATAACCTTATTTGTAGTATATTTGACTTGGTGCTCGTTGTAGCTATTTATTAAAATTACGCCATTAACAATGTCATAACGCAAAGCAAAGATAATTGTGCTAAATGTTGATGTGTGTGCACTTTATTATATACTTTATTTTAGGTATATTTTAAAATAAATGTATTTTATATTTACTCCTACAACAGGTGTTGTATCATTTTCTCACTCCCCGTCAGAATCTAACTCCCCACAATAAAGCGAACAGGGGATGTTGTTTTCAGTACGGCCAGCAGCTGGCGCCAGATAGTAAGGTTAGGGTTTAGGGTTAGCATTCACATTCACCCCTGACCTGGTGCTAGTTATGTACATTCAATAAGTAAATACAACATAATTACATAAAAAAAAAAAACAATAATAAATAGCTAAAAATAATAAACAGAGCATCAAACACCAGGACATATGCCACAATGGTCCCATAGTGCCATTAATTGCTTGTTCATTAAGTTAATCATGAATTATTGTTGCATTTCTTTGTCCTATATTGTGATATGGTGGTGGGACACTCATTTAATTGTTCTGTGAATACCATTTTTAATTCTGTGTAACTGTAACATTTCACCCAAAACAAAGTCAAGACAAAGCTTACAATGACCGAACAGTAAAGAGCAAAACTTGTCTTGTCTTGTCTTGTGTACTTCTAGTTGTAGTTGTGTTGGCTACTCATTTCCAGTTGAACACACCAGGGGGAGCCAACTTCCAGGTAAATAGTGATCATCCAACACATTCCTCTTAACATAGCCCTGAATGTGTCAATGTGGTTTTGTGTGAACAGATTAAGTAGAATAGATATCCTCTAGTCTAGATGTTACATGTTGCCTTTGCTAATGACTGCTCAAGTACATTTTTGGTTTATTAAACCTCCACTGAGAGTCTGTCACTATTTCAAGTATAGCGCAGAGGGAAGATGTTATGGGATCCAGGGAGATATGGGTTGGGAATCGATGGAGATCAGGCAAAAGGGAGAAGTGATTCGATTGTGGAACCGCCTCATTAATAAGTCAGAGGGTAGAAAAGGTGTTCAACTGGGATAAGGCACACCAATGGGCCATGGACTAAGGAAGTATTTTCTATTCTCGCAGAGGCAGATCTGGCTTATATTTTTCTATAGAGTTAAGTACAATAAAATGTAATTACTTTTCAACATCTTTCAGGTCACATATATTGCATATCCTATTCTCTTCTGGCACAGCTGAGAACCGCCCCACCTCAATAGCAAGAGGTAGGATACCAGGCAAATCTTAGCTGAGCAGTGAGCACACAATGACCGCTAGTTTCTCGTTAAAAGGGATTTTACATATGGGCTCAGTACCAAAACAATGCTTAATCTGGAAGTTGTGGCTTAGCCCATATGTCGTTTGACCATTTCTCTTTGTAATTACAAAATATTTTTTGTTTCAACAGGTTAATGTTACAACAAAGCATATATTGTGTATTTACTATAACACATTTTTACAGAATAAAATCAATCAACCATTTAAGCCCTATTTTATACTAGCGAAAATAGTTGATCTACAAAATAGCGACACCAGGTTGAAAATGGTTAAAGGGCCACATCACCTCTGGGACAACCCTATCTTATTTTATTGTTGTTTGGGACACGATCAACACAATCCTGAGTTATTTTTGGTGTTCAATCTGTGTTTTTAGATATTTTAGTATTTCAGCATGACTAGTGATGCATTTTGCATCATCAGTGATGCGTTTTGCAAACGCATCACTAGTACATGCTGAAATACTAAAATATCTAAAAAAAAACAGATTGAACACAAATAATAACTAAATAAAGGATTGTGTTGATCGTGTCCCAAAAATAAAATAAGATCGGTTGTCCCAGAGGTGAAGTGGCCCTTTAATTTAGCATCCCCGCAGGGCCGGAACACAGTGGCATCCATCATTCCTTTTTTTTTTTTTAAATCATTTTTATGAACTGGATTGTACTCTTGGTTTCTAAAATGCTATTGTAAAATGAAAGCTCCATACAGTAGCATAGCCTCTGTTGCCATTCCCCTGACTACCGCCACAAGCACATGGCCGTTAAACTGTCTACATGTTCACACAGAGCTGGACTGCCTGCCCTGGCTATCATTAGGGGTATTACATTATAAAGAGTCTTACAGCAGCCAGGCTAATAGGCTATAGCATTGTTATGGCTCGGACTACATATTGTCACATGACCCTCGCTGACCACCAAGCTGATCGTAATCACATTTACCCGAGTAGCTACCATGGTTACCATAAGTCACTCAAGCCTGGCTTACATGCTAGGGCCAAAATCTGCCTAGACCAGGGGTTTTCAAAGTGGGTGACAGGGCACCCTGGGGTGCCGTGACGGCAGTCCAGGGGTGCCGCGAGATAATTTGATAATATTTGGAATTTACTTGAAAAGAAATATTTAGTATAATTTTAAACTTGAAGTACAAAGTTATTTTCAGTCAGTTTTAACCAAAATGGCTATTATCTCTACGTTTTCCTCAATATAATGACTAAAATATCGTCACTGTCGGGCAGAAATCTCGTATTTCCAAGTTTAAAATGTGTACGTCTTTTGGTAAAGCGAAGCCATGCTTCATCATACAAGACCGTCGCACAAAACTAGTGAAAACAGCCGATCTACAAGCACACAACGCCTCGCGATGTGAGGCGTTGTGTGCTTGTAGATCTGCAGTTTTCACTAGTTTAGTACATTTTTTTAGATGATAAATACAAAACAAACGGTTTTGGACATACAAGGTTTCCACCTGTCAACGACGATATGCTATAAATATAAGGAGCTGGGAGTGAAAATTATAATGTAGGGGTGCCTCGGATTAAAAAAATATTTATGGCGTGCCCTGAGACAAAAAGGTTTGTGAACCCCTGGCCTAGACAGTGAAGAAATAAAAGTCTCATGATTAGGAAAATGAAAGAAATGTGTATTCCACACAGATGACAGAGAGACACCAAAGAGCGAGTATACTGTTAAACAGATCATCATGGCTTCTTTAATATTAAGAGCGTACAGCAGGACATTCAATATGAGTTGAAATGATATTGCTTCAAAAGCCTACAGTACTGAGAGTGTGTTAATCACTCGTCTTCTGTTAGCCACAACGTTGTTATACTTATAAATCCCTCTCTATGGGAACCTGAGACTTTTCAATCATAGATTCTACATTCAGATCCATTCACAATGGAAACAAACTACAACTAAATGCTGTACACACAATCCACAATGGAGCATACACCTGACAAGCACCGGGTAATAGTCACCTTCATATCAGATAATAGACCAAATCATCATGATGTCACCACAACAAAAAACATATTTCCGGGTAGATAAGGCCGGCAGTATTAATCGTACACCTTATTCTTGGAAAAACAGTACACTTATGATATTGTCACTATTAGAAACATATTATTTTGTTTTAAATATCCACAGGTTGACAAACTAAACGTTGCTAATGTACTAGATACTTATTATTTATCTTGTATTGTGTTGATAGATATCCATAGACATTCCACTCTGAGATACCACTTTACCTACTGTATATATTTACAAACATTCTGATTTGGTCTATAGTCAAGGCCAATGGATAGGCCTAGACAAGAAACAGGGGACATACTTATTTAGTGTATGACATGCAGTAGGACAGTACAGTAGATTCAAGCCTGGTATAATGTGCTTTAGGCTTACATATTAAGGAGCGCCATTGTACAAGTGCATTAGCTGCAGAGCCATATTGTGCGCGGATGCAGGGCTTGGTAAACAGGCAGCCATGTTTGCTCTGTTAAAACAGTTTCTTTTGCATTCTGGCTGCTATTTAGGTGCTCAATGGAAATGTCTTGACTTGGGTTTAATGGAATGTATCAAATCTTTTTTTGGTCAACTAAACTAAACCATTTAAATCCACATGGGAAATTCACAAACACATTAAACTGATACCGATGTAGCCTAAACATAGTACGATTCTCAGTAATGTAATCCAGTAATCCATTTGTAACTCAGAGTGCATAAATGTAACATTTGTACGCTCTAGGAGTTAAAATAACACACAGCTACACATAAATAAGTTGTTCTGTGGTGTGTTATAACACAGAACTCTTGTTAAACAATGTATGTGTATCTGAAATGCCCGTTGGCCAACTCCAGCATTCACTGGCTCTAGACGGGTTTAGGACGCATAGCTAGCTGCACATCATATAATTTAATATAATATAATTTAATATAATATATATAGAATATAACAGAAATAGTATGTATGACAGGGGTATATACTATATAGGTGTGTATCTGTGGGGTAGCTAGGAAGTAACAATAAAATGTAAAGGGGTAAATAACAGATATTAGTGAAGGACACTAATGTATGTCTGTGGGGTATGTGCATACAGTGTGTCAGTGGGGTCAGAGGTCTACTTGAACTGCTTGGAGGCTGCAGGGATCTTGATGTCCTGGCCTCTCTCCAGCCTCTTCTCACACTCAATCAAGTAGTTGACGCCATCAACCACTGTCTGCACCAGCTGGACCTGAGGACACACACACACACACACGCAAGCACACACATACATGCACGCGCACACACACAGATGGGTCAATTAAATATGAAACTATGATTTGCAGGTAGTTGAGAAGAAAAGGAGTACCACCGTGCCTCAGCCAAACAACAGCAGAGATGAAGAAGAGGATGTAGTTTACATCGAAACGTCACCTGAGTTAAGAGGCTTAAATGCCAGAGTGTCTTCTTCTCCAATTATTTGCAGGTGTCTGCATTTTCTATGAACAACCTTTACACACTTTATGTTGGCATGCACACACACACACACACACACACACACACACACACACACACACACACACACACACACACACACACACACACACACACACACACACACACACACACACACACACACACACACAGGTTTTCTTGGCACTAGCCTATTTTCTTGACTGATTACCCTGTTGTTGGCGGACTGGAGTTCATGCTGCTTACACCAATCTCACCCTCTGGATTAAAGTGTCTGCTAAATGCCTAAATCTGTCCCTCAAATAGTGCCTAAACCCAGATGGTTTTATAGAACACTCATTTCTTGAGGCAAAACAGTGTTTTGTCTACTCCAGCCCTCTTTAGAGCCTGTTGACCTTAGCCTGTCCTTGAGAACTGTCCAACAGACTGGCTAATAATGAAACACATACAAAACACATTTAGACAGGAACCTAAATGGAGATTGTGACATTTAGGAAAGAAAGTAGCAATTTACTCTTAATTAGCATGTTTAATAGCACAGAATTGAAACCAGTGGTCGAGAGTAGTACAGAGTACCCAAGTATATTTTCTCAAGTGCTGTACTTCAGTACAATTCTGAAATACTCCTGTACTTTACTTGATTATTTTCATTTACCGATGTTATACTTTTGCTCCACTACATCTACGAGGCAAATATTGTACTTATTACTCCACGACAATTATTTGACTGCACCAGTTACATGTTACTTTGCAAATTTAGATTAATCAAATATTAACCAATCTATTAATTATTATACGGTAGGTAAAAGTGATGAGTTTATATATTTACCTTTGACAGCTGAAAGTAATTTAACAAACCAGGTCTGTATAACCACTGGCTCTTGAAGCTGAAAGTAGGATTTTACAGTGTAGTAGAACACATTGTGATCCCAGAGATACAAATCGTGTCAAATAATGGTCCTGATGTAAATGAGGTCTTCTCTACATACTGTACATATTACGTAGGCTGTTATAACACCAAGGAAGGGCGGTGGGGAACATTGATCAATGCTCCTACTCTCCAGTGGCTCATCAGACAAGTGAACCAACTCTATTCTTCCACAAAATGTCACAACAATTTGAACCACGCGCTGCCGTAGGATGGAGCACAACACAACAGTACGATGAGCACTGATGAGCAACACTCTCCATGCCTGCAACCCAACACTGAAAGACCCCTGTCCATGTAATTATTACATCATGGATTTTACACAGAAACAGCACAAGCACACACATGCATCCACAAGAGTGTGTGTGTGTGTGTGTGTGTGTGTGTGTGTGTGTGTGTGTGTGTGTGTGTGTGTGTGTGTGTGTACGCGCGCGCACACAGACACATATGCACAAACATGCACAACTAACCCTGATTTAGATGTGGAGGCACGCCGGTGTCGCACACTGAAACTAGCCGATCTACAAGCTGTGGCCCTCACAGCCCAGCTGTGAGCTACTGTAAGCTCTGAGCTGTGCCTGTGTTCCATGCGCGGTATCGGCATGGAACTAACTATAAATCAGGCCTTAGAGAATGCCTGTATTGTGTGTGTAATCTGTAATCTATGTGACTCAGGCATGACAGCATGTTGAGAGACACAATACAGACTCTCCCCTCTCCTCCCCTCCCCTCCCCAGTAGAACTTGAATCCATGGTTGTGTTACCTCGGAGTGTCCCAGGCGGTCCAGGTTGGAGATATCAAATGTCCCCCCTACAGCTGCAGTGTCCACACCTCCAGTCCCTCTCTTCTGCAGACGCAGGTTCTCCAGGATCTTACTGAATCTAGGGTCCTGGGGAGAGTCAATACTAGACAGTTTTAAAGCACTCCAATTCAGCGTAGAACAGAAAAAGATAACGGAGCAAATATACATTTGTGAATATTAATCAATGTGTAGTTTATTGACTCATCCTGAGCTCGTAGCCTAAATGTAAAATAATTTCAGATACATTTTTGAGGACAGCCAGGGGTGTCGCGCCAAATTCTGGGACCTGGGTACTTTAACTATTGAAAAATAGCAGATATACAAGCTCACAGTGCAGCACCGAGTGCCGCGCTGCGAGCTTGTACATCTGCTATTTTTGAAAAATTGTCTTTGAATATTTCAAATATTCTAAGGTTTTTTGAAAAAACTATGTTTCTATGTCAGTGGTGCTCAAACCTTTTCATGTGAAGGACCCCCAAAATGATATGTATTTGGCCACGGACCCCCATCTCAAAATATTTAGTTCCAGGGACCCCCCAGAAGTAGAATTTGAGTAACAAATGTTCGCTTAACAAATACATATAATCAAAGATTTGCACACATTTTCACTACTTTTCAAAAATAGCAGATCTACAAGCTCGCAGCGCGACACTCGGTGCCGCGCTGTGAGCTTGTATACCTGCTATTTTTCAATAGCTAAAGTATAAAATGATTAAGGCCCCTCCACCTTGGGCCCTAGTAACTCAGTCCCACTCCCCCCCCCCCCCCCCCCCCCCCCCCTTGTGACGCCCCTGCGGACAGCGTATATTGCTGACCTTTGCGAGGTGGGGCAGCTTGACGTGGACACCAGCACGGAGCCCGGTGCCCAGGTTAGAGGGACAGGTGAGGATGTAACCCAGGTTCTCGTTCCACATAAACTCCCAACCTTTTTCCTGGATGAGATGCTCCACCTGGGAGGGAGGGAGAGAGAGAGAGTAAGAGAGAGAGAGAGAGAGAGAGAGAGAGAGAGAGAGAGAGAGAGAGAGAGATGGAAAGTGAGACAGAGAGGAGATAAACAGAAAGTAAAGGAGCGGATGGTAGGACTCATATGGCAGCACGTCTTTCTGTCACATTTAACTTACTAGTAAGACGCACTAAGGGATGACACCAAGGAGGATTGATATGGACTGAAATATGACGAAACATGATGTAAAAAGTTGACCCTGTGAATGTCTGCACATGTGACAAAATAAAAAGGGCGAGAAGCACTTGGGCGTGTGCACATGGGTGTGTGCACAAGGGCACGTGCACGCATCCGCCGGGCAGACTGCTGGGTGAGTTCTGGTGCTTTGGCATGGGATCAACTTTGACCAGAAATGCAGACCTGGTTGGTCTACTAGCTCACCACAAATCAACATAAATGGGGATGCCAGGTTAAAATCTGAATACTTGTACAAATACACTTGTACACTTCTGCATAATTGTACAAATGTTGTCAAAAAAGTCAAATATTGGCTGATATCTATTGGCCAAAACGATACATCGGTCATGTCATGCTCTTGCTTCTTAACAGCACAGTTTGGCCATTGCAATAGCACAACAACCTCACTTTCATGTTGACTACACTTTCTCTAATGGAAAACTTGGATCGCTTTCAGGGATAAATAATTGATGTTGGGGTTGCCTTGTGTGTATTGTGTATTGTGTGTGTGTGTGTGTGTGTGTGTGTGTGTGTGTGTGTGTGTGTGTGTGTGTGTGTGTGTGTGTGTGTGTGTGTGTGTGTGTGTGTCTGTCTCAGCTATAATGGGCAGTCTGTCTGTCTGGAGAAGGCGATGTTTTGTTTATCCCTGAGTGTAAAAAAAAAAAAGTATTTGGATCTATCTGTATTGCGCTTTTTGTGCAGATCCAAATAAAATAATTCAAATGTGTGTGCGCGCGTGAATGTGCATGTGCATGTGCATGTTTCAGCCTGCTGCCTTTGTGTTTACCATTTAAACTACTTGCATGTTTATATATGCACACTGGCATGAGGCACTGACACACACACACACACACACACACACACACACACACACACACACACACACACACACACACACACACACACACACACACACACACACACACACACACACACACACACACACACAGTACCTGTTTGAGACCATTGCAGAACCTGTCAAACACTCTCTTCATGTTTCCTCCCTTCTCCATGGAGATGACCCTGGTATGATCCTCCTCATTGATCCAAATCAGGAACGTCTTCTCGTTGTTGTGCCTACGGAGGTCAGGGAGGGACAAATATTAACAATTGTTTGCGACCGCAGGGTGCAGTTTACTATCAGAACCGTCACAGCTTGTCCGTAACGCCTGGTACTTGGTTCCCCTGACATCACTGTGACATCACAGGTGACATCACAGTGATGTCAGTAAGATACTCAGAACAGGGATCTCCATACAGTATATGGGCATAAACAGGTGACATCACAGTGATGTCAGATACTCAGTGTGGGGATCTCCATATATGGGCAAAAAGGGGATTCTGTTAGGGATATCCATATATAGGCATAAAAGGGATTGTATCCCAGATCATGCCCTGTTAGGAGAACCATCCATATATGGCCAGCCCAAGACTGATGGCCAAGACAGATGGCCCATCAGCCTATTTCAATATGGACCATTCCTATTTACCTTTTTTTTTTTGTCTTTCTAAGTCTACTTATCCCTCTATACTTCAATAAACCCTTTTGCAAATCCCGCCCCATTCTGCCCTGTTACTATGATGGGACATTAACCCTGGGCAGATTGTTTTTATAGTGGAAGTGGATGGGATTTTTTTCCCCTTCATAGCCTCATTACAGCTATATAAAGTACCAAAGGAAAAACACCTAGGTGATATTAATAAAAAGGGAAGACAAAGGTACAGTAGTTACATTGCAAAACAGGGGATTTACCCGAAAATATATGTTTTAATTTGTTTAATCCCAGTGGGACAGAATCCTCTTTGCAGATTCTTTTATAGTGGTAGTGGATGCGATTTTTTTTCCCTTCATAGCCTCATTACAGCTATATAAAGTACCACAAAAAACACATCTACGTGATATTAATAAAAAGGGAAGAAAAAGGTACAGTAATTACATAGCAAAACAGTAGTTTTCCCCCGAAAAATAAATGTTTTAATTAGTTTAATCCTCTGGATCAGAGATAGAAAGAGAAGCGCATTGCATCTTGGGTACTAGGAAGAGGACAGAGAGAATGTTTCTCCTCACATAATAGGCTGGCTTTTCGTAATTCTGCCCATTTAAATTATATGTACCCAATCGTGACTCTTAGACCATTGATAAGGTACATGTGAACTAGTTTGTTGAAGCTTATTCGTTATGATGAGCGAGATCGCTTGACGCTTGCCGTCGCTATCACCGTACCGGCCGATCTCCTTGTCGCGCACTGCGGACAGTTTTTGAAAGGCTGAAGCAACATTCTCCACTGCACAAACTCCACCCCCGATAGCAAAAAGTGAATGTTTTTTTCTGGTTGGCCAGTCAGGGAGTCTCAGGGACCAATCAGAAGGCTGACAAACGGTCTATTGACTGGGGTCCCCCAGGGGTCTATACTAGGGAAAGCCCTCCTTTTTCTGCTCTACACCAAATCTCTTTGCCAAAACCTGCGCCGATTTTCACTGATTAGTCAACCCAGAATAAGGATGCTAGGGGTTCTTGTGGTTAAGTTCAAATTCAAAAGCATGTTACCACATCATAAATTCATGTCATGTGCCAGACTTCGCAAGATAAATGTGTATCAGGGAATATGAATTTGACTATGTAGTCCATAGTCAAAGTCCAAAGTCCACACTGAATGCTTATTTTTGCAGCACCTCAGCAATATGTCTGCATGGTGCCTTTTATTAAAATTTGATTTACAGTAAAACATGATGTTACGACGTAGGATGTCCAGTGCACAGCAACAAAGTCACATACACCCCCCCCCCCCCCACACACACACACACACACACACACACACACACACAGGTAGTGGTTATGAGGGACATGCAACTTCTTTAGTAATAACAACCTCGATGAGAGACTGTCCCTTCTACATTCTTCAATAATTTCCCCTTCTTTATAGCATCAGTTACAAAACAATTGATTAGGCAAGAATTTAAAGGTGATACACCATGCATTTAAAAAGTATTTATGTCATATTGTTTATGTCCCAAAAACGTTTTTCAAAAGGTTTGAGGCTAAATTACCACTCCTGAATAGAGAGCCTCTCTCATTTTTGAGTGGCTCTCAGAGCATTTCAGCTGCAGTACCAGCTTTGACCTGAACTGCGCCACCCCCCCCCCCCCAAAAAAAATCTTTTTGAAAAAAAAAAATTTTTTAGAAAAAAAAAAAAAGAAAAAAAAAAGGCCGATGATGACGTCACAATCGGCAGCAAATCTGGACAGCCTGTTTTAAGAACCTGTGGGATACTTTTAACCTTTGCCTTCTCAAAACCAGAGAAAGACACAACGGTCAGAAATGGGACTTTGTGAGGATAGAAGGTGCTAGTGGGACCCCAAAAAAAGGTTTTAAAATAGAAAAAGTGAAATTTCATGGTGTATCACCTTTAATGAAGCAACATTTGTCCAACACACAGATAGGAAACTGAGGGCAGTGAAGGTGAAGGACATGCAACACTACAGGTCTCCAGCTGGTATCAAAGTAGGGAGTTGTGATTATGCAGTTGCTACCAGGGCGTCACAAGGGGGGAAAAGTGGAACTGAGTTACTTGGGCCCAAGGTGGAGGGGCCTTAATTATTTTATACTTTAGCTATTGAAAAATAGCAGATCTACAAGCTCACAGCTTCGAGCTTGTAGATCTGCTATTTTTGAAAAGTCGTAAAAATGTGTGCAAATCTTTGAATATATGTATTTTTTACGCGTCCCTGGCCAAATACATATTATTATGTTCACATGAAAAGGTTTGAGAACCACTGACAGAAACATGTTTTTTTCAAAAAACCTTAGAAGGATTTGAAATATTACTTGCACACATTTTCACAGTTTTTCAACACCCCGACACCCCTGACTGAGGGGGACATGCAACACAGGTCTCCAGCTGGTATCGAAGCAGGGAGTTGTGATTATGCAGTTGCTACAGTATCAAGACATTAGCATTCCGGATGCCTGATAGAAAGATCACCGCCTCTTTCCCTTCTTCTGCTGCAGCACAGTTACCTAAGCTGACCTTGCGAGGAACTGCTAGAGGTTTAATGAGGTAATGGATCCAGGAGAGAGATAGAGAGTTTCTGTAACAGAAAAGAGTGAAGGCAGAGAAAGCATGACTCGTGGGAAGGAACAGGGGAAAGAAGGGAGACAAGCAAGAACAGAGGAGGGACAAATGGAGAGAGAAGGAATAGAGAGATGGGAGAAGCAGATAAACAGTGACAGTAAATGATTAAAAAAAACACTTTGAGTCCAGTAAAAAAGAAACTAGTAGGGAAAACAAGGAAGGAGACAGAGAAAGATCAAAATGGAAGAGAGGGAATATATTAAGAGTGTGTGAGAGGAGGATTGGAGGTATGGTAGAGACAAAGAGAGAGGGTGCAGCAAGTGAAGGGAGGATGTAAGAGGAGAGAGAGATGGAAAGAAGAGATAAGGAGGGTGAGAGTGGCGAAGTGTTGGCATTGTGCCATCTCTGAGGACTGAGGCCAGCAGAAAGGGAGACAGAGAGGAATAGAGGTTTATGATGATGATGAGGATGATGATGATGATGATGACGATGGTGATGATGATGATACCACAACAGAGAGAGGGGTGGACAAAGAAAGAGTGAAAAGGAGGAAGGAAGGAAGGAAGGAAGGACATCTGGATAAAGAAACATTTAAGCGATAAGAGTGGCGAGAAGAGACCGAGAGAGATACTGTATGGTGGGAGAGAAGAGATAAGAGAAGAGACGAGACGGAGAAAGATAAGACAGGAGAGAATGAGGTGATTGATACAGGTTTAATCTATTTCTGTGCTGTAACCCAACTCTCCACAGTGCTAAAATGATCCACCACGTCTCAGGACCCTAGTCAATCTCATAAAACTGAACTGAGTAAAAACTAGCCATCTTTGCAAAATGGCAGAAAAACTAGTATTTCTATTATTTTTACATTTCCCCCTCAGTATTTGTTCCATTCCACACACCTTTGTATTATTATTTTTTTCTTAATTTAGGCAGATGGTTTGGGAGGCTGAAAGTGAGATAGTGACTATATTTAAATTCACAAGTATACAATATACTAATCTCAATTATTGTCTTTTTTATATGCTATTTACACGAGCCATCCACTTCTTTGCCTGCCAATAAACAGATTATCTGCATATCTCTGCACTAGCTCCAGCAAGCACCAGTGTTATCTGCTATGTGACTTCATTATGTTAGCAATTGGACTCATTTTACAATCCGTCCTCCATTGAAGTCATTGAGAAAGTGACGTGATAGATGAATATTTGATATTAATGTAATTCAGATATGAATGTAAACATATAATTAGTTAACAGAAGACACAGAGGAGCAAGGCTCTTCTGGGATTTGAACATAAGCCAGCTATGGCCTGGGTCCTACAGCGATCCTAAACTACAGACTGACAACATAATGTGGATCTATAGTGTAATGGCAAATATGGATCCACATCATTAATTACTTTAAAATCATTTTAAAATCATAATTACAATTATTCTATTGATCTTAATGAAAGGAAAATGCAAATGTACTTCTATTTTGTATAGTGTTATATAAAGTATTTTGTAAAAGTGCTATAGAAAAAAAGGATGCTTGCTGGATCAGAGGCTGACTATTACAGTATGTCAGAGTTTCAGTATCATCTGTTAGGATAGGATTCCTTGCTTACCATATACCACGGGCGTCGGGCCAATCACGGGCCATGCCTGCACAGGTCAGGAGAGGTGACACAGGCTTGTCAAACAGGAAGTGATCCTGTGAGAGACAGAAGACATTCTGGACATTGATGGTTGTTTTTTTGTTTGTTTTTTGCTTTTTGCTTTTTGGCAGCTCAACAAGCAGCATCTTTTAATCTGTCTACGTCTGTGCTAACAACTACACCCTGTATGGGAATCCAACCCAAGACCTGTATTACAGGTAATGTCCTCTCTTTACACCCTCCTTCATGTCCACAGAGTAACTAATAAAACACAAGAGAGGGAAACAGATCATTTGAAACACTGGAAATTCAAATAATTTGGAAAAACAGCACCAATTTTATAATTTGGCATTCTCATATACAAAAAATATGTCATACATTTAATTTCACAGTTAACCGTAGAGAGGCTTCCAGAGCATTGCAAATATAGCTGGTTTTGAATGAGAGACATTACATGACATTACAGTATACACTACAACTAGCAACTTCCTCCACTCGAGACATTATGATTCCCATTTTAAGTCATTTGCATATAGTTTTGTAAATAAGCTACTGTTATTGTTGTCTAGATATGATGTAAATATCGAAAGTCGTGACTTATCTTTCTACTCCTACCTTTAACATGTTCTACCAAAAAAAATAGAACACAGTAAAATCCTCAGTGTTAATTTATCCATTTGTAAGCTACAATTGGAGTTACAGACCCGTAATCAATAATTTTGCGGGGGACCCCCTGGAACCCCCACAAGGTCCCCTGAGGGTCCCTAGACCCCACATTGCAAACTAGTGGTTCAGAGTTAAATCATAGCAACGCTCAGGATTTCACTGTGAACTTTGCGTCAGTTTTTCAGGCAGAGGAGGACAGAAGATGCTTCAGCCACCTGAACAGACTCACGTCAATGAGCTGCTGCTGCTCCTGGTCTGTCAACAAGGTGAGGCTGTAATACTTCCCGGCCAGGTCTTCTCCCTTCAGTCCCGCCAGGGCGTCCACCACCACCCTCTCCACCTCGCGGCGCTCGGCGCGGGTGCAGGCGGGGGGCAGACTCAGCCCGCGGATGCTACGGCCTGTTCTCACCCTGGACGACAGCACATAGCGCTCGTCAAACTGGCCCGAATGAATCTGAGGGTGGCGGACAGGTTAGGATGTCAGTGCTGTCTGTGATATATGGATCTATATCTGTCATCTCATGTCTAACATAATGTCTTCGCTATAGACAGGATCGTAAGTAATTGGTGGGGGGATAGGGATAAGCAGATAAGTGTCTGGCAATCACAAGGTTTAAATATTTAACTTTAACTTCATAATGGAAACTGTGACTGGGCTGAATCTTTGCACACATTTGGAGTTATACTTATGTCATAAATACATCATAGACGTCATAGATGACTGACATTACAGGCTGGTGACCAAATGAAGTCTGAGATCCACAATGGAGCCACGAGGTTCTCATGTGGATCCACCATGATTCGCCCACATCCTGCCCCGATTGAAGATTGATAAATAAGCATATATTAGGCTTAAGCCCTGGCTGGAATATAAAGTACCTTACTACTATCCAGGTCAGTGGGGTGTTTCATGGTTAGAGGATCATAACCATTATGCCTTTCTTTAATGACCGGGTTCAACAGGTCACCAAACACCTAGAGGTAAACAAAACATCATCATTAATTCATTTGAATAACGTGTGTGTGGATTACAGTTTGATGAGTGTTTTTACATATACAGTACATCTCTGATTTCTCTTTTCTCTTTGTGGTACCTGTATATGACAGCTGGAATGTTGCCCCCCCAGAAAATGCCACATACAGTACTGTACAAACATGTGCATACTTGCTGCAAGGGTTGCTACATACTTGCTACAAGGGTTTCTACAGTACATCACTGTCAACCAACACAAGAACCCATCCTCTCCCACTTTCCGCAAGTCTAGTCTTGAATAGATTCATTTTCAAATTGACAGAGAAACAATGTAAAACAGCAAGTGGAAGAAACTGAGTCAGAAAGAAAGAGGCTTTCCCGCTACTACAGTAGGCAACACAGCCAAACACGTGATAGTTTTTAACCAAATACCGAGTTCAGTGTATCAACGGTCCAGTCAGAGGTGTGCAGAAATATTGACGAGTTTGAACGTCAACCCTGTGTTTAAAAACAATGTGCCGTTTCATTTCTTCTTTGATTGTTCATTGAAACCAAATGTCGCTACAAATCCAAAGTTCTTCTTTGGAATAATGTAAAATGCAGTGTTATGAATGAGCCGCATAAGGTTAATGGTCAAAGTGTTTGACTGACTTCACAAAGTCAAAAGCTGTTGGCAGGCTCCTTGTATACAGGTGTTCATTGAAACCATAGAAACATGTCAATAAAACAATTAAACACTGTCGTTAGATAAGGAAACCCTTTTTCTGTTCTATTATATATGTCTGACCTCGTATGACTCCTCGTCTCCAGCCACCATGCCCACGGTCTTGATGAAGGGGTGGCCAGGGTTGTCAACACCTGTCTGGATGGCCTGATCCAGGGTGTAGCCGTTGGGAGTGGCCTTGTCAACCAGCTTGGCATAGATAGCTGGGCTGAGGTGGCTGGCCATGCAGTTGTTGTGCTTGCGTAGGTCTGGGTACTCAGCACTGTTCAAAGAATTAGGTTTGTTTTAGTGTTTTGATTAGTCCTAGGATCACAGTGACTAAAGGGGGGGGAACACAGTGGTAAAATAGACATTAGACATTAGTTCAACTGAATTGAATGACAGAATTCCAGGTTAAACAGATTTAGTCATCGTTGAACCTATACAGTAACAATGTAAATACTTCTATTTTCCAATTGTCCAGGCTTAATTCATAAATCTGCAACTATGTCGTATGCCTGATTAGACATCATTTGTTTTAACTGTATGTGAGGTACTGTGGGCAAAAGATTCTATGTGAGTTCTCTCTGCTGATTGGATAACATTGGTAGTCCCGGGGCGCCCACTGGCCTACTGGTCCAGGCGCATACGACGATGCCACATAGGCACATGGATGCCTGGCGGCGGTTCGATTCCCGATCCAGAAGACCTTTGCCGCATGTCACTCCCTGTCTCTCCCCCCATTTCCTGTCAGTCTACAACTGTCCTATCAATAAAGCCTTAAAAGCCCAAAAACAAACAAAATAATTGGTATCCCGACCTGACAAATTATTTTCTATTTACCAAAGAGCTGGAGAGACGAGGAGACTCCTGTTACTTAAACAAACGCTCTATAGCTCTGAGCAGTGGTGGACAGGATTTGTACTTTACTTGAGTATTAGATTTCTTTGATACTTATTACTCTTACTCGAATATATTTCCAAGACAAATATTTGTCTTACTCGAGTAAATTTCTAGGAAGGCTGAAAAGTACATGAACAAAATTGGCCCGTGTTCAGTGGAGATACGTCGGGTAGGGAGGGGCTACTAACTGGGGCGGCACCCGTCAGCAAGCAGTGTTGGGCGGGAGGAGTAAGACAAAAGCTCAACGTCCTCCCGTTGGGGCCTCCTCACTGGCAGGTGAGTCAGTACAATACAACAGCAGTGACAACACAGAAATAAAAGTGTGTAGGGAGGAATCAATTTCAATTACGACTAAATAAGGGGAGGAACGGGGATAAAAAGCAGCCGGGTGACTAGGTGCTCACTCCCTCCCACCCATACCCATGCTTCCCACTATGGTGGACCAGTGCAAAATTACTAGAAGCTACAGTATGTTTGTTGTCTCCACCAGCCGAAGGCATGGGGAAGAGTATGTTTTCCCCTCCGTCCGTCCGTGTGTCCGTCCGTCCGTCCGTCCGTCCGTGCGTCCGTCCGTGCGTGCGTCCTCGCAGTTTGTGAGCAGCTAATCTCAGTCGCCGTTGGCCCGGACGCTGCCAAAGTGAGCACACACACTCCCTGGATGGCAATCTAGAACCTCTGCCCCAAATTTCTCAAATGGCCCTCATGGTGGCGCTATAACAGGCCCATTCGTCCTCCGAGTTTGTGTACAGCTAATCTCCGGCGCCGTTGGCCCGGTCGATCCCAAAATGAGCACACACACTCCCTGGATGCCAATTCAGAACCTCTGCCCCAAATTTTTCAAATGGCCCTCATGGTGGCGCTATAACAGGGCAATTTGTGTGGCCTGGTGGAGACCTGTGCTCGGAAGAGCACTGCTTCTAGTTCAGTCTCATTTTGGCTGCCGCAGTCTGTTGGACATGCGTGAAATGAAAGCATATTTTGTTTGTCAGTAGTAGCTGTGTAATACACAATAGGGCTTTGAGGGTCCTCTTCAGATCTCTCCAACCATGTTGTCCTGAATCCCAGAATATAGTTGAAATGGATCATGGCTTGTTAACAGAACAGGATATGTCTGCGCCTTCTTGAAAGAGAGCTCTGTCGCGATGCCACAAAACATCCAATATAAAATTGGAATTGTGCTGATTAGTGCAATTGCCTTACTGACTTTAGAACATCAAAATGTGATGGCTAACAAGCGTTTGTATATTCATTCTCCAAATAGCCACGTCTAGCCATGAAGACTGGAGCCAACGTTTGGAGCTTATCCAAAGACTCACTTCAATTTGGCTCTCAAATCCAACTGGAAAGATGCGCTCCATAGAGAACAGATCTCCCTTGCGGTGCTGCAGTCTCTTTGATCTCTCTCTATTTATATTGCAGGCCGCGTGCACGCGCAAGTGGTGTGTGTCGCAATGTATCTGTGTGTGGGGGGGCTGCACGTACACAGGTGCCTGCTTTGTTGGTCGCTGTGTATGTCTATTTCTGTCTCAGGAATTGGAAAACTGCTGTCGAAAACCAAGCATGGAGCTTGTAACTCCAGTAGGTAGAATCAATGACGTCACCATACTGTAGGCCAATAGAGGGACTTCTGTATAAACAGGGACACAGGCTTCTCCTTCCTTCTCTACTCTGGAGGGACTGCATTCACAAAAAATATTTGTGAATTTGTGGCATGATAAGCTCTTGTTATTGGATGTTATATTTTCTTAACCATCCTATCATGTTTAATCAGTATGTGTCATTGTTTTTTCTATGTGATGATGACCGTTATAAAAAATAGTATTTTCAGTGCGTACTATATTATGTTTAGTCTGGTTGCCCCTGCAGGGCAAACAGACTATAGTACTTGTCCGACTTCATTCCATCAGGGCCTCTTAGACAAACCTTTTTTCACGGTGCCCCTCCTCCAACAGTTTTTGCGGCACACACTTGGGCCATATGTAAAATCGACCAGCTTCATCAGGAATCGATTCCTTGCATTTTTCTAAGAGATACGTTATATATAGTTTAATTAAATGTATATTTGTGAATTAATTTTCTCACATAACTTTAATTAAAAATTGAACTTTTCCCAAATATGGAGATGACTGACATCATAGACATGAGACTGACACAGTATGTCCATATGGGCATTCCAAGATATGGGCTTAATACTGATGACATCATGGATCTCCATATATGGTCATAAAAGGGACAAGGACGGATTGGTTAGCACGGCTCGAATATGGACAAGGACTGACAGATAGATATTTGCAAGTGTGACCCGCCTCAAGGCAACCACACTTGCAATTTCCAATTGCATCATTCTAGTTTATAGTTTGGTAACAACAGTTCCCTCTGATGTCACTGTCAAGGCTAAATGTGTCTGTTTTCTTTGCACGTTATGTGTTTTCATTCTTATCAGGAAAATGTATAACTTATAGGCTTTAGAATAGGCTTTATATAACTTTAGAACTACCATGTGACACTGCCTGGTGTGACAACTGTGACTTCTGTTCTCCAAGCTTGTGCTTGCTTACAGATTGGTAATTCAACTGAATGACAGTCAGTCACCAGACCTTTCACCTCTTTAGAGGATGCTGAATGGTCACATTGCTCACATTGCTCACATTGTCATTACTGCGTAATACCATACAAAAATAGAAAATATGACAAATGTGAGCATGTACAGAAAATGCATGTAGCCTAAACTAGACTGCACTCTGTTGAGGTGCCAACTTGCGCCTTGTGCACTCATAGTAACTTTCTGAAGCAAACGAGAAGTGCGACCAGCAAAGCACGCAAGTAGGGTGATGAGGGTGGGTGTTTGCACTTGTTGGTGGTGACATCACCAAGAACGCTGCTCCCTCATTGGCTAAAGGCCCTGCCTTTGTACTGTCAGCCTAGTCTGGGATCACTTCACTTTACGAGGTTTGATCCGGTCGGGAGCGGAAACCACTTTACGTCATGTTGTAGTCCTAGACGGACTACACTTTGGCCGGAACTATCAACCGGATTCAGTTTTAACCCAAAATATTCCCCTGCACCCAAGGACATAGTTTTAGGGCCTACCTAATAAACACCTTGATGCGGCGTAGTTTTGCTTTCGAAAAATGTGTTTGGTATGTGCATCTTTTAGTCCAACTCGTAGCGACTGGCAAGACTACACTAGGCTTCTCGAGCATTTTAATAGTGATCGGGGAAACAAACGAAACCAAACGGTCTGTTGTGAACGAACACCAGGCTTTCTCCCGAGAAAGACTGGTAGGCGAGGTTACTGTCAGTCACATACCCACCCACCCATGCATACTGATAGCACTCATCACCCTACTTGCACGCTCTGCTGGGCACAAGTAATTATCAACTGTAAAATAAAGACATGGTAAATTAATTCCACTGGCCAGTGGCCATCCAGTCTCTTACAACTCTCTCCAGTAACCCTTGAAATGCCTCTTCCTCTTAGTTGCCCCCACCATTTATTCTAACGTCTCTTGCAAAGTGGCTGGCATGACAGAAGTTGATAGGATACATATTGTATATAGCCTATCAATGTTGGTGTTAAATCTGTTGTGGCTAGGTAAACTGGCGATTAGGGCAGAGGAGCTTCTTCAGAGGCTGCATGCATCACACGAACTGAATCCGTCTGCAGACAGGGAGGCAAACATAAAGCCTACTGTTGCATTACAGCAGTATGAAAGGGTAATAATGGAGAGACTAGTAGCAGGCTAAATGTAGGCTATATAGAGGGAGGTAGGTAGGTGTGTGTGTGTGTGTGTGTGTGTGTGTGTGTGTGTGTGTGTGTGTGTGTGTGTGTGTGTGTGTGTGTGTGTGTGTGTGTGTGTGTCCAATTGTCTCTGTCAGAGTGACAACCAACAGACAATTAAACCGCCCATCCCTTCAGGCCAAGGCGTAGCATATTATGATCCTCCTACCAATTACAAAGCGTTTTATAGGCTACAGCGCCCTGCATCCAGGCCACTATATGACGATGAATTATGAACCAGCTGGGTTGTCTTGGAGTTCAAGCGAGGACATTCCAGATCATTCTATCTTATTGGGCGCTATACACCTGCAGGCAGCTTGGAACATGGCAAAATTGCACGTCTATAAATCTCCATCCATTCACTGAAGGGGTTTTATTTAGGCTATCATCGTCATCATAAGATTATCCGCCTCTAAAACCATCACCGCGGGGTTTTATAGGCCTATTAGGCTAATCACGGTGTCCCAAGATGCGATAGTCGCCAAAGGGGGCGGCGCGTAAATTGGTGTAAATTAGAATCGCAAACGTTTTATTGACATAAGACCTAGAGCCTTACGCGTGATTCCTAAACCCACCAGGATTGAGTTAAGGCCCGCCTCGCGGAAACGCGAGGACTTCCAGGAGTGGCTGAAATCCCTGCCTGACACATGGAGGGTGGATAAAGTCAGAGGCATGAAGACTTGTACTTGAGAAAAGCCTGCATTTGCACAATACACAAATTAATATCTCACTACAGTGCTCAAAATAAACTGTGCTAAAAAAAACTTGAAACTGACTTAACTGTACTGTGCTTAATAAAGGGAAAACTTTGTAACTTTGCTAAAGAGAAAAACGTAGCCTACTGAGAAAGCTATTAATTTGTCACTACTGTGCTCAAAATAAAAACTCTTACTGATTATCAGTTAAATTGTTATGGTTTGGATATGGCTTTGGGCCTATTATGCTGCATGTATTATTGTAATGGATCAGTAGGTAGTAGGTACTTTGCAATTGAGCGAGCAGCACTAACGTTCATGGGCACTTTCATACTTAAGATTATCGAGAGGAGGCGGGTCTTAACTCAAGCCTGGTGGGTTTAGGAATCACGCGAGGCTTACAGGAGGAATTTGACTAAACTGATGTGCGTTCGAAAAAGCGAGATTTCCCCAGGCCTATCAATTAAAACGAAATATGAAATAGAAACATACATAATTATCAAGAATATTAGATCTGGTGACAGTGCGTGTGCGTAATAGACCTATATTTCTCGTAATAGAGGTTAAAAAAGGGAAATAAATAAATAAAATAGGCTACATGTGTGTCAATACTCAATAAAGTGCCGCCTATATGGGGCGGTCATGGTGTTTGAACTTGTAGACCTACCTGGCGGGGTACAGCCTCCGTACCGGGGTTCCAGCGCTGACATGTTCCCGGTGGAGCAGAAGCCCAGCTGTTAACGAGCCCGCTCCCACTAATGACAAGATGCCCAAATTCCGTTTAGAGGACACGATCCTAGTGAAGCTGCTGGCCATTTTCCCGTTTGATTTCCCAGCCTTTTATTTTCCTCTGTGATGATGATGCAACGCCTCTGGTGGAATGAGACAGAATGGAGAAGTGGATGGTTATGAGCGAAGCGAGGCTAGGGGAGAGCGAAAGAGAGAGAGAGAGAGAGAGAGAGAGCGAAAGAGAGAGAGAGAGAGAGAGAGAGAGAGAGAGAGAGAGAGAGAGAGAGTAAATATGATATAGCGATTATTCAGGTTCAGGTTCAGGTTTATTAGTCAAATGCATATCCATACAGGTATAGACATACAATGAAATGCTTGTGCCAAGAGCACTCTCAGCCTTATTACACACAAAAAAAAACAAGACAACAACAGGTCACCCAGGACAACCCAAAAACAACAAAACAACCATACAGTGTAACAGTGTACAGTTTAAAAACTGCGTATATTGCACATGACTACCTACGTCTCGCTTCCATCTCTTCGTTAAGCATCCTGATTGCTTGAGCATAAAAACTATTACTGAAACGGGTGGTGTGAGATTTGATGCTCTGGTAACGTTTTTTGGATGGGAGGAGATAGAACAGGGAATGGGCGGGATGACAGCTGTCCTTTAAGATGTTCTCTGTCTTTTTCTTACAGCGTGTGTTATAGATTGTGTGTAGCTGTGGTAATTCTGTGCCAATGATTTTGGCAGCTCTCTTCACAATTCTCTGTAACTGTGTACTGTCTTGAACAGTCACGTTACCAAACCACACTATAGCCTATTTGATCAAGCTGCTACCACTCCCACTTTAGAATCATTAGCCTACACCTGCTGTGCACACAGGAGTGGAGTAGGCTATTGTCTTTTTAAGATAACTGTTTCAATACACTCACACTGACACATTCTGATGCAGGGGTGTCGCACACCAAATTCTGGGCCCTGGGTACAAGGATTCACTGCGGGCCCCTGCACAATTATTTTGTGAAAAATAGCAGATATACAAGCTCGCTGCGAGCTTGTAGATCTGCTATTATATCTGCTATTTTTGAAAAATCTTGAAAAATCTCTTTCTCTCTCTCTTTTTCTTTCAATATTTAAAATCCTTTACGTTTTTTATTTTTTTCGTTTTTTTACTTATGTTTCTATGTCAGTGGTGCTCAAACTTTTTCATGTGAAGGACCCCCCAGAAGCAAAATTTTAGTTACAAATGTTTGCTTAAAAAATTCATGCACATATTTTCACGACTTTTCTAAAATAGCGGATTTACAAGCTCGCAGCGCAGCACAGCACTCGGTGCCGTGCTGTGAGCTTGTATATCTACTATTTTTCAATAGCTAAAGCATAAAATAATTTAGGCCCCTACACCTTGTGGGCCCTAGTCAGTCCCACTCCCCCCCCCCCACCTTGTGACACCCCTGCTCTGATGGGGTGACTGTGCGAAACCTGTTGCTGCAAGAGCATAGTGCAGGATCTATACATACATTTCAGAGAAGTAGGCAAATGTCACTTTCTTATGTGCCTGAATTTCATCCAGCTTGATGTGCAATTATTTTGTGAAGAAAATATAGCACTGAGGGCAGGTATATCAGATAGTGCCTTGAATGACAAACCCATATCCTTAATTATTCATAAAGACAATGACAAAATATTATTTGATCAAGTTCACAGGTTAATATTCGCCAAAGTATGTAGGCCTATATATCGTGATTCGTGACTTTTTTTCTTTTTTTTTTTTAACAAAATGGGTTTCCAGATTGGCAAATATCCCCAAATGTATCAATATATTTTGTGTTTTGGTTCCCTGCACATGGATACATGCAAGTGTCTCCTCAGCCATGAATCTAACCATGGTGGTAGCTAAGCAAAAAGAGGAAAAAATGTGCCACAGAGGCACAAAAATCCAGTTCCAGGCACTCAGGTGGATTTAACAATAAAAGGCCTGTATTACATGGGCTAGAACATTATTAAAAAACACCCAGAGTTTTGTTATCTTCTTTAAAACTTGGTGTCAGTGCAGCCAATGGTGCTAAATATGTTCTGAACAGCTTCCATAACCCCTCTGGAAAGAAATATGGCTTTAGCTTACACTGATTGGTCAGCAATCGTATAACGCTGGGCCCTAGGGCAGATAAGGAAGCTAACCAATCAGTGCAATCATTCTCTCGGTCCTTTTATCACCCCATGGCAAATAAGGTAATAAAGGCCAATAACGGTAAGGCAACACTGAATACAAATTGTGGGCCTACATTTTGAGTTGCTAATGTCAATTTTAAGACATTGTGAAAAATGTTATTTCAAAACATATTGGCCAATTATTGCATTAAAAAAATATTAATAGGCCTATTTGCCCACGGCAAAGTCACAATGGAACTTAACGGAGCGTGGTTAAGGACAAGGAACTCAATGTTTTGTTTCGCAATACTAGTAATTAATGTCTCAAGTCTTTATACTGTATGACCCAACCCTACTATCCGAGTTGCAGCAATGTCCTCATTCCTATGAATGAGTCAAATGCTTCTGGCAGGTTGCAACAGTCAACACACACACAAACTCTTTCACAAATATTGGAAGCAGGAACACTTGGCTCTCAGTAAGTACCCTGAGCTCCTTATGGGGGATAACTTCTGCACATGAATTTGCCAAAACGTGGGCATACAATACACTCAACAGGGCCTACCTACTGTAGTGTGTGTGTGTGTGTGTGTGTGTCTGTGTGTGCGTTTGTGTGGGGGGAATAAATAACATTTGGGTTTTCATCCAAATGACTACAGCCACAGCAGGGTTTTAATTTCCATCTGCTGTAGCCAGAAGAACCCTGTCAATAATGTATAGAATATTACACAAAAGGGATTTAGCATATTAGCAATAAATAATTAAATTATAATAATTGTAAATTAAAAGAAAATATTAAACAGCAAAATACGTAGTGTAAATTTAAAGTTACCGTACCACAGATTTTGCTGAGCAGATGTGATCAATTTGATCTTGTGTATAAAAATGTGCAGAGATGACAAGTTAGTCTTACCTGTTGCAGGACCCAGTATCTGGAAAGAACACGTCCTCTGTAAAGACACTGACTGCACCCAAACAAACAGTCCTGTGTAGGCGTGCCTGACGTGAACAATACAACACCAACAATGGCTGCCTGACACAACCTACTGCATGACTAATAAGATACACAGAAACAAAATACACCCAAGGAAACTATCAACTCTGCCAGAAAAAAGGGGGGGGGGGGGGTGGCAAGTGGGGATAAAAATGATTGGGCATCTAATTGAAGATGATCACTACTACTATTAGGTAATTAGATGTCATTAAACATGATGTCCCATCTACTGTAGTATATTACTGACAACTGTAGAGAGAGCGAGCACATGAAGGGCTCTGTGACCTTTGAACACCACAGTTTTAGTTGATTCAGGTTTACTTTTGTCAGGTGATAGCTGATAAAGCATACAGGACTCTGATTATTTCAGAGTGGTTTTCTCTACTGTAGTAGAGCTACTGTGCAGGCTACATTACTGTATTTAAATACAACAAAAAAATCTTACTGCCTGAGGAACATTTTTGCCTTCTAGTATTTTTATTTGGACTTGACTTTTTGGGAACACTAGTTAGTTTGTGTATTCAACACTTTGGTTTCAAACAACGTATATATAAATAAATAAATAAAAACTACGGGCTGAAATGCCATGGAATTTGCAGGGATCATGCTCCCCAGAGGATGTGAATCAAAATGAAATGTTTACATCCCCTCAATGATAGCAAGACAAATATGTAAACGCATAATACACTGTTAAACTATGCCTGGTTTATACTTGTTTACTTGATACTTGCAGAAAATGTCGCCCCCACAGAAGATATTGCAGACAACAGTGCTTTTTTGTCCCCAAAGATGAAGAAATGAACAACATTACTTTTTTACAGACTGCGTTCAAGATTGTACAGAGTTGGTCTGCAAATTGACACATTTTATGACATTCCAAAAATGTTCAAAAACATTGTTCCATGATACCGAAATAAATAAATAATACCTACAAGGGGATTTATTTAAGAAACATAGTTTTTATTTACAAAAAACTTTCACAATATATTTACATTATAAGTCACCAGTTCTTCCCTTTTATTTAAAATACAATTTTAGATAAAACAAAACATAAACTAATAAATAAACAGGTATATTACAGAAATTTGAGGAAAATGTGGTTTCTGAACTGATTGCGAAATGGCTGATTGCTATTTTGACGAACAAGGAAGTGATGGCATTTAAAATGATCACTTTCCAAGTTTACAGACAGGCACAATACATAAAAGAAAATGCTTAAACTTTTGGAATTTACAGCAAAAGTAATTTGAGATATCTTGACAGTTGCTCACAGTCACAACATTAAGAAATGTGTAGCTGAATATTTAGCGGGATATGGATCACCTTAATTCCCAAAATACATTGTTGAGACCTGCATGAGCAAAATGACCTTTAAGGAACACAACACCCATGCGACAAAATATGGCTCAGATGGTGTATTAGTGTTGTAATGGTGAACTGCAGTTGTTGTTTACGATAGAACTGAATTACTGTATTTCTGTTTAGAGCTGTATGGCTTGCCTTAGAAGGTCAGAGTGTCAGGAGCACTGGTTCAATCCAACAGTCTCTTTCTGCTGAAGGATTTCCCTGTGGTTGAACGTCTGAAGGGAGAGTGTTCCACCTCCACAGTCCTCTCACATACTGCATCATCTACAGGATTAGTGGAAAGTACATTTTTAGTCAAGTCAGTTCTATTTTTATAGCACATAGCGCATTTCATACAATGTAGTAAGTAACAATGTGCTCCACCTGAACCAATTTCAAATTGCCGTCCCAATATTGGCCATGTTATAGGCTTAAAGATTTCTTTGTGAGTGTGTAGATCAGCTATTTTCACCACGTGGCAACGTATTATGATGATAAAATGAGACTTAAATGGTGCAGAGACAACAAAAATATATCTACACTACAGGACTAAATATAGTCCTTCATCTCCATCCCACGCACATATAAAGCATTTATAAACAGTAACACCATCCATCCACACAACCCAACAACAAATCACACAAACACCCACACACAATTCTTGAGCTTATTTATAAGTGCCAGATATCAGGTTGGAAACTGTCTACAAGCGCCCTCTTGTGGATATAATAACAGTGCTTTACAGTGTAGAGTGGGTACCTCATGTTTTTGTCTGTTTGGTGATATGTTGTTTTGTGCTAGACATGAGGTGTGACTGACTGACTGACTGACGCACATGAGCTGCATGTTTTTATAGTAAATGCGACCTATGTTCACAATAAATAACTATTTGACAATGTGTCCCCTTTAACTGACATATGTCTACCTGTAATACAACCAGGTCATCCAATGCCAACCAACCAACAAATGTCAAAGGCCAAATGTTTTACCTTTAAATTGGGGCCTTTTCCTGACTGATCGGCCCTCAAACAACAGCGGCGACTGAGTGAGAGCGAAGATCCCACTGGCTGTCACCGCCTTCCTCCTCTTGGCGCTTGGTGGCGTCGCCACTGAACGACATAATAAGCATGGGAAAAGATTAATGGTTGAGATTAATATATTTGAATGTTACGGCATCAGTTTTAATATTCTATAAACTAATTATTTAGCTGCATTTTATTACATGCATTGCAGTTAGTGTTTATAAAACAAAGTGTTAATGTGTTTATACTCTATATATAAATTATTTAGCAGCATTTTATTATATGCATTGCAGTTGCAGTGTTTACAAAACAATGTGTTAATGTGTTCATCGTTTTAGCCAAGTACATTTTGTTATATATTCAGCACAATTATTGTATAAGTAAGAACTAAAGATTCGCATCCGTCACCACAGTGCTAAAGGGAAGTTGTGGATACAGGAAAGCATGCAAAACCAAGTTGCACCCTTGAAACAATTCAAACTAGACTTAAAGGACAACTTTGTTTTTTTACAACAAAGGTTCATATTTTAGATTGTGATTAGAGAAAAGAAATGATGAGTGTTAAAATGTTTTCATTTACTGCTTTCTATTGTTTTAGCGATTTTAACGATTTTGATTTCAGCAGGCTTTTTAGACACAATAAGCTGGCGATTCTTTATTTACGGTAACACTAATAGGGAATGGGCTTATTGTGTCTAAAAAGACATACATTATTTAGCCACTTGTACGCAAGCCCCCAACCACTGAAATCAAAATTGTTCAA
This sequence comes from Nannobrachium achirus, assembly GCF_963921795.1. Taxonomy (NCBI): domain Eukaryota; kingdom Metazoa; phylum Chordata; class Actinopteri; order Myctophiformes; family Myctophidae; genus Nannobrachium; species Nannobrachium achirus. The sequence goes on from NC_137820.1 coordinate 54,715,458, forward strand.
ATCGCTAAAACGATAGAAAGCAGTAAATGACAGCAGTAATTACAATCTAAATGAGTATGAGCCCTTGTTGTAAAAAAAACAAGTTGTCCAAACAAAAACAATAACAAATGTGATCAAATGATGTCAGTGACTATGGTTAAAGTATTATTACAAAATGAGGGTCCAAAACACATTGTGCACTCCATTAACTAAAATATATAATATATTTAGGAATAAAATTCCTTCAGGTATTCATAAACGTCTGATCTTACAGCACTTCCGGTCTCCATCTCCTGGCATCCACCCCTGGTGATCTCCAGTTGCATCACCCTGCTTGGACAGGCTCTCGATCCAGCCCATGTCCCCCTCTGGAGAAATAGGAGATGCGTCTTCTCCTATGAGAGGTGACCTCCTAGAGGGCGCACTCGGTGCAGCAGCTTTACTGCACGAAGGCTCATCGGGGTCCTCGGTATCCTGTAACCTCCTCACACCGAGCTCCACCTCCTCCAGTAGCTCCTCCTTCCGAGCCTGTTCCTTGCCTCCGAAAACACTGGCCTGCGCCCTCTTCTTCCTGGGCCAACTTTTAAGGTTGTCTGGGTTCACCCGCCCCATGTTCTGTGGAGATGGGGTCAGGGGAATGGCCTCTGCAGGTGCTAGGGGTGACATGGCTCCTGCCGCACTGCAGTGCTGCGTAGGGGTATAGGATTGGCAGATGTAGGTTTGGACACCTTTGCCAGGCGTGCTCTTGCCTGGGGTGACATGAGAGCAGAGTGAAGGTGAGACACAGCCAGGATCTCTGTGTTTGGAGAGCAGAGCCAATGGACTGTCCAGCTGAGCGGGATTGAAACCCACTGAGGGGCTCTGACCTCCTGACCTGGGATCTCCACTGTCAGCAGCAAAGGAGTCGGTGCGTCTGAACTTGAGCTTGAGCCCGGATTTTGGCATATCCAGTTCCACTTGGTACACCAATGGATTCGGAGTGGACACGCCCTTCCTTCGACGAGGTGTCACTGAACTCCTTGGGGTTGAAAAGCGAGGTGAATCAGAGTAGCCCCAACGAGCCGCTGCTTCCCTCTGTTGGCGGTCGGGTGTCTGTCGAAAGCCGTAGCTTCGTGATGGGGTTAGTTGCGCCGGGAGCGGGTGCGTTCTCGGTGAGGATGCTGCTGCAAACTCAAAGACTTCGCTGGACTTGGAAGGCTTCCTGGAGAAGCTGATGTTCATTTTGAGGCCTTGGGTGAGATCAGTCTTTACAATAGCAGCATCAATGATATCCATGCTGTCGCCCTCACTTCCCGTCTTCATGCTGATGCGAGAAGAGTCACAGTGCAGTGAGTCTGTGTGGGAACTGGTCTCGGAGGACTGAGAAGATTCAGACAAGGTTTTTTGTGGTGTCCGTGTTTCACACTCAATGTTTTCCGTTGTTACACGGTCGCTGGTCATAGCACAGCTAGAGTCTGTGTTTGGTGTGGAAGGAGGTAGGTTCTCATTTGATTGGGATCTCAAGTTGTGCCTGGTTCTGTTTTTAGCAGTTTGGCCAGGCCTGGTTTTATCTGGAGTTGTGCCTTTTACTTGAGACAATATGTTTTTGACAGGTGTTCTTCCAGAGCGGGTGACAATCTGAAGAACAGGGCTCTTGTCTAGGGTTATGGTGGTGGGTGTGCATGGGGAGAGGTTTGGAGGCGAGGTAGATTGAGGGGTTTCCTGAGAACAAAAAACTGCGTCGGCAGGGACTTCCTTGACCGGCGTGGTCATCTTGTCTGGAAGTCTTTTAATGAAACTATGGCATGGCTTCTCTGGTGTCTCCAGTAGAGTTACTGGGGAACTGATGCTATGTGCTACGTGGGAAGTTTTATCAGGGGTGTGGAAAACTTTTCTTTTGGCATCACGTCTTTTAAAAGGACTGTCAAAACTGTTGCTGGAGGCTTTCAACAACCTTGGGGAGGTACGATTTGAACTGATGCCGGGGGACTCTGGCACTTTGAAAGTACTGTTTTCACCGGGTCTACATTTCCGAGGTGACGGTGACCAGGTGACACTCTTTCTGGGTGTTGTTGAACAAGCTCCGGTAGGTGACATGTGTTCCAACAACCTGGCCTTGATAGGCGTTTTAAGGATCCCCTTCAGTGGGGTCCTCACAGGGCTGTCTTTCTGAGGAGTACCCAGCACCAGGACTCTGCTGGTCGGGGACCTGAACGGGCTGCCTCTAAGGGACATCCCCACCTGATGAGAGCAACTTGCTACAGGGCTGGCTGGGACCATGGTGGTACACAGCCTGGAGGATTGCGGAGTTCTGGGGGTCTGAGGGGTGCCGGGCGCCCTGTTCCCATGAGCAGCCCTTCCAGTTTTACCAGGTGATTTAGTTGGAGTTTTGTTAGGACTCTGTAGGAAAGAACGTTGAAAGATGTTAAAATTTAACAAGCTTTTGTTAAATTGATACCCACGTTTATAGACTAGACACTACAGCTGTCAAATGAAATGTCAACAGAGCTCAGATATTACATTTGAATTTTGGTCAATGGAAATATTGATGATGACATATTGGCTGATTTTCAATGATATCAGATTAGTTTTTGATTTAGCCAATTGCCAACAACAAGCTTTACAAAAGATAAGTGTGGAGCAACAGGCATGCTACATTAGTGAGGGCGCTAATGCTCTGTCTGGACCAGAGCTAGCATGCGATGCCTGTTGGTCCACGCTGTGTGCGTTCTCCGTTGCCGCTCTGTGTGTGTGTGTGTGTGTGTGTGTGTGTGTGTGTGTGTGTCTGCCACTGGTCACCCAGCAGCATTGCCGACTACAAGTGGGAAGCGGCTATCACCGCTCCAAAAAATAAACAAATGGGAGAACATACCTCAAACACATCAGAGTTACCAAACGACAGCAGTCTCCTGCTGGCCCTGGTGGGGTTAGAGGAGGTGGAGGGGCGACCAGGGGACTGAGCTGCTCCGAAAAGGATCCGGTGAGGAGAGTGGACAGCCCTGGGGTTGACACCGCTGACAGAGAGCTGGGAGGAGGACAAAGCTTTGTCCAGGTTGCGGGAACGAGGCTGAGAGCTGGAGTAGAAGACGCTGGAATTTCTTCTGGCAAATGACTTTATCCTCGGGCTCCTCCTCAGCTCTGAAGTGATAGAAAAGGGGTCAATCAAGGGTCAATCAATACGTAAATCGGTGGCCTACAACATATTTTGTCCGTCCTCACTTTATTTTTATTGATACAAAAAAAAATTTAGAGGGAGAAACTATTTTTTATAACTTTATTTTGCTCTTCATCAGCCCCCCCCCCCCTTGAGTACCTTCTGAAGGCTTCACTGGTGACTCCTCCACTATGCAATCATCCTCTGGGGCAGACCTCCTGTAAACAAGTGGACAAACAGTGCTGAAGCCTAATTTATTTATTTATATTTCCAGTTTCCACCTCAATGTGTCATTTAGAATAATCACTCTTGTTTAAGGTTTGTGTAGCTCCATAATTCATTCATTACCTTCCCATTCTCTGTCTGTACAGTAGGCGGCTGGACACCTGTTTGTGGTGGGGCGTTTCACATACTTTCTTTGTCAGGAGTGCATGCGATTCTGAAAAGCCAACATCTCATTAGAACATCACATGTGTCATATGCTGTGATCAGGGTGTCCTCGAAAAAGAGTGCTTGCACTCAATGGGCTCCCCTGAATAAATAAAGTATAAAGAAAGAAGAAAGACATAAATCAAGGGGGGGTCCTCAGAGTTACTACAGGGGGTCCTCCAAATCTTTGTGTGATAGAAACGTGTTTTTCTCATTTTTTTACATTAACCATTTGAACCCTAGTGTCCATATTCTGTGAACTTTAGCCAAAAATAGCAGATCTACAAGCTCACAACGCCTCACAGCGCGAGGCGTTGTGAGCTTGTAGATCGCCTATTTTTGGCAAAGAGCTTTGGTGTAGAGGGGGAAAAGAGCAGACTAAGTACAGAGTGAAAGGTCAAGTGTATCAAGTATTGACGGTTCAAGTGGTTAATCATCTGAAAACACGAATTCACATGAATCCAAAATACACTGACGACTGTGCTGTCAAACAATTAAACTATATGGAATCTATGAAAAGATTGTGGGGGTCCCTGCTTCACCTCTCTCTCAGTTAAGGGGTCCTTGGCCTGAAAACGTTGAAGACCCCCTGAAACAAACTAGGGTGGAAAGTGAAGACAGCCTAAACCTGGATAAGCCATTAAAGCCAGAAGTCATCATTACCTTCCGACTCCCGACTGTTTTTGCGGTTGAGTCCTTCCACAGCAGAGACAGACTGACTCCTGGGCAGTTTGGAGCGCTTGGGCAGAGAGGCCTTCTCCTGGTTGAACAGGTTCCTCCTCACCTTGGTCACCTCTATAGAGGCAGTCACATCACATCATGAATACTGACTAATCTGTTGCAGACTGAACTTATTAATTTAATTTCTCTATAAATTCTTACATCACATGGAATCATTATGTGGACAGGTGTGTTAACCAGATACATCCTAATGTCCAATAGGCAAACCACATTCAGCGAAAATAGGGGAAAAAAGCAGATCTGCAAGCCGTGAGCTTATAGATCGGCAATTTTTGCTGCCATTTGTCGTAGAATGCTTTATGTGGTTATTGTAGAAGAGAACACACTGGAGCAGCTCAGACTTTAAGTGGTTAAAGGGATATTTCACTTTCAAAAAAGCTTTTGGTCATTTTATCATCTAATCAGGCTTTTTGGAACGCCCTGGACAGATTTTAATTTGCTTCATTCGGTATTTAGATATTTGATGTAAATGTTACTTATCAGGCCCTCCAGGTCCAGGGCTCCACCCCATACACACCCATTGTAACTTCAAACTCCAATTTAACCATGATAGATTCATTAAAAACAACACCCATTCTTTTTTCTAGTGATTCATATTTCATAATACCCTCCTAATACATGAGCTGGCTGTGTTTTTTCAATAACTTCATTTATTTTTAATAATTCTTTGGAAAAGATGTAATACAATAAAATGTATTAAAAATAAATGAAAAACATTGTCGAGCGTTGAAGGAGCTATAGTCAACTTTTTCTTGAAAAACGGATGCTAAAATAAAAATGATGTTTCGAAAATATTTTATAAAAAAATAAGCTTCATATATGTGTTTCTATTCAAAAATTACCACAAAAAGCGTAAAATAATGATAAAATACTAATTTTGGCCCTTGTCAGACTTTGTTTACATTCTAGTCTATAGACTAGGATGTAAACAAAGTGTCGGCCCTACAATGAAAAAGTTGACTATAGCTCCTTTAAGCTAGATAAAAACTGCTAGACAGACAGTTACTACAATCTAGTATGTTCTCTATTATTGTCTTGCATTGTATTTTTGTTAGCACAGTATTGCGGAGCATGCAACACAAATATGTTGCTTGTATGAATGAGTGACAATTAAATAAACCCCTTTTGATTCTAACCGCACATACTGTACCTTGTGCTGCTTGTTTCTGAGGTGGTGGCGCTGGAACTGGTTTCTCCACTGGAACACTCGGTTTAGCTTTGGTCTGTGGGGTAAGACAATAAGTAATAGTAAGGCATTCTGAAAAACTACTATTCATGAATGTGTCCATAAAAATATCAGAGGGGCCATAAAAATAGAGAGGAGACTATAGGCATGAGCAATGTGTTCAGCTTACAGTTTTGGAGGTCTTTCTTGGGATCTCTATTTGGCGAAGACTCTGTGACGCTTCATTCATACTGCGATGGCGAGTCAGCATCCCACTCCTGCAACATAAGTTAATTAACATAAAATGGAAGACTGCAAATATATTAATATGGAAAAATTTCGCCCCACACACAGTCTCTTTTTTTTGGGTTAGGTTTTATAAATGATGGGGGATTGTGTGCCATAGCCATAGTTCTTCTTTATTTTCAACGATCACTCTCTCCTCGTCCATTGTGCCTTGACAACAACAGGTTGTGACTGACTTGTCTGGGAATACATTATGCTGTGGAGCCAGACGAGTTGCCATGCCCACCAGGGAGTACCCGGATGTATTATTTAAATAAATCACTAATACAGGGGTAGAGGGGCACGGTGGTGCAGTGGTTAGCACTTCGCCTCACAGCTAGAAGGTCCTGGGTTCGATTCCCACCGGGGGAAGCTGTGGGCGCTGGGGGCGTGTTCCTCCACCCGCGTCATCAGCACCCACACCCTAGGTGGGGTTGGCGATAGGGCCTTTCTGTGGTGAGTTTGCATGTTCTCCCCGTGTCTCCTCACACAAAAACACGCAGTAGTCCTGGTTTCTATACTACCTCCCCCTAGCCAGCCGGGTGCTCCCCAATGTCCCCTGGCGCGGCAGGGGGAAGAGCGGAAACCAGGACTACAGGTTATGTAGTCACCGGGTGAGAAAAAATGGGTTGCAAAACCGTGGGATAAAAAACATTAAAAAAATAAAATAAAATAATACAGGGGTAGACATTAAGGGAAATTTGCCACTGGCCCCCCATTGTAACCACTGGCGCGGAACAGGGACTGCCCCATAGGTCGAACTCCCGTTGGGTCGAACAGCGTCGGCAGATTAGATAATCACCCGCGTCACGGTTACTGAGGTTAGGGTTAGGGTTAGGCATAGTTTTACTGAGATTAGGGTTTGGGTTAGAGTTTGGTGGTTGATCTAAAGGGTGTTCGACCTAATGACATGTTACCGCCCGGAACATTTGTCAAATAGTCCCATTAGGATAATGAATGAATCCTGAATTTTTCCCTAAAATAAAAATCCCCTTATTTTCCCTGATAATAAATAAACCCAAAGATTACATCATAGAAGAGTGTTGCACTATAAAATAAAAAATAGCAGATCTACAAGCTCCCAACGCGTTAAGATATGATGTGTTATGTGCTTGTAGATCGGCTATTTTTTAGTTTTTTGTTAAGTTACTGTTTTGGACATAAAATGTTTATATATTGTTCTGTATCAGTATATCAGCCAGTTTGAGAAGATTCCATTCTAATTGGCCAATATGACAGCTTATGAATTTCACAGGCATGGGTTGGCCTGGCGGAGATCTGCTCCCAGCAGCACAGCAGGTGCAAACAATTAGGAATTTGCGACTGGCATTGCAGCAAAAAACTGATAGAACAATGTCAAACTGTTGATTATCTAGCTGCTGAAAACTTTTGGATCTGATTTAAAAAAGGAACAAAACATGGATGTTTTCTGCCAAAGGACTATTATTATTATTACTACTTGTTGTCTGTCAGAGTCAGAGCGGTAAGGTTTCACACCACGGAGTCAGATCTCTCTCTCTCTCCCTCCATTACACGGGACTGCGCAGTGCATATTTTATGCACTGTTTAGGCTACATATAACGTTATTGATCTTAAGTGTGGACGCTCATATACTGTAGTTATCGTACTCGCTTTTTGTGCAAGTCATTTCCAGTGGTCTTGTTGGAAACCAATTTTTCTCCCTCTTTTTCGTCTCCTTCTGCCACTTTCTTTTTTCATCATGGGTTTTTACCTACTGTTTCATAGTCACCGCATACTGGTGGGTTTAAAAGCATTTTGTAGATGAATAAAAAGGTCAAAGGATGAGAGGAAAAGGCTATTCTGTGAGACTACCATGCTCTAAATCATGCGCCTATCGTGGGTGCGAGCGAGCATTGAACTGCTTGCAACGAGATGCGGTGCGGTCTGTGGGCAGACCGCCCGTTCATGCAAAATATGACAAGGCTCACGTAACAACAATATGTTTTAATGGTAATTAACAAGACTATTTCACAGAAATGTTAACAGAACACACAGCAATACAGGGGAATAATGTGAAATTATTAAATGTTTTAATTCTATTTTCAAGGCATTATTTTCACTGGCCCCACCGGGCAAGTGGTTGGGTCATTCTGCTGGCCCTGGCGTGTTTAAAAGTGCACCCGGGCCACCGGGCCATTTAGAATGTCGACCCCTGTAATAGCAAGTATAGTTTGTAACTAGTGTTGATGTCTCAACCCACAATGAATCCAACCACAACCCCCCACTTCCTCACCTCCTCTTGCTAGGGGAGCGCTTTCTCAGGTCTTGTAGCCCATCCCCTGCATCTCCCCTTCCGTCTCCCATGGTTGAGAGGGAAGGGGACACGGTGGAAGGAGACAAACTGTCCTTGTTAAGAGACTCGTCACTGAAGAAGTCCGAAGGCAGTGCAGCCAGTAGGGCTTCAGGCAGCTGGCTTCCCAGACTGTGGTAGACGTCGGCCAACAGCCTGGGGATGGTCGTCAAAAACCTGACAGAACATGGACATTATAGTGGTTAGAATAATAGTACAATAACAAATCAAATGGAATAAGACACAGGTGAGCCAGAATTACTACAATCTCGTAGAAAAGATTTGCTCCTCGGAGGACAGCTTATTATGGGCCAGTAATGTTTCACGGCAATCGGATGCTGCCTTCATGATTTGAGGCATTTTGTTCAAAATGAGCCAGAACAGGAGCGCTCGTTTTTGGGCACAAGGTGGACCAACCGCCCTTCGGGGAACTAGGAATCTGAGGTTAGGTTTAGGCATAGTTTTACTGAGGTTAGGGTTAGGATTAGGGTTAGGTTTAGGCATAGTTTTACTGAGGTTAGGATTAGGATTAGGCATAGTTGAGGTTAGGTTTAGGCATAGTTTTACTGAGGTTAGGGTTAGGTTTAGGCATAGTAGCATTCACCAGGTTAGCATTCACCAGAGTTGGACTAATGGGAACAATGGAGGAACAATGAGACGTGAGACCAATGCAGTCAAATGCTCTACCACTGAGACATGAGCTTCTTCCACTTCCAGGTGAACTAAAACAAGAGCTCATTTCCCAATCTAACTGGTTTTTCAAACTAACTGTAACATAAATATATTAAAGAAAAGTTTTGTATAAATTGTGTGTGTGCACAGTTTCATTCGTTCCGATTGGGACAACATTGCCGGAAATTAACTGTACAGATGGACGGACAGGTGAACACACACACACACACACACGGATGGACGGACGGACCACAGGGGCAAAAACAGTCTCGGCCATGCTTTCGGCCTGGTGGAGACAATCATTGAGTCAGATAACTCACTCACCTGGGAAGCAGCTCATCCTGCAAGAACTTGGTGAGACAGACCGGGTCTTTGGTCAGAGAGATCATCCTCAGCATATCAGCCACCTAAGCAGCAGAAATACAACAAGTTTCATTTATTGTTTTATATTCATTAGTAACATACAAATCAATTTTAAGGTATCAAAACCTTAAACGTAACCATTTACCTCAATGGGTACTCAAGCTCTTTATTTGTTTAATGGGGAATTCCGTAGGAGTGCTTTTCCATCCATTAACAAATGGTAGAGGCGAAAATAATTTAATAAAAAAGGCAATTTTACCAAGTTAAGGTCTTTGCACACTGCTGCGTTTTTCGTTGCGAAATGCGTTTTTCAGGGCAAGGAGAGAGAGAGAGATAGAGAGAGCAAGGGACCGAGTGGTGCGCGAAACGGGCGGCAGTGTTCAAACGTGACTGACATAACGTGAGGTTGATTTTTTATTTGCACGCTCCGAAATTCACTCCGATATTCGGCCCGAAAAACGCAGCAGTGTGCAACCAGCTTTAGATGGGACAACTATTGTCAGTTTGCTTTGTTAAATCAGCTGCACAGAAACAATTATTTCATAATGTAATAATTTACACCATTATGAAAGTCAGATGTAAAAAAAGAAAAGAAAAGAAAAGAATAATAATTATCGAGTGATGCAAATAAGCAATTTAGCATTAAATCCCACCGCTCGCGGTCGGAGCTGCTGAGGACATGCGATGAAAAATAATAATAAAATGTACAGATCGTTCATGGACATCTTAACATCAGATTAAGACGGCTAGTCCGAAATACCCCTTTAATGGCATTTTATTGGAGCACTCATCACAAGGTCATAAAAACGAAAATAATGTGTTCTGCAATGTTTAAAACCAAATCATTTGTGTAGCCTACCTCCTCCACCATGTCTTCTGTGGCGGATGCATCCCTCTGTCCTGGAGAGAGTCTACACAACTCCAACCTCAGCACCGCCTGCAGCTTGCACCTAGGGGAGAAACAGACACACAGACAGACACGTCTAATTAACAGCAGAGTTCAATCAGATAATCTACAAATTAACTCTCAAATACCGGGAACGCACCGAGTCACATTAGATTTGAACCACTTTAACCATTATTTTAAGCTTTAACTTTAGAAAAATAGCAGATATACAAGCTCACAGCGCGGCACTCGAGCTTGTAGATCTGCTATTTTTGAAAAATCGTGAAAATGTGTGCAAGTCTTTGAATATCTTTGACACGATCTTTGACCCGACTTCTAAATCCTTCCTCTAAATTCAGTGGTTCTCAAACTTTTTCATGTCAAGGACCCCCAAAATTACAGGTATTTGGCCGCAGACCCCCATCTCAAAACATGTTGTTCCAGGGACCCCCCAGAAGCAAATATTTGAGTTACAAATGTTAGCTTTTAAATAGATATAATCAAAGACTTCCAAAAGAATCTTGATTTTTCAAAAATAGCAGATCTAGAAGCTCACAGCGCGGCACTCGGTGCCGCGCTGTGAGCTTGTATATCTGCTATTTTTCAATAGTTAAAGCATGGCTGGCACCACTACATGTTACAAAAACTCACTCTCTGACTTTGCTCTCAGGATCAGAGGCAGCACCATAAAACTGCCTGATGGATTTAGTGGACTTAAGAAGATGCTCCTGGACAAACTGAAAGGTCTTTACCTGTAAAGTGCAAGAGAAAACATACAAAGTGAAAACAGGAGACAGGACAGTATGTGCTACTCTGGAAAATAGCTTAACTCATTTGCTGCCCTTCGAAAATGTCTACTTTCAGGCTCAACTGCCACGATTTAGTTGTTAACGTGCACGATAGTGCACACCATGTGTTCGCGCCGTTCACAGCCTTCAAACAAAAAAATCCGCTTGGAAATCCGTTCAGGCATTCCTGAGATAGCAGCAATCATAGTTATTTCATCTTCTGAGTTGCATTAGATAGGAAAGTTATCAAAAATATATTTGAACATCAATGAATAAATTGATTTAATATTTAGTGACAAGACATCAAGTAATTGTTTATATCTGTACCATGACGAAGAAAAAGGGAGAGTTGACTCAAGATCTTAAAAAATAATAATAAAAAGGAAAATGCAGCTATGATATTTGTCTCACTGCCTGATCTGTCTTCAGTGTGATGAAGGATTTGACAGCAGCCAGAAGGTTTTGGGTCCCAGTGAGGATGCACAAATCTCTCTCAGCTACAGTCTTCTCATAACTGGACTTCAGATGAGCAACCAGCTCGGTCTCACTGCTGAAGACTGATGTGAGGGATAAAAACATGGTTAAATGTAATGAAATAAATAAAATAAAAATCTTCCCAAAAGTATTACTAAGGCTAAGACTATCAACCACTTACTCTGATGGCTGGCTCCTCCAGGTTTGGTCTTGTCACCAGAGCATCTCCTCCCTGGCTTGTCGTGGCCTTTGCCCTCTGAGCCCTGGTGTTCTGTCTCTAGTTCACGTTGGGCCTTGACATTGAGTCGAGCTACATTCAGCATCTGAAGGGAGCGACTCATCGTCTTCATCTTCTGCTTCACAGGCGTGCGCTGGGCCCCACCTACAGGCAGAATGAGACAAGTGACGGAAAAGGAAGAAGACACAAGTAACCTCATAATTAACCACAATAATAAACAATATGTCTGTTACAGTGAATTTGAGGAATCAGTGAGGTGGGTTAGGGAATTTCAAACTTAACAGGATTTGGGGAGCTGCTACTTTCACAGAATGTTCACCTCCAGAATAGGGACACAAGGCTTCATTATGATTAACCTAAACCTTAATCTGCCCATAACCTTAACCCTAAACCGTAACATAGACCCGAACGTGTCAAAAACAAATGTGTGTTATCTGGAATGTTAACTTTTCATCATGGTTAATGTCGGCTTTACCTCAAATTCCCTAACCTACTAGTGAGTTTGCAAATTCACAGATTACTCAATGTTAGATTTCTATTTGTTACCAACATAAAATAACCTGAAACATCCTCAATGCAAGTGTTTCATATGCCTGAGCATTTTTTTATTCATTACTGACATACTTTCTGAAAGATAATTTCCCTCTTTCTTGGGTATGTGGTCCATCTAAAAAAACACTGTGCCCAAATGTGTGAAATATGCATGACAAAGAGATCGCAGCATTCTTACGTTTCTTAGTTCTGTTGTTTCCAGGGCCCTGTGAGGCCTGGTAGAGTTCAGCCAGGCTGCTGACCAGCTCCTGTTGCAGCGCAGACAACTCTTCTCCCTGAGTCTCCTCTACTACTCCTTGCTGTTCTGGAACAGCATTCAACAATCTATAGAGAGACAGACAGACCAGAATATGTGTGCATTACTGTTTGTTGCTAAAACCGTGTCATCTTGTGATTCTGGATAAATTAAGCACTGCTTTCAAGCAGTTTCTATTTTTGTCTATTTTGTCAATAGACCTTTTTATAGAGCCGAGTATCATATCGCTGGTCCTGGATATGAATTTATTTCAATACTGGTTGCATGTATGAGTTCTATCAAATTATTTTAAATACATTCTAATTAATGAGAGAATAAACTATTGTTATCTATTCTATAAGATGTGTACATGCCATCCAAAACGGAACTACTTTCAAATTTCAATTTGCAGAAAATCCTAACAAAAGTAGTAGTAATGACAGTGCCAGTGGTTCTGACAGTTAATAGTAAAACTGGTTTCAGTAGCATCAATAATGGCAGTGAGAGAGCAGTTGCAGTAACTTGAGGAATAGTGCAGTATACAGCAGGGCATACCTCATTGACTCCATTAGATGGGAGCTGACTCCTGACTGGTCCGATTGAGGGAACCAGCTCTCCGTTAGGCTCGTCATCGGTGGTCTGCAAGAATGTCTAAGCTCCTGTTGAGCCCATTCTGGAACATGGGGCTCCATCGGCTGGACTGAGGAGCAAAAACAACTTAAAAGTCACCCTTACTAGTCAATTCCAGTGTTTTTATACCCGGACTCAATGGAGCGGGCGCATTGTAAATGCCCCAGTCTGTTTATTTAACTGTCAATAACTTAGACAGCCTTAAGCCACTATTGCTCAGGAGTAGGCCTGTTATTACATAGGCCAATTATTACATAATCGCTGAATTGCAATTATTTGAGATAAACAATTATTGTGCATAAATAAAACAGCAGATCTACAAGCTCACAACCCGTTGCATTAACACAGTGGTTCTCAAAATTGGGGTCGGGACCCCAAGTGGGGTCGCAAATTATTTTGTGGGTCCCCAGATGATTAGCTTAATTTCATTTTTTTTCTCACTCAATGGTAAACAAACCAACACACAGTATAAGTGTATACATGGTATCTGCACATTTCTAAAGTGACAATTTAAGGACTTTCAAGACCAAACTTGCCAAACTGTCAAATATTAAGTAAGCAAGAGGCGAACATTGGGAAAATAGCCGATCTACATGCACACAACGCCTCGCATTGCGAGGCGTTGTGAGCATGTAGATCGGCTATTTTCACAATATTCATCTGTGGAACCGAGTCACCTACAGGGTGGGGGTTTCCCAGTTCAAATATGTTTATTTTGAGGGTCACCGTCACAGCCTAAAAAGGTTTGAGAACCCCTGCATTAACATTATATTTCTGATAATGTTATATTATTTACTCACCCTCCTCAGTGTCTACATCCTGCTCCATGACCACGGACAGGACACTGCTGACCACGTCTGGTAGGTCGGAGAAGTTATCGGCATCGGCTGTCAGGGGCAGGCCAGGGTGGGCAACGTCAGGTTGGAAGATGGAAAGCAGAGCGTTGAAGGGAGACAGAGGAGAGAGTATGGCCGAGCACAACACACCACTGTCCTTTACCTCAGCCAACTGGAAAGAAACCAAGGGGAGAGAAGAGCTTTATTACAACAAATTTATGAGACAAATGTGGAACCCACTTACTAATTATGTATTTTTCGCAGTGCTACTTTTTTGTACATTTTCAACATACTGCCCCCCCTCCACACACACACAACACAACACAACAGGGACCGCTTTTTCTAGTTAAATATATGTTTCTTAAAACAAATACAACAGTACACCATGGTGAGTTTTATAGGTAATATTTAGCAAAATTATAGTTTTTAAACCCCCAGTTTATGTGGTGATATTGGTGGTGCTGTGTCACTGCCGATTCTGAATGAAAGAAGAATAACTGACAGCAGCCAATGGTTCCGCAGCTCACCATGTGCAGATCAAGTCTGGTGAGCTCCATTAGGAGTTGCTGAAAGGCTGTTTGGCCCGGGTCCTCGTCGTTACTGGGACACTGGAGGATCCATGACTCTGAGGAGGTCTTTGTTGGCGATGGGGCTCTCCAACCCTGGAGAACCCCTTTCAGACACACCTCCACCGGCTGAGGGAACAACTTCTGCCAGCAAGACACTGGCTCTACAGATACACTGCAGGTCTGGGTGGTATTTCCTGGGTTTGGGGAGAAGGCAATTAAAGCATAGGCCTACTTAGTTTATTTATAAAATGATTAATAAAGATAGATTTAGTATTATCTACACAGACCTCTCGCATGGGTTAGGGTGGGTGGAGAATAATGAATAATGAATGAATAATGGCAACAGACAAGTATTTTAGTTATTTTTCAAAAGCAAAACCTGGAATAATGTTTTAATTTTCAAGCTGAGTTTTAAGTCACAAAAACAATCGGTCATGTGTGTTTGATGTCTGTCCCACAGTGCAGTTGTGTCAAATGCTTATTTCTACTCAACCATGCAACCCACCTTGCTCCCAAATCAGAACACCTCCCAGGACAGGAAACGCCAATCGGTACAGCCGTTCAGAGGACAGAAGATATCCAATGCTGGATTCCAGAGGGAAAGCCCCTCTCTCTGGGCATAAATCCTGCACAGTCATCCCAGATGGCGTTCTCTGCGTGCAAGAGAGCTTCAGCAGAGTATCCATAGGAAGCTCTCTGCCACCCAGCTGCCCCAGTACCTCTGACAGCTTCTGAGAACCAACGTGGTCCTCACACCTCAGCACCTAGTTTAGATCAGTTGTTAGGGCAATAATGCACACATATAGAAGAACTATACTTTCAGATAGGCAGCAAAGACAGGCAACATGATTTTTTGTTTCCTTGATAATATATTTGAATCTAATTAACTGATATAAGCTAGAGATCAAAGTGTGGAATGAAATAATATTTCTGTTCCTCAGTCATATTCCAGTCAGCTTTGTGTGTGTGTGTGTGTGTGTGTGTGTGTGTGTGTGTGTGTGTGTGTGTGTGTGTGTGTGAGAGAGAGAGAGAGAGTGAGAGAGATTCTACTTCTCATAGTGGCTTCAGTGTCACTGTCAGCAGTACTAGTAATATCTAGTAGACAATGTTAAACCACTCTGGACCAGAGCTATGTAAAACCTTCATATTTTAGTTTAAATTACATAACTTCATGAACATCATCACAACCTCCTGAACCAACATTAAGGTATACGACTGATTCTTTAAAGGACCTTGAATCTTTACCTGTAGGTAGGACCTGCTGTCAACCCAGTGCAGGACCACCCGTCGCTGGACCAACATGTCATGAAGCCCCCTGGACAGAATCTGATAAAACTCATCCGTGTGCAGGTCTTGGACGCTCGTAGATGTGTATTTCTCGAGTTGTGCTCTCGAACGAGGGCACTCTGACAGAACAAACAACACGTTTCTCCCACCATCAGCTGAGGTGTCATCCTCTTGTGAGCCGTCTGCTTTCCCGACTCGGTTCGACTTCCTCGGTCTCAGGGACAGTTTGGTCGGAGAAGTGATGTCAGGCCTGTCCCACTGGAAGTCCAAAAGGGCCTCTTTCAGCGCATTCTGAACCAAGAGGGACGGACAGAACGTGAATTTCCTCCGAGCAGTGGAGCACACCTCGTCCTGCATGTCCAATTTGGCGTCGTATTCCATCTCAAAGTCCTCGAAAGTCTTGTACCGAAGTTCCTTGAAGTCGGAGCCCCTGGACAGGTTGCCACTTCGCCCAGACTTGGACTGGAAAAACTTGTAGCCCCATCGCACCTTGTCGAAGCCATACTTGTAGCCGAAATGCAGCAGGATCCGTAGAATCCCTCGCTTCAGTGGGTGTGTGGCCGCTTCAGTTCGGATGTGATCCTCACCGTCCAGATCAATGACAAAAACCAAGTTGTGCAGAGCCATAATAGTAACAGCTCACTGGCCGCTGATCCATTTACAACAGGTCGCAGTTGTTACGCCCGAATGCAAGAGTCTAGATAACCTGCAAACACTCTCCAAATATCGTCTGGATGTTGGATGAAATTTAGATGTCACCCGTCATGTCCGACTGTAACGTTGCAGCAGCTGGTAGAGGAAAGTAACGTTACCTAACTTGTTGTCTGAAGTTAGCTGTTTTGCTAACTCGGCTAAAGCTAACTACAGTAGAACGCGCCCGTTGTGGCGTTATTTCTTTCAAGCAACTCGGCCCAGCACTTATGATAGATAGGTAAACATTTACGCGCACCTTCATATAGGGAACGTGGTTTGTTACACGGAAGGTTGGAATGTTTTTTAAATTTCTTCCATGTTCGCCATTTTCTTTTTGCTTCTTGACTCTTCGCGCTCCTCGCACGCGACTCCACCCCTCGCTGTCATTGGCTGCAAGGTACTGCGCGAGCTGCACCGTCATTGGACTAGAGGGGACGAAAGCTTGTTTATGATTTGCCAACGAGTCCTCTAGCTTGTGATTGGCCAAAAGAAGTGTCATTTATCCTTTTGCGACAACGTTAGTGGAGGAGGATCTGATGTGTGCATTTAAACCTCAAGCAATGTGGCATCAGAAATGACCACAGTGGTGTGGTGGACAAAGTACTCACATTCTTTACTTTAGTAGAAGTATCAATACTGCAAAGTAGATGTACTCTTTTACAAGTATAAAAGTCCGGAATTCAAAATGTACTGGTACTTGACTAAAAGTATGAAAGTATTCGCATTAATAAGTAGCCTACTTTAAGTACCAAAAGTAAAAGCACAAAATGTTTGAAAATAGCCAAGGTACAAAATATGGCTAAAGTGGATTAATCATAAAGTAGCCTATGTTTTATAATATTATGTATATCTACAAAGTTACGTATAACTATTAAACGTTTTCAAATAAATGTAGCGGAGTAAAAGTACAATATTTCGATCCAAGATGTAATGGAGTAGAATTAAAAGTATTGGAAATTGGAAATACTCAAGTAAAATACAAATACCTCAAAACTGTACTTAAGTACAGGACTTAAAGGGGAAGACCACCCATTTTCAATATTGAACTGTGTCATTAATATACCTTAGAAAAGTTGTGTGGAAATAGAAAAAAGTTCCCCCCCTTCTGTGTTGCCTAGAACTGGAGGATTGATTTTGGGGTTTGTATTGTAAAGTACAACTTGATGACATCACACATTGTACTTTACAATACAAACCGCAAAATCAATCCTCCAGTTCTAGGCAACACAGAAGAGGGGGAACTTTTTTTCTATTTCCACACAACTCCTCTAAGGTATATTAATGACATATTTCAATATTGAAAATGGGTGGTCTTCCCCTTTAAGTAAAAGCACTTAGTTACTTTACACCACTGACTGAATGACCATAACAGGATAGTGGGCACCAAAACATTCTGGGCACTAGACAGTGGGCACTAGGGACATGTGAGCACCTGGAAGAGAGGGCAATTAGGGTGGAGAAGAGTGGCACTATGGAAATCTGGGCACCAGGAAGACTGGGCACTGGGATAACTGGGCACTATAGGAAGAGTGGGCTCTTAGTCTTACTAGGGAAATGTGGGAACCCAGAAGACTGAGCACAAGGACGAGTGAGCACTAGGTGCACTGGTGCAGTGCCTGTGAGATTGAATACTTTATTAACAATGACGCTAGAGGGTAAATGTGTCTTGTAAGGGAGACTGGGGACCATTTGACAAAAGTAATACTATCTACATTTTCCTTCAAGAGGTGGTGCCATAGTTGTGTACTTTGTTCTGTTCTGTTCTGTTTTGTATGTGTCTATGGAGTTAACATTACTCTAATAGACCCTGTGTGGTTATAATATGCAAATGTGTATTTTTGGTTACTTCCTTAAAGCTGAAAGAGTCAAATAGGCCTACTGACTTTTCTACAGCAGCAGAGGGGGGTAAAGAGCTGAGCGAGAGAAAGACCAATTGAATTGAATAGAACATTGAGAGAGAGGTTTGCGTTTTTTTCCTACTCTGTCTGTAAACTTGGTTTGTTTTGATGTGACCAATGTTTTTCCACAGCCTACAATGTATTATCAACAGACATAGCTAAATCAGCACAATGCAGCTGAAGTGCAAAACATATAGCCAAGTCTCCATATAGTGCAATTTCTATTTTTTCCCCCCCTTTTTAAAAAAATATATTTTTCTTGGCTTTTCTGCCTTTATTTATTGATAGAGTGACAGAAAACAGGGAGAGAGATGGGGGAATGACATGCAGCAAAGGTCCTTGTGATCGGGATTCAAACCCGCAACACACTGTCTGGCTTAGAGCCTATGTGGTATGCACCTGGACCGCTAGGCCAGCGGGCGGGCACCCCAACAGTGCACTTCTAGCTGACCGCTCTTCCAGCTTTGTGTGACGCACGCAAACCCCAGAGGGGAGGTGACCGCGCTCAAGTGTTGAGAGTTTACAAGAGCTCAGACTGTTACCAGTGTAGACAGAGCACAAGGAATCAAATCCCCCTCGATATGAGTTTGTAGAAAGGCCATTTATGGTGAAGAGTTTTGGTTTAGAGGGGAAGTAAAAGTCTGGGTTCCCGAGGCTAGAGGGGAAGAGGAGGGGGGAAAGTATAGACCCCTGGAGGGCCCCGGTCAATGAAGTGTAAGTGTAAGTGGTTAAAAAGGGGGGGGGGGAAAAAAGAATGGATTTTCTGCCTTATTTCTAACACCTTTGACTCTTATACACTTATAAATGTTAGGACGCAATATTTGTTACAGTTACAGACTTACAGTACATCTGTTATATGGTTCTAACTGTTGCACCCCCTACTATTGGTTATGGGTAATGTTGGTCATATGTTTATTCAGATCAGGGATCTCAAAGTTTTGGTGACAAACAGTCAAGAGACACACAAGACGATAATGTCTCAGATTTTAACCTTCACTTGATGTCTTTCAACCCTCAGCTCAAGTTTCCTCTGTCACTGAATGGATAAATGCACATGGCAGAATAGAAGGATATCTTGTACTGTAGCTGGCCTGCTAGCCGGACTTTGAGAACCCCTGATGAAGGATCTGCTTAAGAATTAATGAAAATACTGTAGTGTACTGTAGGACATTAACCAAAAAGTCGACAAGTCGACTCAGTCGACTTCAGTACATAAGTCAACTCCCACAAGGGAAGGTCGAAAGCCGAAAAAACTGAAAACAAACTAAAAACGTATTTTTTTATCATTATTTTTGCTCCATGTGTGCTTGTGTACAGCATTCAATGAGTAGGATTGTGTACTGTCAAGGACAGAATGATTCTCTCCTTTTCCAACTGTGTTTTTTCAATGGAATTAAGCACAGGGTTTCAGGTTTTGTCCCCCGTTCATGCACCCCTCCCCCCTCAATGTGATGACGTCATCAAACAAAAGTCGATTTCAACTCAACTTTTTACTGAGTCGAGTCGACTTGCAAAAATCAAAAGTCGTTAATGCCCTAGTGTACAGTATATCAGATTTATGAATGTACTACAATATTTGTAGCATGCCAAAAGTGATTCTTGTCTTTCATGAATATACCTTCCAAACATAATTCAGCCTGACTCAGAAATGTTTGTGAATATTTATTATAGTCCATATAACAAACAAAACACATTACAACATAACAAATATATGTAGAATGTAAAATAAAGTATAAAGGCTATTTCTACAGTAGTTGTCCACAAAAGAGAATAAATAACCATGACAACAGAAAAGGTATTTTGTTTTTGTGTGTTTTTAGAAAGATGCATAGAGGCAGCTTTCACTCACTTGAAGCCAAAATAATGGCTTTGTTAAGTTACCGGTACTTCAAATGACAGCCAGGTCACATTGAATCAGCACACGTATGAGTACTTTGTCCTGTTGAAATATTTACAGTTTGTAAGTAAGTCATAATAGTTACATTTATTTAACAGTCTAACTGGTCACTTATTTAAAATAAAAATACATATACAACTTTAGCATGGAAAAATATTCAGCTTTCATCTTTCAAGTTTCTCTTCCCTCTTATAAATCATCTAAGAGTGGAAAAGGGAATATAAAGGAATATGTATAGCTAATCTAAAGAAAGAGAAATGGTGTTTCAACACAGTGTCACCATGTTACCATTAAAAGCGAACACTTCTATTCCTTATATAACCAGCCAGTTTTAACAATACTGGTAAGAATAAGCAAATATGTGCATAGTGCATGTTTTGGCAATATACGTATGTGGGTATGTTAGTACATACTACGCTGTATAAACATCTATTGTCGCTGCCTGACAGTGGTAGCTACAAATAGACTGTCAAACAGTCTAGTTCGATTTCCATTTGGCCTCCATTTGACAAAGTCTTAGGTACAAATCCCAAAATGGGCAAGGCTTGTATCATGCTGCGTTCACATCATAAAGAAAATATGTTACTGTATGTACTTAATGCTTTCAGCTCTCAATTTGGATGTTGTGCAACAATGTCTGCAGTCAGACCTAAATCAACACCCACTTTCTCTCAGATAACTTCTGCCTTTTTCCTCAGCTAATGTGCCACAGACCTTCCAAATCAAAATTTCCAACTGTATCACTTCCAAAGCAAGCAAAGAAAAGGTCACTTCTACCATAAATTCCCAAATGATGTGAACAAAGCAGCATGATATCCAGGAGGAGGGAAGAAGGAGATGTAGAGGAGAGGTGGGAGGGGGGTAGGCGGGACTGAAGTGGGGCGTGTCCATACTTTTACCCCACCCACTTTCACTGGGTGGAGTCAGAGTCGCTGGAGTCCAGGCTGGCTTGCGGCGTGGGCGGTGTGCTGTGGTGACGGCTGGTAGCAGCGGTGGCGGCCAGCGGGCAGCCATGGTGAAGCGTTTGCGTGCTCCTCCTCAGGTTCTCCATTGACTGCAGGAATGAGCGCCTGGCCCTCTCCTCCTCCAGGGGAGAGGAGCCCTCCTCTTCCGCTTCCACTTCGGCGATCTCAGCGAATGTGACTGGCTGTGTTTTGAAGCGGGCGTCACGGGGTCGCCGCGAGCGGCTCTTTCCCCGGGCAGCAGGACCCTTGGGCACTGGAAGGTTCTGAGGGAACTCCTCCATGGTGGAGGCCATTAGGTGGGCAGGGAGGACGTGGAAACCCTGGTGGTGCAGGTCCATGGGCATCTGGCGCACGGCAGCCATGGCTGGACCGGCAAGGATCTGGGCAGACTGGATAGAGCCCTTAACCTGGATTTGGAGATAACATTTGTTATTGTAAACTATTTTAAGCACATGAACCCTAGCGTCCTTATTCTGGCCTGGGGCAAACACTCGGCAAAAATGGCAGATCTACAAGGCGTCGCAATGTGACTCGTTGTTTGCCTGTCATCAGCCAGACTGATAACATGGATTCACTCACATGTTCCTTCATGGCATCAGTCTGGACTTCGTCCCATAGGGAGCAAGTATGAGAAATCAGAAAATGATCGGGCCAATCAGTGACTGCTTTACACTGTTTAGTTGAAACGCAGTGGGCCGAAGTCCAGTCTGATACCGTGGAATAACGTGTGAGTGAATCCATGTTATCAGTCTGGCTGATGCCAGGCTAACTTGTTGTGATCAGCTATTTTGTAGCTTGTAGGTTGGCTATTTTCTGCGAACAGATTTGATGTAGAGGGGGACAAATAACTCAAAGAAGTATAATAACTCAATGAAGAATAAATGTATAGTTGTTACTTTCTTACTTAAAAATTTCTTACTTATACAATTTTGTCATTCTTGTTCAAACTGATGAGGAGCCAGTTGTGAATAAAGACAAAAAATACCACAGCTTTTCTTACCTGAACTCCTGCTGTCTCTGTGCTTCGCCGTCTCTCTCCCTCTGGCCCTCTCTGACCACTCGTCTTATTCAAAGAGTGGTCCGTATTATCAGGAAAGACAAAAAAGCCAAAGTCTTCTCAAATGTCAAATCCAAAAAACTCCTCAAAGCTCCAGATGTCCAGGCAAAAGGTCCTCTGGCCTTTCCCAACAAAAACAGGTCACTGCTGAGATACTGTGTTCTCCTCTCCTCGCACTTCTTGTCAAAATAAAACCTGTGGCTGTTTAGTTTCAGCTTCAGCTCCTTGGCACTCTTTGTCAATCTTAAAGCCTTCGTCCCTCTCTGGTTGCTGTCTGTAAGAGCTACTGCCGGTGACAGTGCGCTTATGTCTTATATAGAAGCTCTCTACACACTCAGCTTCAGTTTCTTCCCTCCCCTTCCCTCATGGTTCACTCCCTCACCCCCCTGTTTCCGCACAGGCTCCCCCCCTTACCTCCTACCTCCTCACTTCTCCTCTCCCCACTTCCTCTCCCTGTCACTGTCACAACTCCAGCTCCAATAACAGTCAGTGACAAGAGTCATCCAGCTGAAATAAACACACAAGAGGGAGGGAGGGGGAGAGAGAGATGAAGAAGGGGATTATGGAGTGGAAAAGAGAAAGGGAGAAGGAAGCAGAGTGAAATAAAAGGAGAACTTTAAATGCAGAGAAACGTTAGCAGAAAGAATCCCAGCAATCCCCTCATGCCCCTCACTAAACTTGCACTTGACCTTATCTGACCTTGACCTTGCTTTGACCGATTCATTATAACAAGACAGACTGGCTTCCCTGAGCACTCTGTAACATACTACAGTAGGTGTACAGTTTGTGAATGATGTTATGATTGTTCCATACAGCTACATATTTGTGCAAGATTGATTGGTGGTTCAGTGGAAATGTGAAAAACAGTCACGAATAACTGTTCATGCTTAAAACATCAGCTAAATGCTTAAAATGTAATGTAAATCATCAAGCCATGTTTTGAAACTTGAGTGAATTGAGTCGAGCGGGATTTAGGTCCATGAATTTGTCTGTCTGCGTGCTTTTTTATCTTCTATTTTTTTCTTTTTGGATTGAATCATTTATTTAGACAAACATGAGTAACATGACAAGTGCAGACTACACAAACATATGCAGTGCAGCACAGGCTGGTTAAACATGCCCAAAAAGGAACATCCCAATTAAGACCTTTAACAGCTTTGTTGATGTTGAAAGGCCTTGGCATTCAATATTCAATTTATCGCAAATAGTAACAACATTTAATGCAATTATAAAATACCATGACTGTGTCCACATGCATTGACTTCCCTGATTGGCAAACCCAATTCATGTTATTTATTTATTTGGGAGGGACAGAACAAATTCATGACCTAATAATGGCTGATCTGTGATTAGCTTCACAGAGCAGCTATAAGCTTTCTGTCATGTAATTATGGACTGCCACTGTACCAATGATATGATTTCTTTATTCACATACAGTATGGAGATCTCTGTGCTGGCATCATAAACTAGCCTCTGAGTACTATGATAATGGGTACAGCTCTGGATGGCATGTATTCCAACCATATGTGTCGTTCCCGGCTAAAGGCCAGATCATACCAATGCAACTTCGCAACTTCGCAACTCCTTGAAACAAAACAGTTTTAAGGCCAGTCCACATGCACCAATATAACTTCTTGCAATTTGGGATAATGGTTGCAAGCAGGGGTAGTTACAAATGTCCGCTTAAATACATATGTTCAAAGATTTGCACAAACTTTCACGACTTTTCAAAAATAGCAGATCTACAAGCTCGCAGCGCGGCACTCGGTGCCGCACTGTGAGCTTGTACATCTGCTATTTTTCAATAGTTAAAGTAGTAACTCAATAGTTAAAGTAGTAACTCAGTCCCACTTTCCCCCCTTGTGACGCCCCTGCAATTGGGGATAATGGTTGCAAGTAGTTGCATGTTGCAAGAAGTTGCAAGGGGTTGCATTGGTGTGGACTGGTCACATGAGTCCATAGTATGGACAAATGCTCTTCTAGACAGCTTTCCCCAATAATAATAATTAATAATATAGTTTCTGAAAACTACCCTTAACCCAAGTTTGATCCAAATTGGGTTAAAACTGACAGTCCTCAGTTTACTAGTTTATTTGATAATTTTAAAACAATTCAAGGAGACATACAGGTACTCACATGTTAGCATGAATCAAGGATGAACACAATAAAGTCAGATGTATTGTACATTAAGTTTGGCAATTGGTAGTGTGTGTGTGTGTGTGTGTGTGTGTGTGTGTGTGTGTGTGTGTGTGTGTGTGTGTGTGTGTGTGTGTGTGTGTGTGTGTGTGTGTGTTGTTTGTCCTGTGGGCTCAAATTGCTGCTGGACCTACACACAGTTTTGTTTATTTTCATGCATGGAAAGGACTAATACAGAAAAGTGAGGAAAAGAGGAAGAAGTAGGAGGAGGAGCAGTAATAAAGGGAGCAATTAGTTCAGCCAGGTCTCTCACTACATCACTGGTATTGCATCCAAGGTAAGCCAGTGATGTTGAAGCAGCTTAACAATCATTTTAGCAACCATGGCTTCTGCTACACTTTCAAAGGAAAATGGATTTTGATGGAACCACTTGGTGTAAGTGCTCTTTATTTCCTGTATGAAGCAGTTCGGTTAGGTAGATTTTTGAGCAACCCTACGGGCAACTGAAGTAATTTGTTTTGTTGACCTCAATTGTCCCATATATCTTTTGAGGTACAGCACGTCATAGATGTCTGACATGATATATTAGGTACATGAAGTCCGAGGTCCAGATGGTCATTGGACCTTGTCTTCTAATTTATCTTGCTATTTCACTTAAAATACTTAGTTGACGGTATTCCCAAGGGTTCTATACAAGGCCCCTTCTAGTTGACTCCACTAAATATCTTTAGCTACTAAATATCTTCTTAAACCCGACTTATAATAGGCCCTTTCCTGTTTCCGTTCTACACTAATTGTAATGTAATGTCCACCAAAAATAGCCAATCTACAAGCTCACAACATGTTGTGTTAGTTGCTACAGTGAGCTTGTAGATTTTCTATTTCACAACAGGGATGCTAGGCTTCAAGTGGTTAATTAGTGGGCTCAATCACTGAATCACTGTTCTTCTCACTATATATATTATAATTTGGCTCTTCCAAAGCCGGCTCAGGGGTAGAGTGACTGCTTGGCAACCAGTTCAATCCCCGGCTCCCCCAAAGTTGGGGTCAAAGTGTCCTTGAGCAAGACACGCAGGCAGGTGCCTTGCATGGTTTCCATCACCATCTGTGTGTGAATGAGTGAATGTAATGCACAATCTCTGTTAAGCACCTTGGATAAATATGCCATATAAATACACCATTGGCCCAAATAAGTTCTTTCTCTTTCCAGTCTCCTTCCATCCACTCTCTCCAGCTGGTTTTTGAGGGTCTTTGCCTTCAACATCTCACGTCTCTGCCTGTCCACTTCCACACGTCTGGTCCCACTGACCTTTTGTCAGGTTCATCTGCTCTATTGTCTTCATTGTTGCTACAATGTTGAGGAGCCAAAATCAAATTATTGTACTCTTGTGAATGCATATAAGATGTAACAATAAAAAAAATCTTTACTTCACATCCATGTTCTGCCATGTAGAGCAGTGCATTCGATCTGTCATGCTCCAAGCTCCGCCGCCTCCTCAGCCTCTGCCAAGGGTTCAGGCCTCATCAGTTGATCTCCAGTATTGGATAAACCTTTTCCAACGACTCTTCTTTTCCTTGTATTTGTTGGCGACATTGGCCCGGCGCTCTTCCAAAATCTCCCTGTGAATGGCAGGATTTAATACTTTATTGGTTGGTCTGTTTTTGAATTTGGCCTTGTCTATCATGTGTTTGAGTTTGGCCTTCTCTATCAAAACCTCCCTGTGATCGGCAGAAAGAAACGCTTTCTTGATAGATTTGTTGGTGAGTTTGGAATTCTCTTCCAAAACCTCCCTGTGATTGGCAGAAAGAAATACTTTCTTTTTAGGTTCGTCAGTGAGTTTGTCATACTCTTCTTCCAAAACCTCCCTCTGGTTGGCAGAAGTAATTACTTTCTTGGTAGGTTTGTTGTCGAGTTTGGCATTCTCCTCTTCAAAAACCTCCCTCTGATTGGCAGAAGTAATTACTTTCTTGGTAGGTTTGATGTCTAGTTTGGCATTCTCCTCTTCCAAAACCTCATTCTGGTTGGCAGAAAGATTGTCGACTTTGTTGATGAGTTTGGCATTCTGCTCTCTCAGAGTGGTATTCTCCTCTCTCAGACTGTTCTTCTCAGCCTCTAGTTGACTCAGTTTCAACCATGGATCGTCTTTGGATGATGATTGCTGAAACTGAGGCTCAGGCTGGTTGCTGACAGGCCACGCTTCCAAGATCTCTTCTTCCTGGTTGAGTTGACACCCTTTCTTTACCTGGTTGGGGTCAACTCTCAGCTCCTTCACCCTGTTAGCATAGTGTAATGTGTTGCGTGTATCTTCACATGAAATAATACCAGGAGATATGGTTGCAATCATGCACAAACGGGAGTTCTCTTCAACGAAGGAGTCTCTGAGGACCCGAGTGAGCTTGCTGTCTCTGAAGGGAGTATGAGGCTTCTTAAGTCCCAGAGCCCTGATGTACTCCTTTAGTGCCAGCAGACTTTTGTTAATCTCAGCTCCCTCTTGGCGAATCCGTCGGTCAGCACTGTATGCGTCTGCTCCTCTCACGCTCCCAGCCAGGTCGATGAGTGAGAACTTCCCATGCAACATCCCGTTACTACGTAGAATGATCTGGAACACAGCGTGGCTCCTAGAAGAGTGTTCGTTGGCCAAAGTCTTAGCTGATATTCTGCATTTGTTTCCCACTTCTATGAGTTTGAGAACATCCTCCATACATTTGACACATTCCTCCTGTAGTCCCACCACCTGAACCTGTTGCTGACCGTCCTCCATCACCCTCAGCTTTTCTTTTCTACCATTCAGCAGGTCAAACACATTCCCACTGTAGATTTCAAAGAAGGTTGCATACACTTGTAGTTCCAACGTCTTATAGTCAGGTTTTTCCAACATGTTAAATACATCCTGAGCAGTTAATGCACACAGTCCTGTGGACCAATCCTGGCTCTCTCCAGAAGAATCTCCACCCATAGTATGAGTTTTTCCACTTCCTGTCTGTCCATAGGCGAAGCAGGTAGCCATGCCCTTCTCAAAGATTGTCTCTACAAGAGGCCTCGCTGTGAACTTGTACACCATCTCATTGGTCGTGGAGTCATCGAAGGCGTGGTCAAAGCGGAAGGTCTGGTTCTCCAGGTAGGGGGTCATGTCAAACCTCTGTCTGGGTTTGTTGACTATCACCACATGTTTACTGGGAATGGTTATAACATCCAGTTGTTTCATTATCAATTCCTTCTTGTTCAGCGGACGCTTCCTCACACAAACAATTATTCTGTTTCTTTTTATAAGACCAGCTTTGGGACTAGCTTGACAATCCCCATTACTTACTACGTCCTCTTCAATCTTAGACCGTGTCGGTGGGGCCATATCCGGTCAGTTTATATGTTGTGTGGATCTTCCATCACAGAGACATTTGCAACATCTAAACTCTTCATTGCTGACACATTATTTATAGCCCCAAACTCTCCCAAGTTGGTGTGTAACACTGTGCGCTGATTGGACAGAGTTTACCACCTCTATGCCATGGTATGGTGGCAGAGATTAAGCAGGAGGGAGAAATCAGCCCTCAACGTCTTCTTGCAGAAATATCGTGCATTACGTGTTGATACATCTTGATACATTGTTGATACATCTGGCTGTGTCTGTATGTCCATCCCTAATAGAAAATGTACAGTACATCCCTCCTCCGACAGACTTTCGATTCAGCTCAAGCCCAAGTAGTATAAATGCTAAGACAGAATGAATTTCCCTGAGGAATCCACTGGGAAACTGTTCAAAAAGTCCTATCGTAATGGAGGGTTAATTGGGAAAGCAACCAAAAATGAGCATTGCAAAGATGGAAATATAATTTCACCATTTACCATTCAACAGCGCTGATGAGATTAATTGTATAAACCCTGGATAACACTGGATATTTGCGGTATTTTCTTTCTTCTTCTCGCAACACTAGAAGACTTGCAGGTGTCTTTTAAACAACCCAGCAGATGGAAATAATGGATATTATTCTTTAAAATCTCCAAAGGTAAGGCAGGGAACAGACAAGACGATTAGCAGTAAAAGAGTTAAAGAAGTATTCAGTGATAATGAAAGTGGCCGGGGGTCATCTTGTCCCTTACTGGCCTTACAGCGTGGAAATGTTTTTTATAGATTTTTTACACCATTATAATGTTCTCGTTTTGATCATTAGACCCAATCACTCAATATCGGCTTCAGGTGATGATACTGATTTACTACGAGACTGTGGCATTCTATGAGTTCAGTAGTTTACAATCTAGGCATTTAGCAGACGTTCTTAATTCAGATCGGTTCTCAAAACTTAGATTTTGACCATCATAACTAAACATCATAACATAACTACGGCCATACTCTACCCTGATTGGTCGAGGATGGCTGGCCACCTCTGAAAACCAAATCTAGCTATGCTCGCAACACGGGCCATGGTGGAAGTCCTTATATGGTCAGCACACATTCTAGTGAGGAGAATGAATGGAAAATGTACCAATTATATTTTTATTTGAATGAAATACAATCACTGAATATACCTTTAAGGTCCTTTTATGGAATCTGCGTCACGCGAGCTTGTGTGTCTCATTGGTCACGCAAATGAACCGGTGAGGTCAAGCTTGCAGTACCATAGTTGACCACTTGGCAAACTTTGCTTTAAAATGCTCTTCCAATCCTGGGGCCTTGGTGTTACCCGTGTATGACATCAATAATCTATGACATATCTATGACCTATGATTCCATATTTGGCCACGGTTTCAGCCCCCCATTGATTGACTTCCATAAAATCACACGACACCTGTGTGAAGTGAGCGGTGCTGATGATGATGATTGATGACGTCTCATCATTATACTGTCCAATCAGAAAAGCGACATACGGATAAGTAATAATAAGTAGGCCTATTTGATATTCACATGTTGTATAACCACACACAAACTGTACACAATGCAACGACAATAACTACTTGTACAAAATATCTAGTAAGACGCCTCAGGGCGACAAGCATGTCTTGGCCGTCTGTCCACTCCAGGGCTGTGTTGGGGAGACCGAACAAGACACCGCTACAGTAATCCAGACGGGAGGAGATGAAAGCGTGGATGAGGGTCTCAGCAAGTCTGTGAGTGATGGCCGGAGTCTGGAAATGTTTTTGAGGTAGAAGAAGTCTGGCTTTGTCTGTATGTCCGTCCTGCCCTGTCACGCATTGGCCAAGCTCCGCGGGATGCTAAATGAAACTAGAAAAGCAGTTCCTGTAGAAACTGTGTGGGCTCGCTGATAACACGCGCAAAGTATATTTTCCTCTGACGGACTTTCAATTCAGCTTACACCTCTGAAACTCTGTTCTGACACGCTCACACCCAACAGGTGAACTCAATGTTGACGTGATTTATGTCAAATGATATCTGCCCAGCCATACAACAGACCACAATGCAGAGAACAGACTCCATACACATACAATATGTCACCCAAAATAAAATACATTCTTAGACATTTACGGTAAAATAAACAATGAAATAAAATCAAACAAAATCTCGGGGACAGCTACAGGATGTGTGGAGGTATTTCCTTGGCCTACAAAACCTTTCTGGCTCCAAAATTAACAAAAACCCTTGTTCACGCACGCACGCACGCACACACACACACACACACGTCAACCAACTACATCTATAGCCTGTGCAG
Source organism: Nannobrachium achirus (assembly GCF_963921795.1). Taxonomy (NCBI): domain Eukaryota; kingdom Metazoa; phylum Chordata; class Actinopteri; order Myctophiformes; family Myctophidae; genus Nannobrachium; species Nannobrachium achirus. The sequence goes on from NC_137820.1 coordinate 54,745,341, forward strand.
TCAGACACAGCTTGACCTGTTAGTTCCAGTAACACTAACAGTGTCACACACAAACTATGGCAGCTATTAGTGAAGTGTCAGGCATAAAGTGTCTGCAACTTTGTTAATTTATGGACAATTTATCTTACAAATGAAGTGTGCCAAATGAAGTGTGCCTGTGTGACATACTGTATGGTTTCGGGTCATATATCGCTTATACACATATATGTTACTTACTGTACATTTCACATTAATGTTTCAAAATATCGTACATTTAATCAAGTTGCATATTTGTAATATGATTTTGGATTCTATTTTCAAATTATGAAACTGTCTGATGGGAAGATCAGGGGCTTAACACACGTGACACAAGCAAGACATCCCCTGAATTCCTCTCCTTGTCAGTCATTCTAAAGCATAATTTATACTGTGTGAGCCAAGCCAGGGCTCATGTCTCCTAGCTCTGGACTAGACACTATGAGCCATGAGCCATGTCAGCTTGGCTCACACAACATAAATTTAGGCTTACGTCATTGGTTCTCAACATGGTGCCGGAGGAGGGGGTCCCACCAAGGGTTCTTGAGGGTATTCCAGCGGTTCCCAGCAAAATGATAGATAGTTAGGAACCTAATGGACCCTTAGGGGGTACAAATGGAACCAAGTTTAGTTCGACACTCTCTAGTTAAATGAACACTATGATTGGGGCCTCAGAGATTAAAAAAACTCAGTAAACTACGGTAATGCATATTAAACTGGGGGTCCTTGAAATTAGCCACACTTGACTGCTAGTGTCCCTATTTAGTGCATGTCATAACATTCTGTATAGGCGAAGTGATTTGGTGTAGAAAAAGGAGGGGACCAAGAATAGAGTCCTAGGTGATCCTGGTCAAGTTGTTAAGAAGGATGATAATCACTCTGGATGGGAGTGCCAGCCCTGTCATGTCCATTTCAAGACCCTACGTACGTGTCATACTGTACCTGCTCAGCCATAGTGGTTCTGGACGAGAGCGACTGCTAAATGTCTACGTCGTAACGTAATGTTACAATGACCTCATCATTGAGCTTCCTACAAAGTGTGAAGGAAGTTCACGGAACGCTCTAAAAGGGTTTCCGTTCAGTCTCACATTCCAGGGAGGACCTTGGGACACACACGCGCACCACACACGCACGCACACACACACACACTACTATGTAGTATTCATCTGCTCTATTTCAGTCATTGTAAGGTGACCCACTACCAGCTGCTTGTCAAGTGACATCACACAGCCCGCTCGCTCATTTTCACCCATGCATGGATGTGTGTGCGAGCATGTTTGTTTTCCTGTGAGCATTTGACACATGATGCTTGTTGCCTCATCTGTCAAAGGCCATGTTTGATATGCTGTGTTTGTGTTCATTCAGGCTTACAGGCATGTGTTACACCATGTTTTTGCCCTCTGGGAGGTCTGTGGGTCAGATGATTTATCATTGTCCTTGGGAATCCCTTGCTTGTGACACTCGAGAATTACGAATTTGCAACTCATGTACATGCAGTGTTGCAGTGCTATTTTTAAAAGTGGGGAGCGTATCGTAGCGTGCCACAGCCACTTACTAAACTGTTATATAGCTTTAACCACTTAAACCCTATATACTCCCTGTACGTCAAATAGCAAATGTTTGACGAATGTTCTCGCATGTTCACCCGTGTGATTACTCAGTGTAACTCAGACCAACACAAATGTTTTAATTTACACAAAATGTTTTTATGGCAAAAAGATGTAATTGCTTGTAGAGGGCAAATATAAACATGCTGCTATAAATCAATTGTGTTTTACTATATGATATATGACATCCATGAACTGTGTCTTTGAAAGCATACCATAAGTTCAAGTTGAAATGAGTTCAAATTCAGCTTTGCACCTGCTAAATGGTTGTTCAAAAGGGATGATTTGTCTTTTTACATAACCATAACAACATAAAATGGTGTTAAGTTTCAATGGTGCATGAATGAACATGCAGTGTGGTGTAGAATACATATAATATTATCAAGAAAATATTACATACAGGAGTAAATGCAGTAATGCACACACTGTATACATCTAATAACTTCTTCTGTCCATACAAACAATCATGTATTATCAAATGTTTTCTAGATGAAGCAAGATGGAGGATTAAAGTGTGACATCACCAATTTCTAACCTGAATCCTACCATTCTGTTGTGAGGAGGACATGTGAAAATCTGTCAACACTTCCCAATGCAATAACCTCAAAGATTCTGGAAAAATTATACACTTTTAATATTGCACAACAAAATCCCACTTAAAGTCAGTATGTATCAATGCTTAGGGCAACACCCTATTTCACACTACATTCACGTAAGTCATGTAACATTGTTCTTGGCGTATAGACTAGATTAAGCAGAATGTAACTTTTACAATTTCTATTCCATTCTAGTATTGTTTTCTTTTTATTTGTTTACCAAATGTCTGACAGCTGCTGTGTGAATCCCTCCTACTAAGGAACTGCAGCAATGGCAGCTGGGTAATAATCCTTTCTATAGGAGGCCTGTAAATAGCCTGGCATTTATCTTCCCCTTCCCTTCTACCTCTCCTCTCCCTGATCATCCCTCGTTCATTAAGTCTGGGCTCTCCAGTGGCCCTGACGTACAGAGAGAAAGATAGAAATCTGAGATACTGTCACTCACTAATAATGAGGACATGACCTGGCATAATATATAAAGTACATGTGGATTTATGCAATGCAATATGAATATACTAAGTATAACAGTGACAATGATATCTCAAGTCAACTCAAACTTTATTTATAAAGCACATTTACAGTACAACGACCAAAGGTCAAACAACCTGCTGCACAGTGTACAGGGTCAGAATAAAGAAACAAGACTGACAAAATTAAAGGCCTCTAGCAGGCCTGGAATTTCGTCACAAAGGCCAAATGCCAGGGCAGGAAGGCCATCAAATAAAACAATTTATTTGATGGCAATTTTAGTCCATTGAAAGAATTTGTTGAATTTAAGGGTTAGGGATGATAACCTAATCTGCAGTGAAATAAATAAATAATGATTAAAAGAGATTTATAAAGTTCCTCACTAAAGGTCTGGACTCACAGCATACTGTACATATACATTAAAATATCCAGAGATTAAAATATAATGATATTTTACCATGATATCTGATAAAAAGTCCCCAAAGCCTGAAGGAAGTTTGCATTAAATTTAGGGGGGCATAAACCACCTCACAGAACACTGGAGAGGACAGGTTCAACTGAATTGCTGCAGTTAAAAACTGTAATGGTTTGGTGTGGTTCTGGTTACACCCTCATTCGGTAGGGTTATTTATCTCTCTGTCTTTCTCCTCACTACTTATTACCTTGTTCATTTGGAAGGGACAGCATGCATTAATTAACAATACCTGATATATTGTAATGCACCAACCAGGTTTAGCAAGGATGCTAATTAACACCCTATTAAAGCTACACTCTGTAACTTTCCAGTTCTATACCGCGGATTCGAATCCGGGTGTCCT